>NC_046172.1:119057537-119259074 GCF_011064425.1 Rattus rattus | reverse complement strand
GGGATCTCATGAAACTGCAAAGCTTCTGCAAACCAAAGAGACACTGTTGTTAGGACAAAAACAACAACCAACAGATTGGGAAAAGATCTTCACAATCCTACAACAGATAGAGGCCTTATATCCAAAATATACAAAGAACTCAGAAGATTAGACTGCAGGTAGACAAATAACCTATTAAAAAAAATGGGGTTCAGTGCTAAAGAAAGAATTCACAGCTGAGGAATGCCGAATGGCTGAGAAACACCTAAAGAAATGTTCAACATCTTTAGTCATCAGGGAAATGCAAATCAAAACAACCCTGAGATTTCACCTCACACCAGTGAGAATGGCTAAGATCAAAAACTCAGGTGACAGCAAAGGCTGGCGAGGATACGGAGAAAGAGGAACACTCCTCCATTGTTGGTGGGGTTGCAGACTGGTACAACCATTCTGGAAATCAGTCTGGAGGATCCTCAGAAAATTGGACATTGAACTGCCTGAGGATCCAGCTATACCTCTCTTGGGCATATACCCAAAAGATGCCCCAACATATAAAAAAGACACGTGCTCCACTATGTTCATTGCAGCCTTATTTATAATAGCCAGAAGCTGGAAAGAACCCAGATGCCCTTCAACAGAGGAATGGATACAGAAAATGTGGCACATCTACACAATGGAATACTACTCAGCTATAAAAAACAATGACTTTAAAAAAAATGACTTCATCAAATTCATAGGCAAATGGATGGAACTAGAAAATGTTATCTTAAGTTAGGTAACTCAGATCTCACCCCCCAAAAAACATACATGGTGTGTACTCAATGATAAGTGGATATTAGCCCAAAAGGTCAGAATACCCACAACTCAACAGGCCTAACAAGCTTAACAAGAAGCAAGGTCAAAGTGTGAATGCTTCAATCCCACTTAGAAGGGGGAAGAAAATAATCATGGGAAACAGAAGGAGGGAGGGACCTGGGCCTGAGAGGAAAGGGGAAGGGAATATGGGGTGGGCAGGATCAGGTATGGGGAGTGATGGGAGAGAAGTCCAGAGGTCCAGGGGAATTAATTGAAATACGTATCAGTAAAGGGTGGGGAATGGGGGATGGGAGGGGGCTAGAAAGTGCCAGATGCCAGGGATGGGAGAGACTCCCACTAACCAATGACAATGACATTAGCAGAAATACCCAACAGCAGGGGGATAGAACTTGTAGAGACCACTTCCAGTATATAAAGATGTCCCCAAGTGGAGGGATGGGGCCACCTGTCCATCTCAAAAGTTTTAGCCCAGAGTTGTTTCTATGTAAAGGAAATGCAGGGAGAAAAAAAAATGGAGCAGAGACTGAAGGAAAGGTCACCTAGAGATTGCACCACTTTGGGATCCATCCCATATGCAGACACCAAACCCTGACACTATTGCTAATGCCAAGAAGTACTTGCACACAGGAGCCTGGTATGGCTGTCCTCTGAGAGCTTCTGCCAGCACCTGACTAAGACAGATGCAGATGCTCACAGCCAATCATTGGACTGAGACCAGGGACCCCAATGGAAGAGCTAGGGGAAGGACTGAAGGAGCTGAAGGGAATTGCAACCCTGTAAGAACATCAACAATATCAACTAACTGGACCCCTCAGAGCTCCCAGGGACTAAAGCACCAACAAAAAGTAATACATGACACATTATAGAGCAAATGACTGAAGGAAAAGCCATCCAGAGACTGCCCCACCTGGGGATACATCCCATATGCAGACACCAAACCCAGTCACTATTGCTGATTCCAAGAAGTGCTTGTTGACAGAAGCCTGATATAGCTGTTTCCTGAGAGGCCCTGCCAGAACTTGACAAATACAGAGGCGAATGCTAGCAGCCAACCATAGAGCTGAGAACAGGGTCCCCTGAAGGAGGAAGCAGAAAAAGGACTGAAGTAGCTGCAGGGGTTTACAACCCCATAAGAACAACAAAACCAACCAACCAACCCTCCAGAGCTCCAGAGCTCCTAGAGACTAAACCACCAACCAAAGAGTACACATGGACAGACCCCTGTCTCCAACTGCATATGTAGCAGAGGATGGCCTTATCTGGCATCAGTGAGAGGGAGGCACTTGGTCCTGTGGAGGCTTGATGCCCCAGTGAAGGGGAATGCTGGAGGGATGAGCCAGGAGTGGGTGGGTGGTTATGGATTACCCTCACAGAGTCAAAGGGGACAGGGAGGGGGTAGGGAATTTGGGGTGGTGAGACTGGGAAGGTGGACATTTGAAATATAAATAAATAAAATAATTAAAAAATAAACATCAAACACAAACTAAAAAATGTAAAAGTAAAGAACAGATTCTCACAAATTTTCCTCTGAGCTCTACATTTCAGAACACATAATATAAAATTAAAATAAGATAATAGTAAAACATGTTTAATGAAAAAAATTGTGAGTAAGCCAGGCATTTGCCTTTAACCCTAGTACTGGAGAATCTCAGACTCTGTGAAGTCAAGGCCAGCTTGGTCTACATAGTAGTTTCCAGGACAGCCAGATCTATATAAAGAGACCTGTCTAAATAAAATGTATTTTTAAAAAATTGTGAATGGAAGCTGGAGAAATAGCTCAGTGGTTGAAAGCACTGGTTGCTCCTGTAAAAGACTAAGTTCAGGAGCTGGAGAGATGGCTCAGCGGTGAAGGGCACTGACTGCTCTTCCAGAGGTCTTGAGTTCAATTCCTAGCAACCACATGGTGGCTCACAACCATCTGTCATGGGATTCAATGCCCTCTTCTGGTGTGTCTGAAGACAGAATCAGTGTACACACACACACACACACACACACACACACACACACACACACACACATTACAATAAAAAGACCTGGGTTCAGTTACCAGAACCTACATAGTAGTTAATGATCCCACTTTAACTCCAGTTTCATGAAATTCAATATCTTGTTCTGGTATCCTTGGCACTGCATGGATATGGTGCATAAAAATCATTCAGGCAAAACATATATCTATTTAAGATAAAAATGAATGCATCTTTTTAAAATTGTGTATAAGAAAAATATATAATCATTGCATTAGCAAATTAATAAAATTATAAAATAACTTTTATGAATGAACATGTGACATATAAATAATAATGTGACATATAAATAAGTGACAGATACTAGTGCTCATACTACAAAAACTAGAGAACACAATATTGAATCCACACATAAAGTAGATAGTGGATTCACACACAAAGAAATCTATCTAGTATATCATTTCCTTGAGACAGATGTACTGGAGTCAAATATGCCCTCAATACAGTTTAGCAGAATGATGAGTATTTGCTGGAACAATTCCACCTAAATTTGTCCAATAATTAAGCTCATGTGATGACAGGACAGATGGTTCTGGCAATTACAACAAATTATAACCTTTAAGATGAACATGTACTACTGAAATGTAAAATATAAATTTCTTCTGCATTTTAGTTGGATAGTACTTTTATTTAACAGATAAAGGTAATGTAAGGATTACAGATTTTTAAAATAAAGTAAAAATATATTTTAAATGACAAAACTTTATTACTTGTATAAATTTATCTATACAACTCATCAATATTTCTGGAAGTTTTTGAAGAGCTTCTACTGCTGTTCAAATCTATTGTATTATATGTGTTTAGATCTTAGAAAGACATGACAGATTTTTTTAAATCTTGTATCTTTTTCTTCTTTAAAGTTGGTCATATATATATATACACACACACATATATATATACACATACATATATATCTACATATATGTGTGAATGTATATATATATGTGTATATATATACATATATTTATATATATGTATATATATATACATATATATATTTGGATAACACTTTTAAGTTTCCTGTGAGCCACTTCTGCATCATCGAAGGATGCATGATGCCTTGTTTAATATCGTCTCTCAAGACCCTACTTTTCATTTACAAAATACATACAGGGCAATGATGGCACACATGCCTTTAATCCCAGATCCCAGCACTCGGGAGGTAAAGGCAGGTAGATCTCTGTGAGTTCAAGGCCAGCCTGTTCTACAGAATGAGTTCTAGGACACCCAGGGCTACATAAAGAAATACTGTCTTAAAATTAACAACAAAAAATAATTAAAAGTCATCAGTCAGTTCCCTGACACAGAGAAACCAACATTCCTTGCCCCCGCCCCAATTCTCTTTTATTGTAATCACATATTCACGGCACTTGGGAGGCCAAGGCAAGTCTGGACTACAGTGCCTAAGGGTCTGAGGCAAACTACACACACAGACACACACACACACACACACACACACACACACACACACACACACACACACACACACAGGGGGGAGAGGAGATGGGAGGAAGAGGAGAGAGGGGAGAAAGGGAGGAGGAGAGAGAAGAAGGTGAGAGGGAGAGGAGAGGGAGAGAAGGGGAGAGAGGAGGGGGGGAGAGGGGGAAAGGGAGGGAAGGGAGGGTGAGGGGGTAAGGGGAGACAGGGGGTGAGGGGAGGGAGGGGAGAATGTGATTGGAAGTATTGACTAGTTGGGAATTGAAGTTTGAGATTTGAGTTGGATATGATCAAGATACATGCTATACATTTATAAAGTTGTCAAATAGTATCTAAAAATCCTCTTTAAAAAAAGCTGGGTGGTGGCGGTGCATGCCTTTAGTCCCAGTACTTGGGAGGCAGAGGCAGGGGAATCTCTGAGTTTGAGGCCAGCCTGGTCCATGGAGCAAGTTCCAGAACACATTAACTTGTTTTTGTGCTTTTAAATATTTTTTGGAATTTATTTCTTTTACCTGTGTGTACATTATATATGTGTACCAAGTGAGTGCTTGATGCCCACAGAGGTCAGAAGAGTGCATCACATCCCTTAGAACTGGAGTTTCAGATGTTTGTGAACTAGCATATTTAGGTGCTAGAAACTGAACCTAGGTCCTATGTAAGAGCAACAATTGTTCTTAATATCTTCAGCTCCTAAAACTTCTTAAAATAAAAGGGAAAAAGGAAAAAAAAAGAATTTAAATACCTAATATCCAGGTCTAAGTATTGTGCTGATTAGTTTTTTCAAGTTGACACAAACTAGAGTCACCTGAAGAAAAGGAACATCAGTTGAGGTCTTACCATCAAATGATTGGCCTCTGGGCATGTCTGTGGGCTATTGAGCTAACTTAAATGGAATGTCCATAACAGCTCACATGGTTTGAATTCTTGGAGTCATGAGTCACTGTCCTCCAAGACAAGCAACTGCTGTCTTGGGACATTCAGCTGAATCTCCTTGAAAAGATCATCCCAGCTGGCCTTGTTGGTGGTTTGCATTCTCCCATTCCCACAGAGAGTCATGTCGCCCTCAGCTGAGTATCCCAGTGGCTCTTTACCACCTGTTGTATGCAACTCGGCCTTAATTGCAGACCTGGAGGAAAGGCTAGAGTATATAGGCCAAGCAAAACTAGGGGAAAGGGGATTCTGTCTGCAACTACAGGGAAGTCATCATCCTGCTGGGGAAAGGCTCTCCAGGTGCCTGCTGGGAAAGGAGCATCCGTTCCCTGGTACGTAATATTTCATTTAAGGAGGGCTCGGTAAAAAAAATTCATTGGTTCCCCAGAATGAATTTGGTGGAATCATGTATTTGCCATTTGGACCTTAGGAGAATAAGCAGACATTGTTTATGTCTCCCTTGGGAAAGAACTTTACCAAACTTGGTCTCCAGTATCGGTAGGCTGAGGAGATGTGGCCTTGCTGAATGAAGTTGTGCTTCTGGGGGTGAGCGTTGAGGTTAAATATCCTGGAGCCAGGGTTGGAGAGATGGCTTAGTGGTTGAGCACTGACTGCTCTTCCAGAGGTCGGGAGTTCAATTCCCAGTAACCACATGGTGGTTCACAACCATCTGTAATGAGATCTGATGCCCTCTTCTGGTGTGTCTGAAGACAGCTACAGTGTACTCATATAAATCTTTTTTTTTAAATCCTGGATCCATTCCAAGAGTAATTTTGGTTCAAGATGTGAAAAGCTATTACTGGGCTGAAGAGATTACTCAGTGCCTAAGAGCAGTTGTTGCTCTTACACAGGTTCTAAGTTCAGTTCCAAGGACCCACATCATAGCTCACAACCTTCTGTAACTCCAGTTCTCGGGGATCCCACACCGCCTTCTGAGCTTCATATGCTGCTGATATATGCATGCAGGGAAAATACATATACGCGTGAGATAAAATGTAAAAATCTAGCTCTCAGTAAAAAGAAATATTCAAAATTCTAAACGATATAATTCCAAATGACTGAAAACTTGTCTTTAGTGTTACTTGTGGCTCCCAGTGAGTACTGGAGTTAAAACTGGGTCATACTGGGGTTGGGGATTTAGCTCAGTGGTAGAGCGCTTGCCTAGCAAGTGCAAGGCCCTGGGTTCGGTCCTCAGCTCCGGAAAAAAAAAAAAGAAGAAGTTTAAAAAAAAACAAAAAAACAAAAAAAACCCCTGAGTCATACTTATGCTTTCCTTTTTCTTTATGCTTTTCCATAGTGTGTGTATATAGTATATATTCATATGTCTAGAATATGTTATGTAGTTTATATCATTTATAATGTATATATAATATTTAGCACAATATTATATATGTAGCATGTAATTTTAATGTATGCTATGTGTTATAATTATAATATATAAAATATAAATATGTTATATATAATTACACATATAGTTATATAATTCAATATATTTAAAATAAAAAGATATAGAAATATATTGTATAATATAATTGATGTATATTATATATAAATGTTTGTATGTAATATAAATAAATATATAATAAAATACATACTATATAGTATATTGAATATAAAATATATTTATATATTGAATATAAAATATATTTATATATTGAATATATAATATATTTATATATTGAATATATAATAAAGTGTGTACTATATTAATACAAACATATTTACATGTTATATATAGTAGATAATATTTATACATAAAATAATATATTATAAAATATAAATTATATACAATAAAATGTGTATTATATATAATCTGATATGTAAATAAAATATAATATATCATCTACATAATATAAAATATAATGTATAAATGTAATATATACTTGTATGTTTTATAATAAATATGTAATATATAATATATAATAAAATATAATTTTATTGATAAATTTATATAATATATAATATAATATATATGCAAGCAAAACATTCATTCACATAAAATAACAAATATTTAAAAAATTGATAGGGGTTGGGGATTTAGCTCAGTGGTAGAGCACTTGCCTAGCAAGCACAAGGCCCTGGGTTCGGTCCCCAGCTCCGAAAAAAAAAAAAATTGATACCTATTGACAACTAGCCCCTCTGAAAACTTTTATTAACCTGTCCTACAACATATGGCAGCACCAGTTGTTCTCAAAAGACAAGGTCAGCAAGACTATGAGTCAAAGGCCAAATGTAATTAGCACCTTTGCTTTAAAAGTTACTATTGTTGTTGTTGTTGTTATTGTGTGTATAGGGTAGAAGGGGGAATGTTCTGCCACACATATGTATCTGTGGTTCAGAGGACCATGTGGTAGAGCTGGTCCATTCCTTCCAGCTACTGTGCTAGACCTTCACAGCAAGAGCCTTTAACTGTTAAGCCATCCCACATACTAGCCACCATTTTTGATTGTAAAGGACTGTTCAGAAGAGAGCGTAATGAAGAATAGATGATAGAAGATAAATACCCAACAGAGCTGGGCATTTCTACTGGCTGATTACAGAAATAGCACTACAGGCAGTATAGTTAGTGTATTATTCTTGTTACTTACATTAATTACTTCTGCGTTACTCTGACAAAAATACTTTTGAGAACAACTTCAAAGATAGAAAACACAGACAGTGGACAGGGACGATATAGCTACTCTCTGGAACTGGACATATAGCTCAGTTCCTAGGAATCTAATACCCTCCTCTGACTTCCACAGGTACCAGGCATGCATACAGTGCATATGCATATATACAGACAAGACACCTACACACACAAAATAGAAGAAATTACTTTGTTAAAGAAATAAAAAGATACCTGCCCCCAAGAAACTCTCCTCGGTGACCTATTTATTTAAGCTAAGCTCCAATCCCTAATTCCAGAAGACTCCAGAACCTCCCCTAATAGTACCACCATTGTGGACTTCTACTTTAACCACCACAGTTTCTATGGGGGGCATTTCAGAGTCAAACCATAGAAGCACTATTTGCTTTTCTTTTTATCTAAAAGTTCATAATAAATAATAAACAAATCATTATGTTTCCTTTGCCCATTGTTCTTAGTAATATGCTTTTTTGCCTTAGAGATTATAGGAAAATGTCTGTTTTTTTTTTACTTTTTTTTTTTTTTTAACTTGATTATTTCTTATATATTTTTTGAGTGTTATTCCCTTTCCCCTGGTTTCCAGGCCAACATCCTCCCTTCTTTGTGGGTGTGTTCCTCCCCACCCTCCCCATTGCCGCCCTCCCCAACAATCACGTTCACTGGGGTTCAGTCTTAGCAGGACCAAGGGCTTCCCTTCCACTGGTGCTCTTACTAGGATATTCATTGCTACCTATGAGGTCAGAGTCCAGGGTCAGTCCATGTATAGTCTTTAGGTAGTGGCTTGGTCCCTGGGGAAGCTCTGGTTGCTTGGCATTGTTGTTCATAAGGGGTCACAAGCCCCTTCAAGCTCTTCCAGTTCTTTCTAAGATTCCTTCAACGGGGGTCCTATTCTCAGTTCAGCAGTTTGCTGTTGACATTTGCCTCTGTATTTGCTGTATTCTGGCTGTGTCTCTCAGGAGAAAATGTCTGTTTTGTCATGTGTTTTGCAACTGTTTTTCTGTTTGTGTATTTACCATTAAGTAAGTTTCAGAAAGTTTTAATATCCCTACAGTCAATATGAGTCTTCAAAGAAAGACAGTGGATGCTATTTTAAGTTTGATAGTGAAAGGAGTTCTGTGGGCTGGGTGAATGCAAAAGCAGGAGGCATCTGTGAGTTTGGAGGTGCCTGACCTAATAGGGAGACCTTGTCTCAAAAATAAATAAATAGACGAAGAAATAAATTTTTAAATGGAGGAGAAAAAGAATCAAGGTTATCACAGGCTTGGAAGTAGAAGAGAGATGAGAAAATGCTAGTCAAAGGATAGAAACTTCCAGTTTGTCTGGAGGAACAATATCAAAGATCAAGTAGCCATGGCAGTGATAACAATACCTTAGACAAGTGAAACTGCTGAGAGTAAACTTTACAAATTTCTAACATGCAAAACAGTTCAAAAAAGGTAAAGAATATATTAACTATAGGCGGAGGTGTGTATTGCTTGCCTAGCATGCATGAAGCCTTGGGTTCAATCCTTAGCATACTTTAAGTCAAACATGGGACTTCACATTAGTAATTGTAGTAATCAAGGGGTAAAGTCAGAAGGAAGACCAAGGTCATATCCAGCTACCTAGGAAGTTTGAGGCCAGCCTGACATACAAGAGACTCTGTCAGAAAAAACAAAAAAAGACATGCCTTTAATCCCAGTTTAAACCCAGTATTCTGGAGTCAGAGACAGGAGGATGTCTGTAAGTCTCAGGCCAGCCTGGTCTATTTAACAAATTCCAGGCCATTAAGGACTAAATAGAGAGGCTGTGTCTAAACATTTTTTTAAAAGGAAAGAAGGGAACAAAGAAAAAGTACACAAGCAAGCACAGTGCGATATAGTGCCTTGCAAGTGTGAAGCCTGAATTAAATTCCAGCATTGTCAAAATATAAACACAAACATATATAAGTAAATATGTCTATGTGTATGTATATACATAGGTAGTAGTTTGAATTATCCATTTCACTAGGTATACATATCTAAACTGTCACATCTCTTAAAGTATGTGTATATGTAATTTTCTTGGATTCTTGTTTGTTTGCTTTGCTTTGCTTTTGTTTTGTTTTTGTTTTGTTGTCTTGAAACATGGTCTCTGTAGCCCAGTAGTGCTGAGACTAAAGGCATCCAACATGTCTGCTTATAATATTTTTAATTAAATAAAACATACTTAGCAGTCTGCTGAATAAGGTTCTGTTTGGGTCACCTTACCTTTCCCAAGTCCTACTACCAGTACTATTACTGCTTTCTCAAAGGTGTAATGTTCCTTTACTTGTCTCTGTTTCTTTCTTTTCAGATGCTGGCCAGCACCAAGAATGCTTTCTCTAGTAGTTTTGGGTTTTTCTACTCTTTCTCTAAAACTCCCCTCTCCTCCCCACCATGGGGTTGCTTATCCATCAAGTGCCTGGTGGCCCGGCAAACATGGCTTCTTCTCTTTTTCTTCTCTAGCTTCCAGGTAGTTCCAGAGATTTCATAGTTTGCCTGGCCTGGTATTTTTCTTTGAAACTCTAAACTTTTTTATGTATTCCTTGAATACTTACTTTCAGCTTGGCAGGCTAAATCTTTGAAAGCTAGTTGGTTTCCTCCTGATTTGGCCTTGCAAATAAAACAATTTTTATGTCTGCCTCCTCTACTATAATACAGTGTATCACTCATGTCAAACTTGCTTCTGAGTTGTACTTCAACTCAAGATTTCAGTGTGTGGTTTTGAAACTTTTTGCATAATAATTGGAAGGTGTCAGCAAGAATGTATCTCAATTGAAACTTGCAGAGACAGGATGTAGTATACTATGGTTTCTTTTAGTTAAGGATACAAAATGAGGCACAACTGTTGTAAGGACACACATTTGTGGTAAAAGTATCTTTACCATAGATTATGGAAAAGATTGAGGCATGATGAGAACATTCTTATATTGGAACATTCCTATTTAAAACAGCATCTTCCATCCTGGTTAGTTCCATCTCCATGAGAAACTCCTTTTCCAGGCTGGTGACACAGCTCACATGGGTAAAGGCACTTGTTCTTGCCCAGAGTTGATCTTTGAACTCACATGGTAGAAAGAGAGGACAGATTCCTAAATGTTCTCTGACCCCTCTACAAGCATGTGACAGCATACACACATTCCTATCCATATACACCTCACTCACACTCATGCATATCCATATACACCTCACTCACACTCATGCATATCCATATACACCTCACTCACACTCATGCATATCCATATACACCTCACTCACACTCATGCACATATACACAAGGATGCCTGCACCTCTGAGACAGCATCAGGGAATCCAAGCGTTTGTTTCAGAGCTTGGTCATGATTGTGGCATAAGAACGTACTCTGTGACTGCTGAATTTGTACAGGTCGAACTTGTACTTTTAAAGGCCAGAGTATACAGTTTTAGTGAAGAAGTGACCGTTCTACTAATGCTCAGCTCTTTGGGGAGCATTCCACTCTCTTTGGTTCCCAGAAAGTGACTGGGAAGCAGATCCAACAGGCAATGAAAGGAGGTGTTGAGGACGATCTTCTAAAAAAATATGGCAACATCTCTCACCTTTTCTTTTCATATCAGGCTAGCGTCAAATGTGTCAGTGTCCTACCTCAGCCTCTCATGTACTTGGCATAACAGGTCTGAGCCACCACACCCAGCCCATCTCTCATATATTTGGATATGCCATCTCCTGAGGCAAATCTTCCATAGTATGAAATTGAGGGGGCAGACAGTTTCTGAGGGAAAGAATGTGAACATTTTGTATAGAAGGTTCTAAAGATGAGGAAGGTATAGATTCTACTGTTTCTTCTCTTATTTGCAGAGTTCTAGAAGAGTGTATGCAAAGGCCTAAAGGGCCCTGATGAAAGTTCATTGTTTTGAAGGTTATAGAAAGGAATGGGAGTTGGCCCTCTCAGAGCCAGCTTCCTGTCTTATTTAGACCTGAGCTGGCTTTTCTCCAGGGACATCCCTTTCTAGAATTGCCTTTGTCTGTGTTCCCATTGTTCTTTGCCTAGAATTTGTATCTTTCTCTTAGTTAATTTAAGGCTTCATTTTAGGGAGACTACATTTTCTAGTAACTTCCAAAGAAGCTTTCTGAGTGATTCACTTTCTTACCTATTCACATCTCTATGCTGCTTAGTTTTTTCCACTGAGCTTCCGTGTGAGGGAAATGAGAAGAAAATGTCTCCATCAGTTTGGAAAGTTTAAATGACATTTCCTTGACTGGTGATTGATGTGGGGGATCCTAGGCCATTGTGGGCAGTGGCACCTGACAGACAGTCCTGGATTGTATAAGAAGCAAGTCTTGGAGAACAATCCATTAATCAACTTTCTTACATGCATGCTCCCTGCTTCAGTACCTGCCTCCAGGTTCCTATCATGAGCTGCTATACCGACTCCCTTTGACTAAGACACAAATATGTAAGCCAAATAACCCTTTCCTCCCCATGTTTCTTTTGGTCATGGTGTTTATCACAGCAACAAAAAGCCAACTAGGACAACCTCCCACAAAAAATTATTTCTGTGTTCTTTTAAATAACTTTTGACTACTGTTACTTTTGCTTAACAATTTGGCTCAACATAAAATTCTAAACTGGCCAGAAGTTCTGTGAGCTAGGTGTGAGGTGAATGCCTTCAGTCATAGAACTCAAGAAACAGAGGCTGGTAAATCCCTGAGTTTAAGGCCAGCCTGGTCTTCAGAGTAAAGGCCAGCCAGGGCTGCACAGAGAAACGGTGGGTGGTTTTTCTTTTGTTGTTGTTTTGTTTTGTTTTTGTTTTTAAGAAAAAAAGAAAGAAAGAAAAAAAAAGAAAAAGAGCTGTTTCCCATGATTCATGATGTTGAATATACTGTTTCTGTTTCTTTTCTTTTTGCACAGGGGTGGGGTATCTTTGTTTGAGATAAGGTGTCACTGTATAGTGCTGGCTGGTCTGAAACTCACTTTAGATGGTTCTGGCTTTGAACTCACAGAGATCTGCCAACCTCTGCACCAAGAATGCTGGGGTTAAAGGCATGCCACTATGCCTGACAAATGTACTTTTCATTAGGCTATTTATTACTTAATGTTTATTTTTTGAGACAGGACTCATGGAGCCCACGCTGTGAATCCACTCTATAGGCAAGGATGAGCTTGAACCTCTCTCCTCCTGTATTTGCCCCTCAAGTACCCAGGATTGCAGATGTGTGCCGCTACCATTAGGGATCAAGTGCAAGGGCTCCTGCATGCGAAAGAAGCACTCTGCTCATTGAGCTCCATTCTGACCTTCCATTAGTTTCGAAAAGCCAGCATTCCGAACCAGGGGTTCACATTTGAGTCACATTCTTTTCTAATGCATTTGCCTCTTTCCATCTATAAATACTTAGGCTCTTTTATACCACTGGAATCCTTGAAAAGGGTATGTATCCAACAAGGGGGAAAGGTATTATCTTATTACTTCTCTGGGGATGTAACCTGGGGCCTTGTCTTGTTGGGCAAGTGCTCTCCCACTGAAGCTCAGCCTGTAAATAGGGCTTTATGACACAAATATTTGTCTTTTTCCTTTCTAGAATTCTTTTTCTTTTATTTCTTTGAAATTCCTTTCTCCATTGTCTCCTTTCTTTTGTGGACTCCTGCTGGATACTGGACCCCCTGGATTTACCCTGTCTATCATCATTTCTTTTTCAAACATAGACAATCTTACTACATCGTTTTCTAAAATATCTGTTTTTTTTATTGAAGTGATGAATTTATCCCTTTTTCTTTCTCAAAAATTCCATGCCATCCCTTTTCCTCCTCTCAGCCCTTTTTCTTTTCATAGCCACCACTCTTCTTCCTCCTCACAGTTCCCCTCTCTTTCTTCCTCACAGTCCCCCTCTTTTTCCTCCTCACTACCATTTAGTCACTCCAAGTCATGAAAACAAATACAGAAGGTTTTCTAGGAGATGAAATCTTGCAGATAAGTGAGGAAGAGACAGAAGAAGGTTGAGTAGAGAAAGAGCACATTCTGAGGTAATACTAACAGAGTTTCATTAGCTACCCCAAGAAATTGTACAGCTTGGATAATATTTCAGAGTGGTTTCTGAGTAGAGACAAGGATGTTGAGCCCTAGAAACCCATTATGTAAACCAAAGGATGGTTGTTGTAGAAATTTTTAATCCCAATCCAGGATTTGTACCTTGCCTTCGACCATTTAGTTTCTTACACACAACCTTTATATTTACAATAAGCCTTAACTAGCACAAGAGCTAGGCAGATACCTACCCTCTTTGTCATTATAATCTACTTTTCTATCAATAACCCCAAGTTATTACTTACTGTGTTTCATCTGGGCTGCTCTTAACTCCAATTGGCCTGCTCCGATGGCGGCTTCTGTCTCTCCCTCACCTTCTCCCCTTTGTGGTTTTTCAGTGACACCCCCCAAGTCTGGGAACCCTAAAACCCGCCTAGGTCTCTTCTGCCCAGCTATTGGCTGTCAGCATCTTCATCCACCTATCAGAAATAACCTGGAAGCCAGGTCACACAAATCACTTCTTGGGTCTATAGACTATTCTCATCTCTGGGGCAGCAGATCATGAGGAACCATTATTAGCATTAGAATACAAGCCAGCATCAGGCCAACCTCACAGATGGTGAGTTTGAACTAGGTAGCTCCCTTTCAGCTGACACATAGTCTTTGATATAGGAGCCAAGAGCCTCAAACTACTCAAAAAAGGATCCGATAAAAACTTCATTTTTTTTAAGGAGGATCTAACTGAAAGACACTTGCATAGCTTCAACCCCTTTAAGCTCTGCAGGACTGGCTCAGATCAGCTGGAAAGCACATTCTTCACCATTCTTCCCAGTATAATATTTGTTGACAGTGATTTGATAATTTAAACTTGACACTGATATGGAATTTTATGCATGTATGTATCTATGTGGCTACACATTATGTATGTATGTATATATGTATGTTATATATGTGTGTATTTTTGAGACAGGTTCTTTTCTAAGTAGTGCTGGCCTCAAACTCTCTATGTTGCTGAGGGTGACCTTGAGTTGGTTCTCCTGCTGGGATTACAGGAATGTATCATACCTGTATTTATTCACTTATGGGGATTTAAAGCCAGGACATCCTTCATTTGAGGCAAGCACTCTTCCAAATAAACTACATTACGACAATCATGGATTTTTTTAATGTTACCAATCATATCCTCAGGTATAGGAGCTTTCCTTCTTGTTTTCCGATTAGTTGTTGGTTATAATAACCCATTATTTTATATAGTTATGATGATAACCTGAATCTCAATATATAGCCATTAGTTTTTTGTTTTGTTTTCAAACTCTCCTGTTCCTGAATTATTTTTATTTCTTCCAGGGCTTTTTTTCCTACTTTCTCATCCATCCATAAAAGACCAGACACTGGTAGACAATGATTTGCATGATGGTAATCCAACAGTGAACAACACTCATAATTCAGGAGGAAGAGACAGGCAGAACTCAGTTCAAGGCCAGCCTGGTTTACACAGTGAAACCATGCCTTGAAAAATCAAAACAATGCCTCCAAAAATACTCTCAGATAATAAATCCATAAACGTACTGACAAATAATAAAATATAAGAAAATGGTGCTTGATTTCAATGATGACAATTCAATGTAATGAGAGGGAGGAGGTAGTGGTGCCTTTAATTTTCTACATTTTTATTTCTTTATAATTGTATAATTGTTTACTTTACATCCTGATAGAAGCTTCCCCTCCCTCTTCTCATCCCCGCCCCCTTCCCTTTCAAAGAGAAGGAGAGGTCTTCCATGGATATCACACTCCCCCAACCCCCGCTTGGCATATCAAGTTGCAATAGGGCTAGGGACATCTTCTATTGAGGGTAGAAGAGGCAGCCCCATTAGGGGAAGGGGAATCCAAAGGCAAGCAACAGGGTCTGAGACAGTCACTGCTCCAACTGCTGGGAGTCCCACATGAAGACCCAGCTGCACAACTGTTACATATGTGCTGAGGGCCAACAACCAGAGAGCATACATGGGATAGACCTAGGCTCTCTGGTTGTTGGCTCAGTCTCTGTGAGCCCCTATGGGTCCAGGCTAGTTGATTCTATAGGTTTTCTTGTTGCATCCTTGACACCGCTGGCTCCTTCAATCTTTCTCCTCCTCTTCTGCAGGATTCCCTGATCTCTGCCTAATGTTTGACTGTGTGTCATTGTCTCTGTTTCCATCAGGTGCTGGGTGAAGCCACTCAAAGGTCAGTTATGCTAGGCTCCTGTCTACAAATATAGGAAACTATCATTAATAGTGTCAGGGATGGGCTCTCTCCCATGGATTGGGTCTCAGGTTGGGCAGTCACTGGTTGGCCATTCCCTCAGTCTCTGCTCCATCTTTATCCTGCTCATCTTCTAGGCGGGGCAAATTTTGTGTGGAAGGTGGCTGGATTGATGTCCCCCTCCCTCCACTGGAAATCTTGGGCACAGGAGGTGGCTGTTTTAGGTTCTATATCTTCTGTTACTAGTACTCTTGGCTAGGGTGACCCTTATAGTTTCCTGGGAGTTTCCATTGTCCTAGGTTTCTAGCTTGTCTTGGAGATGCCCCTCACCCATTTCAGTTCTTTTTTCCCTCCATCCTCCTCAGACTTGAATCCCACTGTTCTCTGCCAACCCTGTTTCTCTGACCCAGTTATCTTCTTCCATCAACCCTCCATGTCTATTTTATTTCCCCTTTGGAGTGAGATTCAAGTGTCCTCTCTTAGGCCCTCCTTGTTATTTAACTACTTTGGGTCTGTGGATTGTAGCATGGGTGTCTTGTATTTTATGGATATTATCCACTTATAAGTGAGTACATACTATGTATTTCTGGGTGTGCGTTACTCCACTCCGGGTGATCCTTTCTAGTTTCATCCACTTGCTTGCAAATTTTATGATATCTTTGTTTCTAGTAGCTGAGTAATATTCCATTGTGTAAATGAACTAGTCAAGCATCAGTTGGAGGCTGTTTCCAGCTTCTAAGTTATTATGAATAAAGCCGCCTATGAACATAGTTGAGCAAGTGTCCTTGTGGTATGGTGGAGCATCTTTTGGATATAGGCCCAGGAGTGATATAGCTAGGTCCTGAGGTAGAGCTATTCTCAATTCTCTGAGAAACTGCCAGATTGATTTCCAAAGAGGTTGTACAAGTTTGTTCCTTTTCAATAGAGTGACCAGGGAAGGTACCTGAGGAAATAACATTTAACAGAAACTTGAGCACAGAGAGAAGCTAGGGAAGCACAATCAAAGTATTGAAAAACATCACTAAGGGTTATGCCTCCGTGAAGACTGTCAAGACTATCAAGACCACAAATGTGACTGAAGTAAACTGCGCAAAGAGGCTGCAGGGGAGAGAGGTGTGGACTAGTAGGAAGGGAATGGATTAGTTTTGCTGTTTGTGCTAGTCCCCATATGCCTTTGGGGTCTTGTGTCAGTCATAGTTCTATCAGACAAAACACAAATGAACAAACAAACAAAACCCCACAAAGTGTGTCTGTTTATACCCACTCACATGCATGTACACACACATGCACGCAAGCAGGCAGGCACACCCACCCACACACACACACCTATAATGTATTGATAAGGTGATAAGGGATGAGGGGGGATGGGGGAAGAGTACTCTTCAAATTAGAGTAAGGGGGCAAGAGGAATTTATTTCAAGGATTTGCCTTAGTTAGAGGGCTGGCTGGTGAGCAGCAAATTTAGGCAGAAAGGTTCTTAGAGACATACCTCAGAGCTTCCTCAGAGAAACTTCAGTTTTGCTGTAAGGCCTTACAGCTGATTGAATGTGGCCACCCAGGCTTTCACGGATTATCTCCTTTGCTTAAAGTCAACTGATTTGCAGATGTTAACCACAGTTCAGAATACCTCTCGGCAGCAGTCAGATTAAGTGTTTGAATAACTATGGCCTAGCTGAGGGGGGGAGGCCAGGGAAACTGAAAAGCGATTTGCTTGTCCGTTCATATTTAAAAATGAGGCCCGAACTGTTGATTCGAGAACCCACCGAAGAGAGTTCTTCACTGTAGGCCTTTATTTTCCTGTTAGAAAGCTGATGGGGGTGGGGTGGGGGAATCCCATGATTGGAAGAGATACCAACAAACAGTAGAATTTCAGTTGCCTTCTCTGGGAGCTCTTCAAACGCCCCACCCCCACCCCCTGCCAAAGTCTCTGCTCTCTTGCTAGGGGAATGTATTGGTGGTCATCTGTAAAAAGTGTGGGTGTGGAGGTAAAGGACTTCCTCTGTGTTAGTCAGCGATTGTCCCTGTTGTTAGGTGGATGTCTTCCTCCTGCCCTTCAACACTACCTAGCATCCCCCTGTCTTCTGGATCTCAGGGGTCGGATAGGTTCACTTCATTCCAAGTGCCTTTTCCACCAAAGCTGTAGCCTTTATTCCCTTGTGACTTTCCAACAATTATTCTTGTGGCTTTAAAATGTGTGTATTTTTAAAATTATATGTATGCGTGTCCATCTGTAGGTGAATTGAAGTGCAGGTGAGCACGAAGGTCATAGCTACAGCTACAGTCATCTCTGCAGCCCTGGCTTTATAAACTTAAAAAGAAGACAGTGGGAATGATCTGTGCTCCTTCTGCTATTTTGCACCATCTAGGCTAAGTTTGATGCAGAAAACTTAAACACTGGGGGAAAGAGGGGAGGGATGTCTTTTTCTTGCACTCTGGAGAACCACAATGAATCTGTTATTGAGGCAGACATCAAGCACAATGTTGCAGAAATCAGGTGAGCACCCAAGACCTCCCTGGCTCCAGGCTTGTTCTCAATGCTGGTAGCTGTGGTAAAATTCTCATTCAGCTACAAGGTTATTTCAAGTCCTGCCAAATCATCATTCTATTAAAACTAAGATACAGTTAATCGTTTTTCCTGATATGACAGTGCACAGCTCCGGCTGGAGGAGGTTTGAATGATGCTGTTCTGTCCGGACTGGATAGTCTTTAGCTAGATAGAATGAATGAAAAACAAGCTTCTGGGTTGAAGAAATTATCACGGGGGGAGAGGAGGAAGCTCCTAAGTAAAGAAATCTGAGGCCAGCAAAGTGCCTCGCTCTTGTGAACTCAGCACTGAAGCAGAAAAATTACTGGAAGTTTGAAGACAGACTGGTCTATAATAATGTTTCAGAATATCTTGGGCTATAGCTATGAGAAAGAGAGAGGGGAGAGAGGGAGAGGGGGAGAGGGAGAGAGAGGAGAGAGAGGAGAGGGGAGAGGAGAGAGAGAGAGAGAGAGGAGAGAGAGAGAGAGAGAGAGAGGAGAAGAAGAAAGAGAGAGGAAGAGAGAAGAGAAGATAGGATATATTAACTATTCCTGGGTATATATTCTAAGGACTGACTGCACATTCTATTGGAAATGCATGTACATCAATGATTATTGCTGTAATTTTCACCTCAACTAAAGGGAATCAGTCTAGGAATTCCCTCTGTCGGTCAGGATGTCCTTGAGCTCAGATACATCAGCCTGCCTCTGCTTCCCTGGTGCTGAGATTAAAAGCATGCACCACAATGACTAGCCATGACAAATATTCTTTGTTTTTTTTAAATTTTTATATTTTTATTTATATGAGTACACTGTAGCTTCAGACACACCAGAAGAGGATATGAGATCCTATTACATACAGATGGTTGGAGCCACCATGTGGTTAACTAGAATTGAATCAGGGACTGGAAGAGCAGTCAGTGCTCTAACTGCTGAGCCATCTTCAGCCCGACAAATATTCTTTGTAATATGGCAATAATGACAGTAATTATTTATATAACCAGTGATGACACTGTTTTAGATCACACCGTTTAACATATTCCTCTTTAATATAATTACTGAACAGCATTAGAAATTCAGCAATCAACCTCGATTTTCACGTCACTGTTTTGCACCCCTATGCTTCACGACCAACTGTAGCTAAAAATTGAGGAGTCCGGAGTGATGATTTCAAATGGTAATTTAGAGTCAATTTTTCCTCAAGCAGTAACACTTCCATTTAAGATATATCTTCATTGTGTGAACAATACTGGAATTCCCAAAAGGACTGCTGACATGTATAGAAGACATTTGTTCCCTAAAAGTATAGTGGCACTGGACATGGTCTTAAAACATGTGACCATGAGAATAGCAAGTTTTCAAGGGGCCATTTCTTTTAAGAAACATCAAGGGAAAAAAAATTCACTTATGTATGAAACAGCACTTTCTACAGAAATAAAAGTTTTGGCTTTTAGGGGCTGGAGAGATAGCTCAGAGGTTAAGAGCACTGACTGCTCTTCCAGAGGTCGTGAGTTCAATTCTCAGCAACCACATGGTGGCTCACAGCCATCTGTCATGAGATCTGATGCCCTCTTCTGGTGTATCTGAAGACAGCTACAGTGTACTCATTTAAAACAAAATAAATCTTTTAAAAAAAGTTTTGGCTTTTAAAGTGGCAAAAGATGGAGTTAAAAAGGAGAGCAGATGAGAATATCTTTTCTGAGGTACAATCTGAGAAGGAGGAAACACTGTGTCTGTGTTTGATCACCTGGTTCATTCATTTCTTTGGGTGTGTTTAACACCTGGTGTCAAAGTGACACAATTTCACCTCCCCTTCTACCAAACAAGCTCTACAAATTTGGAATTAAATGAAGTTATACATTGCATCAGTCATAGTGTATTAGTTGGGAATATTTCGGTTGCAAATGATAGAACTCCAAAATCCAAATGGGTTTAAACACAAGAAAGTGTAGCAATCTATATAACTGAAAAGTCTAGGAAAGGAGTGAATAATTTCTTCAGGCTGGACATAAATGTTTAACTGATTTCTTGAGGAATCAATTTCTCTTTCCATCTCAGCTCTGCTTTCATGTTTAGATTTTATTCTCAGGTAGGATGTCTTTGCAGCCTCAGGCTTACCTTATAACCATCCAACAAAGAAAAGCTCTACAGTCGGTTCCAGAAAGTTCTGGGATTATGTCTCTTTGGCTTAAAACTGTTCCATTACCAAGGAGACAGACTGCAATGTTTTACTAAGCCATGGCCACAGTCCCACCCTGAATCTAGAATTTGCTAGTACTCATGGGACCTAAAATGGGACAAATGAGTTCTCTATAAGAATATTGGAATATGTAGATCCTTCATGGACAATGTCTCCTACATCTATAGCAGAAAAGCCAGCCCAAAAAGTTGGTAAGGCTTTTTAAAATTAATCTATTTTAATTACAAAAAATATTTGAAGTTGCTCTTATCCCTATTCTAAAATGAGTTTTCATTTGGTAACCCTCTCATATGTTGTGAGACTTCCTGAATTCAGCAGAACCTCTCCAAAGTCAAGACAGTAGGGATATCTTTCCCTATTATTGCCTGCCCACAAATTCAGAGTGTTGGACTTTTGTTTTTGTAAAACCTGCATCTAATTTGCTATACTATTGTAAAATTCTCTTATTTTGATTCCTACCTAAAAGAAGTACTATTTATAGACTGGGGTGAGGACATGAATGAACTCTTGCAGAAATGTAGCAACTCGGTACTGTATCTCCCACTTTTGTTGTTTAAACCCAAACTCTCCATGGCTAATTCTAGGTTAGCGGGAAGGAGTCAGGGGTTAGGATTCTAAATTTTATACTTGCCTGCACTGGCTCTCATTAATGGTTCCCCATACATAAAGTGTTTTTTTTTTTAAAGCCCAGTGCCTGTGTCCACTCTCTTGTCACAAGTTTTTGGAAAGAATAATGTCTAAAGAGTGATGCTTGCAATTCCCATAAAGGCTGCCAGGATTGGAATGGGGCAAATCCTAGGCAGGGACACTGGATCACACTTCCATAGTTTCTACCTTGACACCCCTGACCTCTCCTCAGTAGCTATAGCTTGTATTCTTCTTTATTTTCCAGATTATAATTTATTTACTAGATTTCTCTTTTTCCTTTCCTCCCTCGGATCCCTCCCGGATCCCTCCCGTACACACCTCCCTGCTGGCCTTCAACCCGTGGTGCACTAGCTTTTTGTTATGAGCAACGAGCTTCTCCTCCCTCTTCCTAAGCTTTCTCCTGGGGAGCTTGGGCTCTGGAGAAGAAAAGGGCTGGGGCCTCCCATCCTTTCTCACTTACTTCTTTAGGAGGATGTCTTGTTTTGCTGCTCCCTCCCCCTGTCAGCCCATTATTTTTGGTATTAATTGTGTCTATATAACCAGCCCTTTCCGACTTGTTGCTTTGCTGCTACCAGCAAAGCACTCCAGTGTTATCTGCAGGTGCCCATACTGTGTATCCTTATTCCATTCCCGCCCTGCCCCGGGAATCAGGATGGGAAGGAAGGAACTTCTGGCTCCAGCTCCCACTGCCTAGAGTGCGAGGTCATGCTGTCTCCTCCCTACACGTGCGCCAGGCAGCCTTCCGACCCCTATGTGGGCGTCTCTGTGGGGGCTGTCCCCTCTGGTTCCTGGTGTCCCGCCCCTGTTCATCCCGTAGAAAACTAGGCGGGGACATGGGTGTACATCCACAGGGAGCAGAGTTGCACTCAACTCTCAGTGGCTGAGGTCAGAGCGCTCTGCAGCCAGAGTCCTGAAATCTCTGCAAGTTTCTGGGCTCCCTGCCCTGGGTCTTGTTGGTTCCAGCTAGGGGGCTCTAGTCTTCTGAGCCACGGAGCTGTGTCGACTGCAACCCTTCTGGCAGCGTCTGTGCTTGCACAGGCGGGCTGCTAGAGAGCAAGAGTCCGGCAGTGGCCAGTTGGGGTTGGGGTCACCAACCCGCAAGTCTGGCTTGAGGATGGCGGAAGCAGGGTCCCCTCCAACAGGGCCCTCTCCAGCAGAGCCCCCTCCAGCAGGATCCCCTCCTGCTGCCGCCCTTGCCTCGCAGTGGCTGGCGTTCAGGAACTTGCCTAAGGCTGCCTCCCGGGCGCCCAGGACTAGGAAACGGCAGCTAAATCCAGACAACTGTACTTCGTGCCTTTCACGAGACAGAAACGGGTGTGCAGGTGGATTTGGCCATGGCCCTGCATCGCGTTAGATACAGATAGTATTAGAAGAACTACCTCTCTGCTTGCTGCAGCTGCCCTCCTGCAGGTGAGTAACACTTCGCGCACTCCTACCAGTAGCTCCAGGACACCCGGCCTCTCCCTCTTCCCGATCCCTCAACCTGTTAGTGAAGGTGTGGTACATTTGTCTTCTCTGGGTGCTTCCCCGGCCCCTCTCTCACCTTTCCTCCTACCTTATTATTCACTCCACTAGTCCACCCCAACCCCTGCGGTGGCGCTCTTAGTTTAGAGCCACCCTGATTGTGGTCCTCAGCTCCTCAGGCTGGCGGCCACTCTGAGGACCTATTTGGCTCTCTACTCTGCTCAAGCCCCGCAGGCAGACCTCCAGAAGCCCACCAGGCAAGGTGAGACTGTCCCGCGTCTCCTCCTCACTTCCCACCCCACCCCACCCACCTAGGTACCCCTTGGTGGAGTTGGGAATATTCTTACTCTGCATCCTGTACCCCAGAGCCAAACCTCCCTGAGGATGAGGATGCGGACGCACTTCCCTGTAACACTCCCTACAGTTTTAAAAGCGAGGTTTATTTACTAGTGTGGGTGGTGGCTGTTTGTTTCATTTACACGTGCTAGGGCCAAGTCAAAAAGGCGCTTGGATTCTGAAAGCCGCGGGCCTGCAGTTGGAGGAGGAGTTTGTAGGCAAACTGTGGCCAAGGATTTTGGCTTTCTCCTTAGGACTGCCACTTCTTTCCACCCTGCTCCTATGAGCTTCCTGCCTCCCTTAGGCTCTTACTAGGAAGGCTAAAAGCTTTCTTGTCTTAGAGGGCACAACCAAAGCTAACAAACCTCTTACTGCTGCCATTGTATTTTGGTGAAAGGCTTAGGAGTGATGCGAAGCGGCGTTTGATGTTTACATGTTGAGCTAGAGTTTCTAGGCTTTGGACTCGGTGTATCACGAAGTACGCAGAGACTCCAACGATTTAAAGTTCCTCTAGTACCACTGGGAGTCCAGGGATATTTGTCAGGTACTGCAGCTGCTGGCCAGGTCTTTTGTGCCTCTGTGGTGCTTACCCTGTGGTGTTCCCTGTAATGGGAACTTGGGAATTAAAAACTAGACGTGGTACAGTTTTTCTTTTCTCAAATCAGGTAGCTACAGTGTGTGTTCCAAATTCCACTTCTCGTTCGAAACTGTCCATGAATTGGAAGGAGGTCACATTGATGACTTTGGTTAAACCACGGGAAACAGGGCTTTGTCTAGAGCTTGGTAACAAAGAATTCTTTGGTCTTGAGTATTTTGTTTGGAAGTGGTCAATGTTATTTTCTGTATGTAATCATAAATCATTAAGGGAAGTGTGGGAGTGGGCCATACACTCTTTCACAGTTTAAGGGCAGTTTAAATGGATTTGGGAGACTTAAAAAAAAAGGAGAATCTGTGCACAAATCCTGGGCAGTGAGAGTGAGGGCTAAAGTTCAACTTTGTAGAAAAAAAAACTTGAAAAATGAAACAGAGTTTCACTTTGTAGTTCAGAATGGGCTCCAAATAATCTTCAGTGCTAAGAGTACATTCCCCACGTATACACCACTCCCCAGCACACACACACACACACACACACACACACACACACACACACACACACACTCTCACACACACACTCACAATACACACACCCTCACACACATACACACACACCAAACATACCACACACACATACACACACACCTTCACACACACACACACCCACACATACATACACACACACACATACACACACACACACACACACACTCACACACATACACACCAGACACACACACACATACACACACTTACACACATACATACACACCAGACACACACATACACACATACACACAAACACACACACACACACACACACACACACACACACACGTATGGATGTAAGAGAATGAGGTTATGGGGATTGAACCCCAGGGCCTGTAGATGGATACTAGGCAAATATTTTACCTCTAAGCTACAATCTTAGTGGGAAAAATGCCACAAAATGAACTACAAAGGGACGTTTTAATTGCCAGGCATTTTTCTTCGTTCTAGGTTCATTTTCTTGATCCTTGGAAGTTTCTAACATGCTGCCACTGTAGCATGGCAACAAGTCTTAGCACTTAAATGACACAGTCCCCTTAGTGGGGGTGGGGATAGGGATGCAGTAGGGGGTGGGGGGACTGGCTGCTGTTTGTCTTCAGGTGTTTTTCAACAGTTACCACCACGTCCCCCACAAAGAGAAGTACATCTGTGACTGGGACACGCCCTATAGGATATTATCACTTCTTGTTGTTCTTGTTGTTGTTGTTGTTGTTGTTGTTGTTGTTGAGATGGGTATTTTAAAAACGTGGCCCAGGTTGCTTTTGAGCTCCTGGCTTAAATGATCTGCTTGCACCTGTAGAGTAACTGAAACTACAGGTTGGTAACACCACATACAGCTTGAGCTTTATTTTAGTCTTTTCAAATTTGCACTGTTTTGTTCTCTTTTCTGTGTGTATATGTGTGGGAGCATGGGCCCTGGCATATATGTGGAAGTCATAGGGCAACTTGCAAGAATCTGTTCTTTCCTTCCACCACGCTGCTACTCAGGTATGCGCTCTTACCTGCTGAGCCATTTCATGAGCCCTTCTTATTTTTTTCCTCAAGGCTAATCTCAAATTCTGGATCTTCCCACCTCTACTTCCCAGGTATTGGGATTACAGGTGTGTGATACCATGCATAGTCTATAACTGTATATGCAAAAAATAGATTTCACATACTTAAAAATATTCGTATATCAACCTATGTGCTCAGAAAGCTTTTTATCGCCATGAAGAACCCTATGAAAGATCACTTATTACATAGTTATGTGCATACAGTTTCTCTTATGAGGAAGCCCAGAGGGAGAAGGCACGCTTTTGCTTTCTGGGGTGGGGGGGTCTCAAGAAGAGAGGGATGCACAAAGTGTAAAGAATTAATTTTTTCCACGTGGACAAGGGATGGGAATGGAGTGTGGTAGAGGTGGAGAAGGTATTCCAGACACAGGATGTAAATGAGCAAAGACAAAGCAGAAGGGAGAATATACTTGGTTTATAGAGTTACAGATGATGTTCTGTCATTAAAGCAGGTAGGCATTGTGCTGCACACCTTCCATCTCAGCACTGGAAAGGCAGAGGCAGGTGGATCTCTAAGCTTGAGGCCAGCCTGGTCTATAGAGCCAGTTCCAGGACAGCCAAAGTTATGTAGAGAAATTCTGTGGAAAAACCAAGGGAGCCTGGCAGTGGTGAAGCACACCTTTGTTTCTAGCAGTCAGAAGGCAGACACAGGCAGATCTTTGAGTTTGAGGCCAGCTTGATCTACAGAGTTCCAGGACAGTCAGGGCTATTCCAAAAAACCTTGTCTCAAACAAGCAAATAAACAAGCAAAAGAACTGGGTGGGGGCTGGGCTTTGGGGAGAAAGACTGGGAATGGAGGCCAGGTGTGGTGGTGCTTGAATTTAATCCCAGTACTGGGAAGGGAGAAGCAGGGAGATCTTGAATTTGAGACCAGTCAGGGCCACATAGTGAGGGCCTGTCTCAAGAAAAACAAAAACCAAAAAAAAACTAAAAACCAACTAAGCAAAACAAAAGGCTGGGAATGGAGGAGAAGGACAAGTTTGGGTTGAATTTATTTTATCATTTTATGTTAGTGCTCAGAATGGAGCCCAGAGCCTCACACATGCTAAGCAAATACACTGCCACTGAGATATTATTCCCAACCCTGGGATTCAGTATTGAGTATGTGCTTTTGGGGGACATTCGGGTTGAGCTGACCAAGAGGTCTAGATCCAGGAAGAAGTAGGGAGAAGTAAACCTTATTTCTTCCTGTCTTCTCTCTCTATTTTTATAAAAGATTTATTTATTTATGTATGTGAGTACACTGTAGCTGTCCTCAGACACACCAGAAGAGGGTGCTAAACCCCATTACAGATGGTTGTGAGCCACCATGTAGTTGCTGGGAATTGAATTCAGGACCTCTGGCATCTCTCCAGCCCCTCTAGTCTTCTCTTAAGTGGAGGTTTTTCTCCTTAAATCTATGTCCCTATGGGCTATCTTGATAGCCAGGCTGAATAACGAATAACCACATGCTCATTAACCTGCTCCTACAGTTTTCCCTTCTCACATGCTTCCTTACTTAATGAATAGGAAAAAGGTTTGGCACCCCATGAAGAATAGAAACTCTATTAATCTAATCGAGCCTCACCCAACTAAGAATTTAAGGAGCCATAGGACAAATTTGTTTTCAACTGCAATGTGGCATCATGAAGTTTTAGCTCAAATAGAGTATAAATGGCAACATTGATTTGCACACATTGTACCATGTTGTAAAATGTATTCCAATGATAATGGGTCTTTAATGGGGCTAAACTTTTTCTATTTTGAAACAAAGTCTCATGTAGCCCAGGCTGCCCTGAAAAACTCTATGTAGCTAGTTGGGGATGGCCCTGAATTTATGATCCTCTTACCTCCACCTCCTCAGTGATGACATGTATAAGCCACCATTCCAGATGTTTTTAATGCCAAGGTTCTGTGGACACATCCAGGGTTTCATTCATGTCAGGCGAGCACCTTACCAACTGAGCTACATCCTGAGCACATTATATTGACTATTTTCCATGACTATCCCATGAGTATTATATTGACTATTTTCCATGTTAGACTTCTCTGAGAAACTGAGCACCAACACTTTTAGTGCCTGGTTTATTTTTCTTTTTCTTTTCTTTTTTTTTTTTTTTTTTTTTTTGTTCTTTTTTTCCAGATCTTGGGGCAGAACCCAGGGCCTTTTGCTTCCTAGGCAAGGGCTCTACCACTGAGCTAAATCCCCAACCCCTGGTTTATTTTTCTTCTCAAACTTCTAACCATTTTGGACAGAAAGGTTTTCAAAAAGTTTACTTACCTTCTGGACTCCTGAACCTGGAAATAATTGCATCCTTTCCTGATGACTCAAGACTGTCCTTAAGACAGCATCAATTATGTTAATCTGATATATACAGTGCTCAGGGGTTTGAGTGGAGGCTCTTTGTCTCTATGGCAAACGGGCACAGATCTCTCTGCCTTTTAATTTGTAATGTCTGCTGTCTAATCTCTTCATATATCCCTTCTCTGTTAGCTGTCACTTCTTGCTGCTGTCAATTTTTTCTACTGTAGTTTACTGTCTCTGGTTCCAGGCTGCATCCTCCACTGTTTATTTTGATGTGCTGTAAGCTAAGGAACATTGTAGCCCAAATCTGCAGAACTCTCTGAAAAATAGAAATAAGTAATTAGACTGGGAAGTCTTCCTTTATTAATGCTTATGAACTTTGCATGTTTGCATGTTTGCATCTGCACATGTGTGTACAGAAGCTGGATGTTGACTGTGGATATCTTCTGCAGTAACTCTCCACTTTGTATTTTGAGACAGTGTCTCTTGCTGCACCACTGAACTACCCTGGAAATTCCTCAAATTTGCCTGTCTCTGTCTCTGCTAGGATTAAAGGCACCACCATGTCTGGCCACAAGAAGTGCTCTTAACTGTTGAGCCATCTCTTTAGCTCAAGAGTTAAAGAAATATAATACATATTTTATATATAAATAAAGAAAAATAATAGTAATAAAAGGATTATTTTGTCTCTTCTAGGTCATTAGCTTGTCAGTTTGAGAATAAAAATCTAGTTAGGGATTTGCTAGAAATTGCTTAGACTCTAGGGCAATTTTAGGGAGTTTGTTTCTTATTTGGAAACACGAATGCCACCTATCGTAGGCTGGCCTGAAACTTATTTTGTGACCCAAACTGTGAATATTTTTCTGTACTGTTCTTTATGGACATCAAATTCTTTTATTTATTGTGTGCTGGGCAGTGGGCTCAGAGCTCAGGGCATGCCAAACATGTGGCCTACCATTAAACTATCTGTGCCTTATATGTAAAGTAATATGGACTTTATATACTATTTTGCTTATTTTCGTTGTTTTTGGAGGAAGGGTCTCAAACTCATGATCCTTTTGTCAGCCTCTCTGTATGTTGGGACCCCAAGTTTGTGCAGCTTTTCTGGCTCGGAGTTCATTTTTAATACCTTGATGATTCCTTGTAAAGTTTCTAGGTGAATGAGAAAGTTCACATGTTGCTAGAATGTAAGTTTTGATATCTTTGTGGCTGGAAAGTCTGATAGACGTTGAGCTGCCTGCCCCTTGGAAATGTATTTCAGTTAGGTGAGCATCAGGTCCTGTGTGTACCTTCAGGAGTACTGCAACTGCAAGCTTTCTGCTCCTTAGGGTCTTCATTCGCAGTCTTGTGCCAGTTGCTTAATTAGCTGCCACCGTACCTATTGAGTATCCAGTGTGTTGACAAGGAAAACCTTAGAATTATTTAAAAAATATTTTCTCTATTAAAAAATGAACCGCCGTGATGAGGTATCACTATTCTTAGCTTTCTTGATGCCACTTAGAAGGACTGCGCATCTGCTGGGGCATTCTTGAATTTGCATTTGCAAGTCCCATCATTTGATTTGTCATTTTGCACTGTTAGTTTACAAAAGAGGGTCAGTTTTTGCTTCCTTTGTTGTGACCTGGGAAGGATGACTAACAGATATTGTGTGTTCTCCCACACGCATTATAAACCAAAGGAAACCATTTTAATTGGATTTACTGTTGCAGATGCTGTGCATTTCAAAATTAGATTTTCTAAACCCAAGAAGCAATGAATAGCCACGGAGTACGGGAGCTGGCATTGGTTACATGGCTACACCGATACTCTGGGTTCGGACTTTAGTGGGTCATCTTGTATGCTTTTATAGCTTGTGTTTTAAATAGCTGTCCTCAAAAGGTCAGATGTTATAATAAACATTTTAGAAGAGGCAAATAGTGCACATACTTAGCATATTTAGATCATTCGGTTGGTGGCTGTGCCCATTATGTTTGTGATTACCATTATTTAAATTCATGTTCAATCCTGGCTGGACTCTTTTGCACTGTGGGTACTGATGATGATGGTGATTCAGATGAGTAACAACAGAAAAACAATGACTGGGCTGAAGAGATTGATTAAACACTTGTTCTTCCAGAGGAACTAGATTCGATTTCCAACAGTCACATAACTGCTGACAGTGGACTATAACTTCACTTCCAGGGGACCTGATAGCCTCTTCTTGCTTCCACCAACACTAGGTATACCATGCACATGGTTCACAGACAAACATGCAGGTAAAACATTAATATACATAAATCATTTGAAAGGTTATTGTTGTGTGTATGTCTGCTCATGAGGGCACAGGCTGATGCAGATCAGAGGTCAGCTTTATGATGTCAGAGTTCTCCTCCTACTAGAACACAATTTCAAAGGTCACATTTCAGACTATTCTTTAGGAATATAAATTGAGAATGAAAGCAAAACCATTTAGAAGCAGCAAAATGGTTCAACAGGTAAAGGGATTCATTGTTGCCTTCAAACCTGCAAACAAGGTACATATGTTTAATCCTAGCACCCAAGACTCAAAAATTCAGCATACCATCAGAAGGTTTTTTGGTGCATTTCTCTCTATGGAGTCCCAAGAAGTGCAGCTCAACTACTCAATGTAAGGCAGACCAATACATGGGTGCCATTTGCAAAGAATCTGTCTGTCATCACGTGTCCTTTCACATGCTTGCTTTAGCAGAACATCCTCCTGTGTCTGCTTCATTGAAACATTCCTTCACTCATCTGCCTCAGCCTTTCACCTGTGTCCACTTTAAAGAAACGTTCCTTTAGGTATTTGCCTCAACAAAACACCATTCAACTGACTTTCCGAAGATAAGTTTCCATGTCACAAAAGTGTGAGTGGATCTCTATGAATCTGAGGTCAGCATGGTGTACATAGTGAGTTCCAGAACAGCCAGGGTTATGTAGAGACACTGTCTGATAAAAAAATAAAAGCAAGTAAATACATAAAATAAAATTGTGTGCTGAAGAGTTTTCTTGCTTTAATTTCTTCTCTTTCCTCCTTTCCTTTCTTAGTATTTTTGTTTTGCTTTGCTTTTGTGAGGGGGGTGGTGGTCTCAGTCTCACTTTATGGGGTGGACTAGCCTTGACCTTATGGAAATCCTCCCACCTCAGCCTTCAAGAGTTCTGAAATAGCAGTCACTATGTCCAACTTGTTTGTTTTTAAGGCATGCTTTCAGAATTATCCAAAGAAAAAATTCTTTTAATAAAAAGTAGCTTTTTCCTGACAGTCATTTTGAAGATGATGCACCTCTTCAAATGATTTCACATTTCTGAAAAAAAAATGCTTCTTTAACATAGATTTTTGTATTTAGCAAAGAGTTTTTTATCATCTACATTTTTCAAGCATTGGTCAAGTTGCAAAAGAGCTGGAGGAATATAGAGAGCTGGGTGGCAGTTCTGGTTTTGCCCTCTTTTGGTATTTAAGGACCTTTCATTTGAATTACAGTGCTTCACTTTTGCATGTCGCCTGGACATATACATGAGAATATCAGTGTCTGCAAAGATCACCTTTTCACTTGCAGCCCATGCAAATGTGTCTGGCCCTGGACTGAGCTGAAAACTTGCTGGCCACCTTTAAATCCTTTAGCACTCTGAGCTGCTAAAAGGGTCCCTCCATCGAGGGCAGTCCTCAAGGACTAGGCTAGAAAACTCAGGTCTTTTTCATTTCTTCTGTGTGAGACTGCCTTATCAGTGTAGTTCTGGATGTCTTTTTCCTCCATGCTCATTGCATATAGTCAGTTACAACTGTAACATTCATCCCTCTGGACAGGAATTGCCTCTTGCTTCTAGATAAAGAGGCACCTGGGTCTCCAATCTGGGCTGATGCTTAACTGACTTCTGTAGTTGGATCTGGCTTTCAGCTTTGAACACAGGATGTATTACAGTGGCTGGTGGATTCGTAAAATAATGACAAAATTGTGTTGAAAGGCGGATTACTGCTTTGCAGCTTATTCTTCTATATCTCTTCATTCACTCCTTCTATTCCACAACTTGCTCTAGGATTATAATGTAAGGGTTCATGATTCCCTGAAAAAATGATACCCCTGACTGGTAGAGACTGTAAACACAAAGAGTGTTTTATTGTGCAGAACTCCAGCATGCTGGGGTCTCCCATTACCAAGATAGAGAGACAACCAAGTGAGCTCACAGGCCTCATTTAAAGCACATTAGGGGATTCTGGGGCAGGTGACCTTTATCTTACTACAACTCTAGGGACATTCCATTTTTGGGGGTGGGAGCTGGAAACTGTTACTGTGGAAGTCTGGAAACTACTACTAACCCATTGTCCTTGCCTCAGGCCAGGTGGCAGGGCAGCTTCTGAGGTCTAGACTTGCCTGGAGTTACCCAGTTCTTGGAAAGAGAGATTTAGGGCTCATCTCCTAAACTGCCAATTCGAAGCCTGTCATGGAGTCAGTCTAGCCTTCTCACTGCTTAATCCCTGATTCATTCCTTTAAATCACAAATAAAGGCTGAACATCTGTAGGTCTTGTAGCTCTTCTTCCTGAATTTGGGAAGTATTTCCTAACTATATATAGTATATATCTTTGAGTGCTGGTACAATGATGGCACTTAAATAGCAGGTATATTTGTTTTGATATGATGTGTGAATTTTTTTTTCCTTTTCTCTAAAGACAAGCTCTCAGGATTTCAGTTCAAAGATGCTTAGCTTGAACGCCATCTCATAATTTCTTTGATCTTTTAATTGTCACATTTAATGATTTCTTTCCTATTTATATTGTTTATATATGCAACCCATATTGATTCTTAATTTGGATTAGTTTAACTCTTAATATTTTCTTAGTTTAACATAATACTTTCTTGTAGTGATTCCTGAAATAATTTTATCTTTTAAAATTTATGCTTTGTGATAAATACGAAATAATCCTGTAGTAAGAGCCAAATTCAACCCTCACACACATATGTAATGATAATATTTTATATATAGACACTGGCTAATTCCAGATTAAAAAATACTGTGTAGTGCTAGAGAGATGGCTCAGTGGTTGGAGTCCTTGCTGCTTTTCTAGAGGACCTGAGTTCAATTTCCCCCACCCACGTCTGCAGCTCATAATTACCTGTGACTCTAGTACCAGAGGATCTAACAACCTTTTCTGGCTTCCAGGGGCACCCACACACATCTACAGATGCATACTTAAATGCGCCCATCTGAGTATAGCAGAGCATCATGAGAAATCATTTCATTGACTTTTCTTTCCTTTCTTTCTTCCTCTTTTTAAAATGCTCGTCATATTTGGTCCTATCCTGGGTCTCAGGGCTCTGGTTCCTGGCTATCCATGCAGTGTCAGGTGTAGACTCCCTCTCATGGTCACAGATTAGATCAGTTATAGGTTGGCCACTACCACAAGTTCTGCCAAACCATTGCCCCAGCAAGTCTTACAGACAGGATAGACTGTAGGTGGAAGGTTTTATGGCTGGGTTGATATCCCAATTCCACCTTTCCTGCTTATAGAAGATGGATGATTTGTGCTCTGTAATCCTCCATTACTAGGAAACTTTGCCCTAGATCCTAGGTGGTTTCCATTGCACTAGGTTCCTAGCCCACAAATGCCCACCAATTCCATAATTTCTCCCAGTATTTTCTCCCTTCTCCCCAACTGTCTGGTCCTTCCTGTTCCTATTCCCACCTGCCTCGAGTCCACATGAGAAATCCATTCTATTTCCCCTTCCCAGGGAAATCCATGTGTTCCCCCTTGGGCCCTAGCCTCTCTGTGTCTATAGATTGTAGCTTGGTTATCCTTTAATTTACAGCTAATATCCATGTATAAGTGAGTACATACCATGCTTGTCTTTCTGGGGCTAGGTCACCTGACTCAGGATAGTCTCTAGTTTCATACTGTACCTTTATTGCAGAACAATATACTTGACAATATCCATTTGCTTACAAATTGCATGATATTTTGTTTTTAACATCTGAGTAATATGTCCAAATGTACCAGCTTTCTTTATCCATTCTTCAGTTGATGGACATGTAGGTTATTTTCAGTTTCTGGCTATTATGTTTAAGCTGCTATGAACATAGTTGAGCAAATGTTCTTGTGGTGGGATGGAGCATCCTTTGAGCATATGCCCAGGAGTATTATAGCTAGGTCTTGAGATACATTGATTCACAGTTTTCAACTGCCATGTTGATTCCCATAGTGACTGTTCTAGTTCACATTCTGACCAGGAATGGAGAAGTACATATTTTAATTTTAAACATAGAGTCTCTCTTTGTAGCTAAGGCTGGCTTTGAACTTAGGATTCTCTGGCCTCAGCCTTCTACTTGCTGCGATTGTAAGAACATACTTTTCTGTTACTCTTTTTAAAAGTAAAGTAAGGATCTATATGTTCCCATTCAGAACCAAAGAGAAATTCACTAGATGTTTGGTGAATTGCAATAGATTAGAAAGAGGCTTCAATATATGTTAGCAAAAGAAGGAATTAGCATGAATCTGTGAGGTTTTCATACATACTGTACTTTTATTGAAGAACAATATACTACATTATCCTACTGTAGTCAAATAAGAATTTATTTTCTGATAATTTCAGAATTGCCTTTTATTGGCTCTCCCTTTCAAATCATAACATTTTCAAGGGAGCATAGCCACCGTTTGAATGTCCTACATCATTGCTGTTTACAGGTGCTAAGGCATATCTCTCTTTCAGACTAAAAGGGAAAAATTACCTGTGTATAAACTCATCCATCTTGTACAAAGACCTGAAATTCACAACACCAACCATAGGAAATTTTCAAAGAGATGATTATTTAGGTTCAGACTGCAGTGGTCAGGCAGATTGCTTGGTGGTCAAGAGCCCTGGCTGCTCTTACAGAGGACCACATCAGAGGGCTCACAGCCATTTTTAGCTCCAGACCCAGGGAATCTGATCCCACTTCTGACCTCTGCGGGCTCCTGCATGCATGTGGTGCACATGCATACACTCAGACATACAAATAAATATGCATGAAATAAAAATAAATATGAAATGAAAGAATTTCAGATTACAAAAATTATTTATACATATCCTTGCTGTGGTTTGGGAAGAATGGAGGCTGTCAAGTTGTATCCAGTTAATCATTTCATGAGAGCTATTGGAGTGTGTGTTTCTTAGTACAAGTGTCACATGCTTGATCTGCAGGGTAACACACCAGATAAATGGTATTCTGCAACCTTTTTCTGAATCTATGCTAGATTCTGCTTCAGGTTAAGATAGTGACTTGCAGCATCTGGCGATTCTTTAATACGAGATTTTTGAATGAATTTGTATATGCTTGTTCATTCCCTTTAGCCCGTTTCTTAACTTAAAACCAGGCTTTAGGGACTGGAGAGATGGCTCAGCAGTTAAAAGTACTCACTGACTCCTCTTCCAGAGGTCCTGAGTTCAATTCCCAGTCACTGTATTGCTCATAGCCATCCATAATGAAATCTAATGCTGTCTTCTGGTGTAAATGAAATATAATGCTCTTTTCTGGTATATCTGAAGCCAGCAACAGTGTATTCACATAAAACAAATAAATATTAAAAAAAAATCCCAACCCTCAAATGGCGCCTCACAGCCCTCTGTAATTGTATTCTCAGGTGAGCCGATGCCCTCTTCTGGCCTTCATGTGCATCAGGCATATTCGAGGTATATAGACGTACATACAGACAAAATATAAAATAAATAAATTATTAAAAATATTGGGGGCTGGGGATTTAGCTCAGCGGTAGAGCGCTTACCTAGGAAGCGCAAGGCCCTGGGTTCGGTCCCCAGCTCCGAAAAAAAGAACCAAAAAAAAAAAATATATTGAAGAAGGAGGCTTTTAATAGCAACTTTGGAGTTTTGTTTGGAAGGCCAGAAAGGTGAATTTAAGTACCTTGCTCAGTGCCTGGAAGACGGCAAGCGCTTTCAGATGACAGCGCGCGTTACCCATTCATCCCGTTCACTCCATGGGCTTCCGAGGTGGCAGTGGGTTGGTTACTAGAGCCTTCCTGGCCGACAGTGTCTACTCTGTTTTCACAGTGCTTTGCTTTTGCCTTCACTTGAATTTTTAGGAAAGCATGAGACTACAAGCAACTACTCTTTAAAGCAGTTTATTTACCATGACCCTTTGGTGGGGGCTAGTGGCATGTGTGTGCAGTAGATTCAGAACCAGTTTTCTTCATTCAAATATGAGCAGGAATCCCAGATGGAGCACAAATGGATGCAAAAGAGTATCGCTATAAAATAAAAGCCCCAGGGCTGGAAATTGTTGCTATTAAATCTTGGGATCTGAAATAAAAATGTTTTTTATAAATGAGAGAGCTCACACATACCAATTACTTACTTTATGAAAATGATCATTTTCTCTATAGGAGCCATTACTGAACTCCGTAGAACTGAAATCTCTGGAGTGGGAATCTATACTCTTATAATCGAGACACACATTCAGAAATAAGACCCCTAAGAGCATTGATTCTAATCCAGCTATATGCTTGAGTGTCCTCTGGGGCAACTCAACGCAGAGGTGTTTTGTCATTGAATACTGCAAATAGATTCTATGACTGGCTTTCTCTACCTTGCAAGGCAGCCATTTTCCCTACAGGTAGTTCTGATATTTTGAACAAAGTACCTCTGCATAATACTCTTTCTGTTGGGAAAAACCCAAACAACCAATCAAACAGCCAAAAGCATTCAGAAAAAAGTTAAGGGAGGGAACACATACTTCTAATTCCAGCAGTTGGGAGGCACAGGCAGGCAGATATCGGAGTTCAAGGCCACCCCATTTACAGAGTATCAAGATGGTCATGGCTACACAGAGAAACTCTGTCTTGAAAAACAAGAATAGGGGACTGGAGAGATGACTCAGCGGTTAAGGGCACTGATTGCTCTTCCAGAGGTCCTGAGTTCAATTCCTAGCAACCACATGGTGGCTCACAACCATCTGTAATGGGATCTGGTGTCCTCTTCTGGTGTGCATGAAGACAACTGCAGTGTTACTCACATATAAAATAAAATAAATCTTAAAAAAAAAAGAAAAACAAGAATAATAACAACAACAATAACACCTCCTCCAAAAAAAAAAAAAAGGAAAAAAGATGGCCCTGTGGTGGCACACATCTATCATTCCAACATTTGGAAGGTAAGGGCAGGAAGATACTCTATTTAAGGCCAGCCTGGGTTATATAGTGAGTTTGGGACTAGCCTAGGCTACAGAAAAGCCCATCTTAAATTGGATGAGTATAAAATACATCTTTATGACATGTAACACCTACCCTGTAACATGGTGATGTTTCTGCAAGTGACACAATGAAAACCGAGCATCTGACCAGATGGATGTACCCTCCTTTTCTATGTTATCCCAAATATTTTAATTTCTGTACCTTGTAGCATGTAAAAAAGGTTGAATTCTAATTTTATTTCCTCATTTGAGATAAAAGAATTAGTGATTGTTTCTAACTTTATGCTCAAGATAATAGGGGCAGGAAAAATGACCCAGTGATTAAGAACTCTTGCTGCTCATGTAAAGGACTGGCTGCAGTTCCTAGTATCCAGATGGTGGTTCATAGCCATGGATAGGTACAGTTATAGGGGATCAGATGCTCTCTCTGGATTCTGCAGGTACTGTGTACACATGGTGTACATATATGAAGGGAAAACATTCATGCTTGTTTAAATAAGACTGAGAGCCTGCTGCTTATGTCATTTTCCCATCTTTTGTTTTCTGTTTGTGCCTGATTGTATGTACAAGTCTTTCCAGCAAAGGAGATTTGCTGTTTTCATTATCTGTATCTCTGTGCTTGTGAGTACATGCCAGAGTAACGCCCATAAGGTCTCAGAGGCTTGGGATCCTTTGGAGCTGCAGTTACAGGCAGTTGGGAGCTGGGAACCAAACTTAAAGTCATTTGCCAGAGCACTACATTCTTTTTTTTTTTTTTTCGGAGCTGGGGACCGAACCCAGGGCCTTGCGCTTCCTAGGCAAGCGCTCTACCACTGAGCTAAATCCCCCAACCCACACTACATTCTCTTAACCACTGAGCTCCAGCTCCCAGCCAGCCCTTTTGGGCTTTACCATATAGTACAAGTAAGGGGGAGGTGTGTCTTTTATTTGGAACAGCGTGGCCAGCTTCCTGTCAAAGATATCTTTGCTCAGCAAGGATGATACTGTAATGTGACTTTGGTCTACCATTGTGATCAAGATTTAAATTTATTTTTCTTTTTGAACCAAGGTCTCATGCTGCCAAGGGTGGTCTTAAACTTGATGTACTCAAGTATGACCTCAAATTTTCTCTATCCTCCTGGGTCTTCCACCTGAGTGAGTCCTGGGTGAGATCAGAAATATATGGCAAGTTTTGTGCTTTATATGTTGCTGGGATGGATCCCTGGGCTTCGAGCATGCTACCAATTGAACTGCATCTCCCTACCTTTCTACTTCTTATACTTTGAAATTATTGACTTTAAGGAGTCTGCAAGAGAAATATGAATCATCCTTATTTTCATTTTTGTATCACAGAAGGAAATCTGTATGGAAATGCAAGAGTCTCAGAGACCAAACTAGCTGCAGCTCACCCTGATTGCTTTCTCGGAATCGAAGAAGCTAGTGTTCTCTGCTTCCTTGTTTTCAGCTACAGTCTCACCTTGTTCTCTGTGGATGCTCAGTGGCAGCCCTCTGTCTTCTGTTGCCTTTCTTTGTTAGTTTCCTCTCTCTTGTCAGTTGTTAATCTAGACTATTTCTGAAAGTGGTAGCATCTCTTTTAACCCTCATTTCATCCTTTGTCATTAGTGTGGCAATGCTATTTTAATGAGATGGTTGTGGGAGGCATTTTATGTCTCAAAAATCAAAAGTATATTTTCCTTATGAATGTGATTTTCCATGTTGTTGGCTTTCCTGGAATGTAGGTACCTTAGAAAGTATCTGCTGTATTAATGAGGGAAAGGGTGCCTGAAGTGATTACAGAGCAACTCAGTGGCAGAGAGAAAATGAAACCTTGTTCTTCCTATTGCCAGTCCATAGCCCTTTGCTTTCTGCACAAGGTATATGGATGTCTGAAGTGTGGAGTAATAATTTTTATAGTTCTGCAAGATTCAGCCTGCAATGTATTATTTCTAGTTTGCCATCTGACATAGAATTCATCAATTTATTTTAATAAATATTCTTGCTATTCAAATAAGGAGAGAAATAGGTTTTTTTTTTCTTTTCTTTTTTTCAGAGCTGGGGACCGAACCCCAGGGCCTTGCGCTTACTAGGCAAGCGCTCTTCCACTGAGCCAAATCCCCAACCCGAAATAGTTTTTTTTTTTTTTTTTTTTTTTTTTTAAATAGGGAACTCTCTATGTTCTAATGCTGTTTGTTTTAAGACAGTGTCCCTAACCACTGGCCAGGCTGGCTTTGAACTCAGGAGACCTACCTGCCTCTACCTCCCAAGTGCTGGGATTATGAGCATGTGTTTTCAAGGTTGCTTCTAGTACACTTTTATTTAAACCTTAGACCATTACTACCTTTGGAAGTACATGAAAAAAATCTAGTCTTTTTGTTCTATGATCCTTCAACCGTATCTCGGCATCTAAAAATGTCAGCGTGTGACCCAGTTTTGACTGTTATAGACATTTTACAGTTGGGCACCATGATGTTGAAGAAATTATTTCATATGCTAATGTGTGTGCCTTGGACTGGGATATACCAGGAATCTAAACTTCCATAAATGTGTGTGTGTGTGGTTACAAGACAATTTTAAGACTTAATTTTTATGTTCTGATCACATGTTTCTGTGTTTATTTTGTGTGTGGTTCATATGTCAGAAGAGAACTTGCAACTTACAGGGGCACAGGGACCAAACTCAGGTTGTCAAGGCCATTTTGTGAGGTTCCAGCCATGTTTTTAATGACTTGTATTTATGAAAATAAATAAACCAGTTAACTACTGTTTCTAAGTGAGTAGGTCATTCTGTAAGATATGATATTCTACAGCTTTGTCTTAATATCTTTGAGCAGGCTTGTTCCTGATGAGCACATGTATAGGAGACTATTTGAGAGGCCTTAGGAAGGGTTTGTCATCAGCCTGACACCACGAAATAGGAGGACTTTGAAGATACTTTGTATTAGAGAGCAAGTGCAAACTATGGCTTTAACAAGAGATGTAAAACCACAGGCATTAAAACAGCAGTCCAAAATACCCTAGTTCAATGACCTACTTTCTCTTAAAAAGTTATCCTTGTTCATGGAGTGGAGGCAGATAATGGACTTTTAGTTTTGATCCCTGTCGCGTTTGGTAGATTTCAACATTGCAAGCTATCATTTAAGATCTAGGGCAACTAAAACATGAAATAATACAGGGACAGTGACTTAAAATACCACTGTTCATTAGCTATTTACTGTTATGTGAGCGATTTCACATGACAATAGCATAAGGTAGGTCTTATGATGTCCAGGTTACAGATGAGGAAACTCAGCCTCAATGATTCTATGTGACTGGCATGTCCACGTCTCTACAGCTACTAAGTGCAGTAAACTGGATTTGAATCCAGGTCTTCCTAAATTAGAAACATTTGATGAGCCATTGTACTACAAATCTTCCCAACTTAGAGATAATAATATCTACCATGGGGTGTTTTAAGAGCCCAAGAGATTTTTTTTTTATAAAAATCCTAAATGTGCTTTGTAATATGCTGATAAAGTTCTGCGAAATGAAAGTCATTGTGAGAAGTGGAAGACAGTATGCTGCCATGTGTGTATGACTACTCTTCAAAGAAACTGGGGCTATTTGTACTTGTTCTTTGTTTTCTGATGAGTGAGAGTAGATTTTGTTCTAGACATATGTTTTGAAAAGTAGGTCATTCGTTCTATATACCCAGTGATGGCATAAAAACAGGGCATTTCTCCCTCTAGGTGAGGGCTGAAAGAGAAGACTATGCTTGAGGTGTCTCTACACACAGATCTGTTAAGGGCCCCAGAATTCTTTCGGGCAGAGTGAGGATTTCTGTATGGTTCTAGCTATACTTTTGACATTGATGTTGTTTCTTCTCTGTTTATCATAGAAACTGGGCTGCTCCTCCAGTTAAAGGATATCAATCATTTCCTAATGCAAGACATTGCCTTCCTGTCTGGTAAGCAAACTTTATCATGTCCTTAAGGGCAGATAAAGGTATAAACTCGTAAGCAGAGTTCATTTGAGACATAAATAGCTTGCTATCCATATCCATGTATAACATATATAAACACACATACATTACGTCATAAAATGTTTTAATAATCATTTCTATATTGTGGATCTTGTTACTAAGCAAGAAAACACTAAGGATAATTAAGGACATTTTTATCAGTTTTAATATGGAATTAAGAGCAACCATAATACTCTTGTGCATTTGTCTTTGGACACCTACAGTGGGGGGAAACATTTGTCTTAGAAGGGTGTGGGCTAGATTTATTTGTATGCTCATTTATTCATAAACAGAGTTTCATTATGCCACCGTGGCAGGTCTGTAAATTGATCTGTAAACAAGGTTGGCCTTACTTTCATAGAGAACCGTCTGCCTCTGCCTCCCAAGTGCCTGAGATTAAAGTTTTATTCTACCACACCCATCCCTTTCTCCTTTTGTACTTACTATTTTTATGTGTATGTGTGTTTTGGTCTACATATATGTCGGTGTGTTTTGGTCTACATATATGTCAGTATGCCATATGCATGAGGTGCCTGTTCAGGAAGGCATCAGAGCCCCCGGAACTGGACCTGCAGATTGTTTTGAACTGCTACACAGGTACTGAGACTCAGCCCAGGGTCTTCTACAAGAGCTGACAGTACTCTTTTAATGCTGATCCATATTTCTCCTAATCTTTTTTTATTGATAATGGTGCCCTGGAGTAAAGCATAAGAATAGGGTAGAGTTGGAGCTGAGACTGGGTTCAGCCCTAATCCAGTACTGAAAAAAGGAATGAAAGAAAAATGAAAGAAAAAGAAAGAAAAGCAAAGAGGGATGCAAGTAAGATCTCCAAGGCATAAAGCAGGGGAAGACAGATAATGTGTAATCCCAAAGTACCCTGGGCCACTCAGACAGACAGATAGATAGATACACAAACAGAGACAGACAGAGACACAGACAGAGACCGAAGAAGAAACAAAGAGACAGAGAGACAGAGACAAAAAGACAGACAAAGACAAAGACACAGAAAGGCAGAAAGACAGACAGAGAAAGATAGAGAGAGGCAGAGAAAGATGGAGAGACAGAAGACAGACAGAAGCACAGACACATATTCTCTCTCTCTCTCTCTCTCTCTCTCTCTCTCTCTCTCTCACACACACACACACACACACACACACACACAAGGGCTGGATGTGGCAAGATCTCTCTACCATCACTTTATCTCATATGCTTGTAACTCTAGTATTAGGCACATAAGCATTAGGGTTATGGCCCCTTGCTAGGTTGGCAACTTGACCATTATCTAATGAACTTGAAAAGTACTTATTTTACTTTTAAGAAATTGTTTGGTGGTGCGCATTAATGTAGGTACCTGCAGAGGCCAGAAGAGGTGTAGGAACCCTTGGAACTGAAGTTCCAGGTGCTTGTGAGCCACATGACATGTGATGAGAACTGAACTTGGTCAGTCCCTCTGCCAGAGCACTGCCAACTGTGAAACCATCTCCCCAGTCCCTCAAATGGACTTTGCTAAAATATATTTTAGACGAATGTTTTGTGTGTGTGTGTGTGTGTGTGTGTATGTGTGTGTGTGTGTGTGTGTGTGTGTGTGTATTCACCATGTGCATACTTGGTACTTATGGAGGGAAGAAAAGGATGTCAAATACCCTGTAACTGGAGGTATAGATGACTGTGAGCCACCATGTGAGTGCTGGATTTGACTCTGGGTCCTCTGAAAGAACACAAGTGCTTGTAACTGCTGGGAGTCATTTTCTCCAGCCCCCTGAATGTTTTTTTTCTCCCCACCCCACCTCTCTTTTTGTTTTGGTTGTTTTTGAGACAGGGTCTCATTGTGTTCCTCTGCCTTTCCTGGAACTCTCTATGAAGAACAGGCTGGCCTCAAAGTCATGGAAATCTGCCAGCTTCTGCCTCCCGAGTACTGGGATTAAAGGCATGCAACACTATATCCAGCTCTCCTGAACTTTTTTGTGTCTAGTAAAATTCCTTGTTCTACAGTCTAGTTTGCAAGATAACAGGGTAGATTTCTGTGTCTCTCCACTTTCCCAGCTCTAGCACATGCTGCTGTATTTATTTGGGTTCTGGATGCCCTAGCACCATACTTCACACTTGTATGGAAAGTACTTTGCTAGCTAAGCCCTGATTTTTGAATTTTAATTCTAACATTCAGATCATTTATACTACTGTATTTCCTTTCCTGCTAATCTTGACTCCTTGTGCTCAGTTTTATGAAGTTTTCCACTGTCAGCTTCTCAGTTGGAATTTAGGATTATAGCCCTAGCACACAGTACTTCCGTAATCTTCTTTGATTGTCTGGCTTGGCAGGTCATCTGTTTCTTCAGCCATATTTATTATGCGTATTACATAAAAGTTTCTTCTGCACCAGTGGAAGGGAAGCCCTTGGTCCCTGCTAAGACTGAACCCCCCAGTGAACGTGATTGTTGGGGGAGGCGGTAATGGGGGAGGGTGGGGAGGGGGAGGGCTGGGATGTTGGCCGAAACTGGAAAGGGAATAACACTCAAATGTAAATAAGAAATACTCAAGTTAATAAAGATGAAAAAAAAGTTTTTTTTTTTAATCTCTCTCTCTCTCTCTCTCTCTCTCTCTCTCTCTCTGGAACCACTGTGCTAGATTTTACTTGTTGTTTTGATTTATATAGAAATTGTGATTCTCATAAAACTCTTGGTTACCCGAAACAGACTCTAGTTACCCTCTTTAAATATGAAAATATTATGTTTTTATCACACAAATTGCTAATTTGGTTGACTTGTTTTATTTTAGGTGGCCGGGGAAGGGACAATGCTTGGATCATTACGTTTCCAGAAAACTGTAACTTCAGATGCATACCAGAGGAAGTCATTGCAAAAGTGCTCAATTACTTGACATCTATTGCAAGGTATGTGGTATTCCATTACATTCTAAAATTTTGTTTTATATCAAAAATACACTTGAAGGTTAAACAGGGAACTAGCTTGCCTGTTTATATAGTTATTGTTATCATGAATAATAAGTTCACCTAAAGTAAATAACTGTAAGAGGAGGCTGCCAACTACTTATTTATGAATATATTTAAAAATATACTGTAAAATATATTAAGGAGAATATATATGAATATACTGAGTATCTGTATAAACATACATAGCACTTTAGAAGCGCTGGTCCTCACAAAGTATAACACTCATATATAAAACGATACCTTTACTAAGTCAAGAGTGAAGAAACCCATTTTTCCTTTTGTCCAAGGATTACATATAAAGACTATATCAGCAGCAGTGTTGGGAGCTACCAGGCAGGATAAACTGATACTAAAATCAGTTGGCATCACTGTGTGCTAAAATGGAACACTTAGAAGCCTCCTTTGGAGGAGCTGAGAGGAGTTCTCAGCACTAAGAATGCAAGCATGACCAGTCAGACCATTTATAAGATTCCAGCATCCATCCAGTAAGCCAGGGATCTCTCATGCACCTGTAACCGCAGCGATGAGGAGTGGGAGCCAGGAGAATCTTTGGCTTTTCAGTTTTCAGCTTAGCCAAGAAAATTAGAGCTTCAAGTTTAGGGAAAAGACCTCATCTCAAAAGAAGAGGTAGAAATGACAGAGGAAGGCATCCAATGCCCTCTTACACACACACACACACACACACACACACACACACACACACACACACACTTTAGATACCATATTTATGTTGAATCTAATCTATCTATCCATCTATCCATCTATCTATCTATCTATCTATCTATCTATCTATCTATCTATCTATCTATCTATCTATCTATCTATCTGTTTATTTAAGACAGGGTCATACTTTGTGGCCCTAGCTAGGTAGCCTAGACTTTCCTATGCAGACCAGACTGGCTTCATAAAGATATTTGCCTATTTCTGCTTCCAGAGTACTGGGATTAAAGGGCTGTATATCACCATGTCCAGTCAAGATAAATTTTTAAAGAAAGAAGTTTCCATTTATTAACCCCCAAAATAGAGAACATAATTTATTTGAAGAGTCTTATGAACAAAAATCAAGTTCTAGAAGAATAAATTTATAGTGTACCTATAGAAACTTAAAGTATTTTTAGGGCAAATCTAAGTTATGTTATCCATGAAATTGCCTTCTCTCAAATGTAAAGAGCAGCCTGCATTGTAAAACAATATATTTAACTATATATTTTTCAAGTGAATGAAAAAAATCATTGATAATTGCTCTATGAGATTAAGCTTGATGTTATGAAAGACACTAATTGTTGAGTTTTCTCATCACCATGATGTCAAGATTTCAAATCTGTTATCCTAACCCATCTTTATCCAGTTATTTCATTTTGTGTACTTTTATTTTGTTTATCTGTATCTGTGTGTTTTCGTGTGAGTGAATGCTGTGTTTGTATGTGTACATGTGGAAGCCACAAAAGGGCAATGAATCCCTTGGAACAGGAATTACAGGTGGTTGTGAGCAACTTGATGAAGGTGCTGGGAACCAAACTCAGGAATTCTGCAAGAGGAGTAAGTACTCTTAACCACTGAACCATCTGTCTAGCCACCTCACTTAAAAGACGTTAGTACTGAAAAACAAAGTTTAAATAATAAATAGGAAGAGTATGGTTTGTGTGTGTGTATGCGTGTGTACATATATATATATAACAGTATATAAATATATATAACAATATATGTATATATATAAATATACATACATACATACATACATACATATTTACAGAGTTTTTCTTTGTCGCCCTGGCTGTCCTAGAACTCATTCTGTAGATGAGGCTGGCCTCAAATTCAGAGATCCACCTGCCTTTACCTACCAAGTGCTGGGATTAGAGGCGTATGTGCCACTATGCCTAGCATTCTTTTTTTTTTTTTAAAGATTTATTCATTTATTATCTATAAGTACACTGTAGCTGTCTTCAGACACACCAGAAGAGGGCATCAGATCTTCTTACAGATGGTTGTGAGCCACCGTGTGGTTGCTGGGAATTGAACTCCAGGACCTCTGGAAGAGCAGTCAGTGCTCTTAACCATTGAGTCGTCTTTCCAGCCCTTAAAATAATTTTTAAACATAGCAGGTTTTTTCTTTTTGGTTTATTATGAGAAGGCTTTCACTATACAGCTCTGGCTGTCCCGGAACTCATTCTGTAGCCAGGCTGACCTCAAACTCACAGAGATTAACCTGCCTCAGCCTCAGGGAATGCTGAGATTAAAGTATAACAGTACTCCTGGCTAAGGTAGCACTTCCAAATCTAAACTTGTCTTTAGTTAAAGATCATCTGTAAAATACATAATCATAAACAAAGACACATAACAGAGAAGGATTGTTACTAATAAAAATTATTTCATCTCCTATAGACAAAGTGGATCTGACTCCCGATTTACTATTATTCTGGATCGAAGAATGGATACATGGTCTTCCCTCAAAATTTCCCTCCAGAAAATCTCAGTAAGTACCATGCACTTCATAGTTGTATATACATATATATACACGCACATATAATGGCTTTTGGAAGTATGTATTATTTTATATTGATGGAGACAACAGGTTGTGATCTTAAGTAAAGACCTCCCTCCCAATCTAAATCCTAGTGGGCATGAATGAGTAACTGATGGTTCCGTTTCTAAGTAAACAAAGACTATGTAATGTTCTGTACAGCTTTCAGAGGAAGACATACATTTTATGGGATCTTTAGAAAACGGAGATGGCTGATTAAGACCACTCCCACTAGAGCAAAGACATGACACAAACACTGAGGTTATTGAAGTTCTACGTCAGTACATTTTTTGCTATATTATTTGTTGATAAACATAAAAAATATACTAACAATAGAGCCAGATGTAATAGCAAATTAAGGCCATCTGTTTCATATTCATCATGAATTAGTCTTTTTTTTTTAAAGATTTATTCATTTATTATATATAAGTACACTGTCACTGTCTTCATGCACACCAGAAGAGGGCATGAGATCCCATTACAGATGGTTGTGAGTCACCATGTGGTTACTGGGAATTGAACTCAGGACCTCTGGAAGAACAGTCAGTGCTCTTAACCATTGAGTCGTCTCTCCAGCCCATGAATTAGTCTTTTTTGGGGGACCTTTTAGTAGTGGTTTTCTATTATTGTTTATGAAAGGTATATAAATAGTGCATCTTAATTTTCTTTTCTGTTGCTATGATCAAACTTTTTGGGGAAAGCATCAAACTGGGGAAAGCTCATGATTCTAGGCTATATAGTCGCTTTGCTGGCTGGTAGCCTAGCTCTTGTTTATGATAGAATCTGTCTCAATAGAGCAAAGCAGAAAGTGATAGAGCAGTCCACTCAGCCCTTTTTTTCTGGCTTCTGCGCATGCGCTTGGGTGTGTGAACAGACACATACTTACACTCAGTGTATTAATTATTTTCTGCTGCTGTGATAAAAGCCTTTGACCAAAACAATTTCTAGAAGGAAGTTTATTTGGGGCTATGGTTCCAGAGGGATAAGAGCCCACTATGACAGGGAACCCTGAGACACAGAGGCAAGCATGGTGGTTGGAAAAGGATGGCAAGAACTCACATCCTGAACTGTAAGCAAGAAGAGAGAGCATTTGGAAATGATGAGAATCTCGAAACTCTCTAAGCTTGCCTCCTGTGACATACTTCCCCCGACAAGGCCATACTTACTAAATCTCCCCAAACAATGCCACCAACTGTCCTCACCAAGTGTCCAAATACATGAGCTTATGGGGGACATACTCCTTCAAACCACCACGGTCATACAAAACCAAAGAAAAAGTCTCTGGAATCCTGGTTGTCACCTTGACTATATCTGAAAGGAACTACAGTCCACAATTGGAAGGCTCACCTGTGATCCATATCTTAAGGCTGAAAAGCACAAGTTTCTGACCTGGATCTTGGCATGGAAATTTTGAGGCACAGTGGCTAGGTAGTACACACCTTTAATCCCAGAAGACTAAGGCAAGGAGATTTGTGGTACAAAACAAGTCCCAGATCCAGGTGTGGTGCCTTTAATTTGGGCCACACCTGCTAGAGACCTACATAAGGACATTGGAAGAAGGAAGATTTGCTCTTCTTCTGCTTGCATTTACTTGCCAGCACATCTGTTGAAATCTACTTCTGCAGAAGACCAGCTCAAAGAACTAGCCTTATAGCACTGAGCGATTATTAGAGTCTTGGATTTGCCATTCACAGCTGCCCATTGTTGGGTTAGTTGGAGTATAGACTGCAAGTCATAACAATAAATTCCCTCAATATAGAAAGACATTCCATATGTTCTGTGACTAGCGAACCCTGACTTATACAGTTGGTTAGATGTTTCTTAATATTTTTATCTTATTTCTTTTAAAAGATTTATTTCATTTAAAATTATATATGTACATATGTATGTATGTTTATATATGGTTACATGCACATGTAAGTGTTAATGTTCAAAGAATTCAGAAGATGTTGGGTCCCTTGGAACCGGAGTATGTGGTTGTGAACCTCCTGGCATGGGTGCTGATATCATACACACTAATTGTGTCTCAGCCAGCCGCTGGCTACTGGCCATGTTTGAAGTAAAGATGACTATCAATAGGATGATGATGAATATTGAACTGTGATTAGAACATATTGTAAAAATCTAAATCTATATTTTTTAAAAAATGATATTGAATCTGATCTCATGAGGTAAATTTCTCATTCTGTAAACTTGTGGTGACCATGGAGGAGGGGAGAACCGACTTCTCCTAGTTGTCCTCTGACCTACACACATGTGCTGTGAAATGCATGCACCCCGCCCCACAACAGACACATGTACTCACACAATGAAACAAACATAAATAAATGAATAACTTTAAAATGCAAAAAGAACTTCTGGTAAAGGTAAACATTGTGTAACATGGGCTGTTTGTGGTCTATTACTTTAACACTTGCCACTTTTTTTCTGCTCCTAGAGATGGAACCTAGAGCTATATATTGCTACCACTGACTTACAACCTCATGTAGTCTGTTATTTTTAGTAAGATCACTATATAGTTCAATTGAAGATGTTACCTCACAGCTTTCCCAAATAAAAGAATGTAGGTAGGTTAGGCTTCATAATTAATAAGAGAAGACATTTGAAGTTATTGCTGACCGACACATAATAATTGTCTGTATTAGGCTGAAGAGATGATTCAACAGTTAAGAGCACTGGCTGCTCTTCAGGATAACCTAGCAGGTTCAGTTCCCAGTACTCACATGGCTGCTCACAAACATCTCGATCTCCAGGTCCTGTGTATTTTACCTCTCTCCTAACTTCTGTGGGCTACTGCATGCATGTGATATACAGAGATATGCTCAGGCTCCCATATTTGCATAAAATAAAAGTATTAAAAATAATTGTGGCCATGTCAGGTGGTATATATCTTTAATCCTAGCCCATAGGAAGCAGGCCAATCTGAGGTTGTAGCCAGCCTCACATACAGAGAGAGTTCCAGGAAAGCCAGGGATGCATAGAGAAAAACTAGTCTCAAAAAAAAAAAGGGGGTTGGGGATTTGGCTCAGTGGTAGAGCGCTTGCCTAGGAAGTGCAAGGTTCAGTCGAAAAAAAGAACCAAAAAAAAAAAAACCACAAAAAAAAAAAAAAAGTAGTATGTGCAAAATGTACTTTCACACACATATACATTGTGTAGTGATGTGACTATCACATTTAAACATTTATCATTTTTTGTTGTAAGAACATTTAAAATGCTCTCTTTTTAGCTATTTTGGGGGGAAGGTTAATTTGAGGGAGAATCTTCTCCATCTTAAAAAGTTTGCATGCATATTCTGTCCTTTCTAGATTATTATCAGGAGTCAACTTCACAAACTATAACCTTTCTCAATGCTTAGATCAGAATAGAATATAGTAAAACAATACAGAATCGAAGTTTAAGTCTCAGCCAGGGCAGGACAAGAGGACAAGATATCAGCGAGTACTACCTTCACAAAGAATCTTAGCATTCCACCTTAAAAAATCTAACTACGCAGAGGCAAGCCGGTCCCATTTAGACAGTTCCTAAGGAGGAGAGTGGTTTTTTTTTCTCTCTCCCTCCACTCTTAGGATGTGCCTGATCTTCTTGAATAGTCCAGCACTAGCTAATCCACCAGGTTCTATCAGGTTAAGTAGTTAGGGGACTGTGTTAACTCTGAATTACAATGAGCAGCAGGGAAGGATCTGTCAGCTGACTAATCAGGGATAGTGGATTTTTTTGCAGCTCTGCCGCGGTGGTGGTAATGGAAGCAGCCGTAGCTTTGTTTGATAGAGATTTTTGGCTGCCGGTTTTAAATCCCACCCAAGAAGCAGCTCATATTTCATCAATGTTGCGTTGACAATCGGAAAAGAAGAGTGTAATTGTGTATAGGCGAGATGGCAGAAGCAAATCCCCCGAGAGGCAAGATGAGGTTCAGAAGGAATGCGGTAAGGGCTCTGCCTGCAGTCCTGGAAAGCCTATTCCCAAGTTCAAGTGCAGGGATGCTGCAGCGTGGTGCTACAGCACAAACTGCTGACTGGGGCTTTTGAGGATGGGGAGAATGGAGTCGTGGATTTTCCTGAATTGCATTGATGTGATTACTGTGATACTGGTCTAGGGTAATTTAAGGAAGTGGAGGAGGTAGACATTTAAAATCTCAATGTCATCAAGTTTATCAGAGAGTGTTGTTGGTCATATTATTTGTTTAAAGAGTGTATGAGCAATTAGGAATTGTTCACCTGCATGGCTTTAAATCACCAGTTAAAAGAATATCGAACAGAAGGATTTACGTGTTTTTAGACAAGGCTTTAGAGGTGATTTCATCAGCACTTGAAAAAGGAGCCCTGCGTAGCTGTCACTTTAAAAGTGGAAACATTTAAACATCTGTAATGATAGGAAATCTCAGGGAGCAAAACTCTAGCCTATAGACTAGTGTTTTATGGGACAGGAAAGTAACTTGTTTGCCAGCATAAGCTAAAATTTTCAAGTTCCTCCTTCAGTTACTTTCCAGAAACTTTCCTACTTATATTTTCTTCATTCATTCATCCATTAATATTCTAAATTACTCATAAAATTTCTAATACGATCTTCCAATTTGTTTTAGGGAAACATTGGAATAACCCTAGCTAATTTAAGAACAAACTGGTCAACCACAAGTCGCTAAATGTCACCTTAAGAAAAACAAACAAACAAACAAACAAACAAACAAACAGTGTTATTGTTGTGATGGCTTAAGATACAAACTTGCCTGTTCAACTATTCAGGTAACATACACAAAAAACGAAAAGGGCCAAAATTACTTATAAAAAAAATAAATTAAACTCCAGCTCAGGACAAGGAAAGTAAAGAACTGCATTGTTATTGATGCAGCGCCGCGTTAGGGATTGGAGTGAATGAGTTTTCTAATAAGTGTTTTAGCATAGAATGCTCTTTTAAAATTATATTTATTTTGATAAGGTTTTGTATCCATCCCTACACATGATTTTATGCTATGAGAATAATAGCTTCAGATATTTGACAATTTATGATGCATGTAAAATGTCTGTGTATTTATTTTTGAAATGTTGTATGGAACTGACATTAGCAGTTTTATTATCAAAGGTGCCTTACTTCACCTTTTGGAAAGTTTATGATTCTTTTCTGCACATACATTTTTAAGTTCTAAGCTTAGTATTATGTATACATGCTCTAAGATGCACATAAACACAGCACATAGGTATCCATTGAATAGGTGGAGCATCACTATTACAGCAATGTCAATGGTAAATCCGTAATGACTACTGGCCAAAGACACTCTCAGTAGAGCAGAGAGGTAAAGAATATTTGTAAATATGTATTTCAAAAGAACTTCAAGCTAGAAGTGGGGAAGGTTTTCCACGGAAGATGTGTTTGTTTGCACCTAAATCACTACATGTGTTTCTGTTAAGTTTCCCTGATTCTTCCTATTATTTTTATTTCTGTCAAATGAATTACGTTAAGTGGTCCCCAGGAACAGGTATCTCTCTCTCTCTCTCTCTCTCTCTCTCTCTCACACACACACACACACACTATATATATATATGTATATATATATATATCTTTTATATATATATATATATCTTTTTTCCATCTTTATTAACTCGAGTATTTCTTATTTACATTTCAATTGTTATTCCCCTTCCTGGTTTCCAGGCCAACATCCCCCTAACCCCTCCCCCTCCCCTTCTCTATGGGTGTTCCCCTCCCCCTCCTCCCCCCATTACCCCCCTCCCCCCAACAATCACGTTCACTGGGGGTTCAGTCTTGGTAGGACCAAGGTCTTCCCCTTCCACCAGTGCTCTTACTAGGATATTCAATGCTACCTATGCAGTTGGAGCCCAGGGTCAGTCCATGTATAATCTTTGGGTAGTGGCTTAGTCCTGGAAGCTCTGGTTGGTTGGCATTGTTGTTCATATGGGGTCTCGAGCCCCTTCAAGCTCTTCTAGTCCTTTCTCTGATTCCTTCAACTGGGGTCCTGTTCTCAGTTCAGTGGTTTGCTGCTGGCATTTGCCTATGTATTTGCTGTATTCTGGGTGTGTCTCTCAGGAGAGATATACATCCGGTTCCTGTCAGCCTGCACTTCTTTGCTTCATCTTATCTAGTTTGGTGGCTGTATATGTATGGGCCACATGTGGGGCAGGCTCTGAATGGGTGTTCCTTCTGCCTCTGTTCTAAACTTTGCCTTCCTATTCCCTGCCAAGGGTATTCTTGTTCCCCTTTTAAAGGAGTGAAGCATTCGCATTTTGGTCATCCTTCTTGAGTTTCATGTGTTCTGTGCATCTAGGGTAATTCAAGCATTTGGGCTAATAGCCACTTATCAATGAGTGCATACCATGTGTGTTTTTCTGTGGTTGGGTTACCTCGCTCAGGATGATATTTTCCAGTTCCATCCAGTTGCCTACGAATTTCATAAAGTCATTGTTTTTGATAGCTGAGTAATATTCCATTGTGTAGATGTACCACATTTTTTGTATCCATTCCTCTGTTGAAGGGCATCTGGGTTCTTTCCAGCTTCTAGCTATTATAAATAAGGCTGCTATGAACATAGTGGAGCATGTGTCTTGTTATACATTGTCTTTGTTATACATTGGGGCATCTTTTGGGTATATGGCCAAGAGAGGTATAGCTGGATCCTCAGGTAGTGCAATGTCCAATTTTCTGAGGAACCTCCAGACTGATTTCCAGAATGGTTGTACCAGTCTGCAATCCCACCAACAATGGAGGAGTAGGAACAGGTATCTTAAAATGCAATTGATTGGATTGATTTTGAGGCCTAGAGGTACAGTGGTAGGAAAGTTTGCTTTGCTTGACTAAAGTAAAAAATTTGGGCCCTCCAGTTAGTGATAAAATGGCTTAATAATTGGGAAGGATTTTTGGATGTGGCCTGATTCCGGAGGTTATAGTGGAGTGAACAAGATGGTCTAGTTGAATGTGAAATTTCAGGAGAGGATTAAACTGATTATCTGGTGGAAATTGAATGATTAGCTGAGTGACGAGGAGGGGATTAAAAGTGATACATGTGATAAAATGAACAAACCGCAAGGAAGGGGTATTGTATGGGACCGTCCTGCTCCCCAGTACTTTTGGCAAGTTACTTGGCAACACTTGAAGTAACTCATGTTCTATACTCTTGAAGAGTGGGGATGATAGTAGGGTGAGAGAAGTAGCAGAAGTGACTCTTACCATAGAAAACTCGTCTCTGGAGCTCTAGGTCATGGGGTTGTCCCATGACCTCATTTTCAGTCATGATATTAGATTATATCATTTTCCATTTCATGGGCTACATAATGCTAAATTGTTTTTCGTAACTTCAAAAATTGTTGCTGGTCTCATTTTATTGAGTCAGATGATTTCATTTCTCAATTGCAAAGAGTAAATCTGTACATATATGAAAGGTTAAGTGTCCATAAGAAGCTATTTATGGTATATATGAGCCTTAGTACCACTGTTTACCCACCAGGCATTACTTTGTCCATCTGGAAGAAGGGATAATACCTAGAGTGATCCAGAAGTAGGAAGGCCAAATTGAATAGTATGTGTACAAACCTAGACGTGGTAAAGCTTTTCAGGGTCCTGAATATTATCTTTCTTTGCATCAAAGGTTAAAAGATAAATGTTATAGGGATTGAAACTGCTTTTTTAAAAAATAGTAAGTAAACAATACTTTATGTTATGTAACACAGTTTGAACATGTCCAAAGAAATAGAAGTAGAGAGGCTGGAGAGATGGTTCAATGATTACGACCACTGGCTGCTCTTCCAGAATACAACTGGGTTTGGATTTTAGCACCTATAGGGCACCTCACAACCATTTGTAATTCCAGTTCTGGGAAATCCTATGCCCTCTTCTATCCTTTGCAGACAACAGGCATGAACGTGGTACACAGACATTCATGCAGGCAAAATACCCATATGATTAAATAAAAAGAAAAAGTTAACAATTTCATAGGATGAGTGAATTGCCTCCCTAAAAGTAGAAGAATATTTAATAACTTTACTTTTAGGGCTTTAGTAGTTAAATAGAGTATCAAGTTTATGCTTCACTGAAAGACCATGTACTTGGGCAGTTCTGAGATTGGTGTGAATCAAGGCCAGAAACTGTTTGTTCTCTAGGAGGGAAAGATAGTAGAGAATAGGTTTTCGGTCTGTTTTCTTGAAGAAACAGGGAATGTTGTATAAGACAGCTGTGTTGGGGCTGTTAGCAGTGGTTGGACACATGACAGTGGCAGTGGGCAACATGTTCCTGTTACAAATATGTGAATTTAATGAATGAAGTCATATGTTGGAACCTCAAAAGATAAAAATGTTTGTAAGAAATGCAGACCAGGTGCTGAATCTTCTCAGTTTTTTCTTTCTTTTGTTTTTCTAAAAAGGAAACAAATTAAGACTGATGCAGGACTACTTCTCTTTGTTGTTTTGGCAAGTTCTTAAAAAGAATGTATGGATTTAGAATGTAGAATTTAATTTTGTAGAAAGTAGAAATTGTGCCTTTTCATGTTTATATAACCATATAGATTAGATACTCTTAAAGCATTTGGAAATGCTGTATTCCTAAACTGAAACATCACAGCTCAGGGGTCTGTGATTGTTCTGCTCTGTATATCTTTTACAATTTGCTGTTTAATTTTTTGTTAAAATGCTAGATAAAATTATATATATATGCCCATATATATAAATATGGACAAATTAATCTTAAACTATATGCCCTACCAGTTTAAATTTTGTCCATCTAGATTCTCATATCAAGTACAGAAAGGATATACTATATATCATAATATATAGTATATATCATACATAATATTATTTATTATATCATTTTATAATGCTATTTTTGTTTGTTTGTTTTTTGAGGCAGGGTCTTTCTTCCTAATGCTAGCTGTCCTGGAGCTTCCTGTGTAGATTAGATTGATATCAAATAGAGATTCACCTGCCTGTCTCTTTCTCCCAAGTGTTGGTATTAGGAATACATATATATATATATTACTGTATTACAGCAGTATATATACAGTAGCAATATATTATGTTATATAATATGTATGATTTATGATATCTATAATAATATGTGTATATAACATATCAATATATTAGTTGATTATATCAATGATATAACATTATATATAAGCATATTACATATAGATATAATATATATAACATATTAACCATATTGCCCCATGTTCAGATATATAATATTTTCACTCAGCAGTTATAGCCTACAGATTTATTTTGTGAAAAATCATTTGTTTCACTTCTTTAAAATGCGGGTTTTACTGGACATGGAATTGTACACCTTTAATCCCAGTACACAATTGGCAGAGACAAGCAGTTAGTTGTGTGAATTTGAGTTCACTTGGTCTACTTAGCAAGTTCTGGGCTAGGTAGGAGTGACACAGGAAGGCCTTATCTAAAAAGAAACCCGTCGATAAACCAACAAACAGAAACCACAACAAAAACTTGACTCGTAGAGCAACTGGTTGTTTTTGACATAGCTGTTCAAGCTGACCTAGAATGTTAGCCCAGGATCATCTCCTGAATGCTAGCATTACAGGCATGGGCCATTACACCTAGCACAACCTGGGAGTTTTAACATTCAATCTGAGATACTTATAAAAATCATCAACCTTTAAATGACATCTAAGTTTTCCAAAAGAGAACTGAATGGGATAATCCAAGGTAAGTAAATGAAGAATGTAATATTAAATCAATAATAAACCCTGATTATAAATAGTCATAAATTAGGAACTAGAAAGAGTGCTCGGCACTTGACAGCACTTTCTGCTCTTCCAGAGCAGCCTGAGTTCACTGAGTTCAAACCATCTGTATGCCCAGTTCAGGGGATGCATTTCGTCCTTTTGGGCTTTAATATGTATATTAGCATGTGCATAAATATTAAATAGTAAACAAAATATTAAAAAAAAAATCAACCTAATTTTATGACTACCTCAGTTACTCTGAGGGGGCATTTTTCAATTACCTCCCCTCATTTGAGAAGCGTTTCTAATTAATATTCTAAACACCAATTCCAAATGCCTTTCCAGTACAAAATAATTCCTGCGGATTAGAATAGTGAAGGCTTCTTCGGAGTTTTTCAATATAGTGTGGAAGGAGAGAAATGTCGAAGAGCAGTCTCTTTTTTGTCACAGATTTATACTTACTGTGCTTTTCATTGTAGAATGATTCTGAAGTTCTCTTTGAAGATATTATGTTACCTTGATAGTCTCAAACATAGGAGATGCTTGAGGGTAATATCTCAAGCGACACAAGTGAGTTATGGCAAACAGTTCATCTAATTTATTATTCATTTCATAGTATTGAAGCATGCAGTTCAGAGCAGGCATGTTAGTTATAGCTTCTGTGTTCACACACAAAACAAGCACACTGAGTTTTCAAGCTTAGCCCCATAGCCTTAATCAGCTCTGAGCAGGTGCTTCGCAAATTGTCCTTGAAAAATTTGAATCTACAACCTTACATGAAGACTTTTCCCAAACCCTCCTTTTTTGGATTATGTTTTTGTTGTTTTATGACTCTGGGGAGGGAACTCAAGACCTCATGCATGCTAGGAAAGCACCATAAATTCTTAGCACATATACTCTTTAACACATGAACACCTAAACAAAAATTACATATAAATCAGATATATTTTAAGGGATTTTTTTCAGGGCTTAATGTGCAAGGGTAGAAGCATCATTGCTTATTAAATGCTAATTCTGAGATTCAGGTTCACAGTGAATTATTATTATTTTTAAAAAGATTTATTTATTTATTTATATGTAAGTACACTGTAGCTGTCTTCAGACACACCAGAAGAGAGCATCGGATCCCATTACAGATGGTTATGAACCACCATGTGGTTGCTGGGAATTGAACTCAGGACCTCTGGAAGAACGGTCAGTGCCCTTAACCACTGAGCCATCTCTCCAGCCCCAACAGTGAACATTACTAAAATCCTGTGCTAACTTCTTAACATGAGGTTCTGTTTCCATCTCCATTTAATCTGAATGTAGTGAGCAGGATAATCAATCTCTATGTGTCTATGACCCCCAAACCGATGAATAGGCTCCCTGACATGTTTAAAGGAATTTTATAATGCGATGAACAGTCTTGAGGAGGCCAGGATTACATTTGATGTGGTAGACTGCCTGTGAAGCATGCATATTTATATCCGGGAGTAACATGAACTCGATGTGTTAGCACACACTTGTATTAGGGTGGTAGAGGCAGAACGATCAGAAGTTTGAGGCACAAAATTCAAAGGGAACTTGGGATACATGAGATCCTACTTTGATAATAAAAGATTCTTGAGATTGGAAGACTATGCAAAATTTTCAAGGCAGGATTTGTATCATGATGAGGGTTTTCATTATCAAAGAGAGAGGAATTGTGGTGTAACTCTGTAGTAGAAATGTTATCTGGCATGTGAGAGGCCTTGGGTTCCATCCTGAGTATCTTAAAAAATGAAAGGAAATAGAGAAAGCATTGAAAAGATAAAATGACAGACCATTACAAGGTCATAAATCACAGAGGTGTTGGACTGTCCCTAGAAACTGAAACTGTTCAGGCAATAGATTCTTAGCTAGAGACCCTAGAAGGAACACAGCCTGGAGATGCCTTGATTTTGTTCAGTGATGCTAACCTTGAACTTGTGACCTCCAGAAGCACAGTAGGAATTTGTGTTATTTTTATATCAGTAAACTTTAGTAATTGCTTACAGTAGCAATAGGGAGTCTGCACACAGAGATTTTATCAAGTACAAAAAAGAAAAATAAGCAAAACCCTAGTTCACCTGCCTATAAAACCAAATTCTATCAACAGGGGAAAATTGGAGAAGCATAATCTGGATGGTACGAGAATCGGTTCATAGTTCACTCCATAAACCTGAGATGTGATGTAAAGGTGGCAAGTGGTCTGTACACTGCATGTGAAGAAGACGGTGGAACTGGGAAGTAGTTAGGGTTTAGTTAAATACAGCCTAAAGAGTAGCAGCCATCGACTGGCACACTTCACTTATGTTGGGGAACAACAGGAATTGGAAGTGGTGAGCTCTGTTGTGGACTAGAAAGCATCCCCACCCCCCAAAAAAAAGACCCAGGGACACTGACCAGCCAGCTCAGTCAAGTGTTCAAGTGTTGTCAGGTTGGAAAAATGGGCCCAAGCACTATCTAATCTTTGATTTCTCATGAGAAACAAGAAATCCAACTCTGATATGATACCCATGTTTTTAGTTTATTTCATTTTTAATATTTTATATATTCTTTTTTTTTTTTTTGGTTCTTTTTTTCAGAGCTGGGGAACCAAACCCAGGGCCTTGCGCTTCCTAGGCAAGCGCTCTACCACTGAGCTAAATCCCCAACCCCCTATTTTATATATTCTTAATTTGTGTATGTGTGTATGTGTACGTACGTGCATGTACAAGTGTACTCAGAGGCCATTAGAAGGCTTTGAATTTCTTGGAAGTTGGAGTTCCAGATAGATGTAAGCTGTCTGATACAGATCGTGAGAACTGAAGTTGGGTCTTCTGGGAGAACAGCTAGTGCTCTTAATCACTGAGCAATTTTAGGATGCCCCTCCTCCCCTCCCTCCCCCCCTCCCCCCCCCCCTCCTTCCTTCTCCTTCCTTCTTCCTTCCCTCCCCCCTGCCTGCCTTCCCTCCTTCCGCCCTACCTGCCTTCCTTCCTGCCCTCCTCCCTTCCTCCCTCCCTCCCTCCCTCCCTCCCTCCCTTCCTTTCCTTCCTTCCTTCCTTCCTTTCTCATTATATAACTTGAACTGGCCTGGAACTTGCTATACAAACCAGCCTATCCTCTATCTCACAGACATCTTGGTATTTAAATTTTTTGAGATTTTGTTTGTATTTTATGTGTATGAATGTTTATCAGAATGTACTTCTGTGCACCATATGCAGGCAGTATATGCAGTACCTAAGGTGGCCAGAAGAAGTTAACAGATCCACTGGGACCGGACTTTGAGAAGGTTGTGAGCTGTTGTGACTTGTGTGCTGGGAACCAGACTTTAGGTCCTCTGGAATATCAGCCAGTGGTCTTCACTGCTGAACCATTTCTCCAGCCCTGAGATCTAGGCTTTATATCTCAGTAATGTTATTCTTTTTGAAAAATAGACTTTTTACAGTACTTTTGACTGCTGAGTTAAACTGAACAGGAGGTACAGGGAGTTCTCATGAACTCATGGTTCATTTTGTTTTGTGGCTTTGTTCAATCGCTAATGGTGGATTATGCTTAAAATGAGTATACTTGAGCTGTTTTTCTGCAGTTCACTTTGCTATGCTTTAATCTTCCCTCTTGAGGTTGATGACTGCACTCTTAGACTAGACCTTTTTGCCCCTACTTCCCTACAGATAGCTATTTTGTAGATGTCATGAGAACACCTTGTGGGTTCTTCCAACATGCAATAGCTACAGAAAGGAACCAAAATCTTAACTTCAATCATATAACATTGCTTCTGTTTTGTTTCCATCTGCGTTACACAAATCTCAAATCTTGGGATGGATTGCACGGATTAATTGTACTTTCTTATCAAGTACATTAAATCCTGTTTTAATGATGTCACTTCGTGGAGGATTCCCTGACTCCTGTCACTTTTGCTCAGGTTCAGGATCTGACTTGGATTACCGTACCATTCTCCACAGTCATCTCAAGTCTGCTTCTACTCATGTCTGAATTCAGTTCTTTTTCAAGGCTCATGATACTTTTGTAAGAAGACATGGCTTGGAATGTAATTCCATAATAGAGCACTTGTATAGAGCTCTGAGTTCAATTCCTAACACAGGAAAAAATTAAAATAAAATGCATAGCTGACCATAGTGCTCTGGTACTCAAAATGTCTTAGAAATTTCTTTCACTTCTAAGGGGAAAACCAAAAGCCAAAAATTCAAATTCGCTCCTCTTGTGGTTCTTGCCTACTTCTCCAACATCTTTTCCCTCCAAAATCCTTTTCCTCTACAGTTCTTGATGAGGCATTTTCAACAGGTGGGGTAGTTTGATGACTAAGGCCTCAGAGGTAGCACAAGTCAAACCTTATACGTTATACTTAAACACTCTGAGCTTCACTTTATTTGTAAAAGGGGCAACTTAACTCCTCCACTGAACTATGGTTAAGTAGAACTAGGGATATTGGCAAAAGTTTTAACAAAGAGTAGGCATTTAATGTATTAATATTGGGTCTTGCATTTTCCTTTCATTGCTAATCTTGCCTAGTATCCTGTATTCCTTCACTTTGGAATTCTTTTCTGTAGCAAGTATTTTTTTCACTGCTATGGATGGTTGGCTTTAACTGTCAACTTGATCCAATCTATATTCCTTTGAGAAGAGAGTCTCAGTGAGACACCCAGGGAAGATTGCTAATGTGGGAAGAGCATGCTCATTGTAGATACCATTGTACCCTAGGCAGTTGACCCTGAACTGTATGAGAGAGGAGAAAAATGAGTGGAGAAAACATGCAAGTGGGATGTGTTCATTTTTTATCTGCTCCTGATTGTGGATGTAACCAGTTCTCTCACATAGCTTTTGGCTATGTGTCTCCCTTGACCCTCATGATGAACTGTAACCTGTCACTGTGAACTAAAACCCTAAACTCTAAGTCCGTTTTGGACAGAATATTTTATTACATAAATAAAAGCTAGAACAACTGCCTATGTTTGACAGCTTTTTTCTTCCTGGAAGCTGAGGAAATACTGATGTTAGGATGACATTTTGATTCAATTAATCCCTCTTTTTCCTTCAAAGCCCATTTGGCCCTCCCGTGGTTCATGGGATATTGTGATATTGCTTCTTCGTGTATATCACTCTAATTCTTTTGTTTCGTTTTTTGATTTACTGTGCTATAGTATTACTGATTACTAATAAACTCTTGTTATTGAAAGTGCCTGATAATCTTTCATTTTAATGTGTGGAGTAAACACATAGTGACAAAATGGGATTTCATGGGCTGAAAACAAAAGTGTGTTTCTGTGCTAGAGTTTTCACCCATTGTTTAGGGTAGTTAGACAATATTTCAGCTCTGGTTGGCTTTTTGGGCTATCTCAGGGACTTGTCTCCTGATTCTGTTTTTAAAAATTCTTTAAAAATGTATTGTTATTATGGTGTTTATGTGGATATTATGTATGTGGGGGGCAGATGACAACTTTATGGAGTCAGTTTTTGTGGGTTTTGAGGATTGACCTTAGGTCACCAACCTTGCACAGAAAGTTCCTTTACCTGCTGAGCCATTTGGCTGGCCCACTATCTGTTTTCATTTGTACAGGAAATAAAAGCAATTTGGCTTCAAATTCAGTAAATACATGGTATAAAAGCAAACACATAAACCAATGGAATGGAACAGAACCCAGAAATTTATTGTCAACTGATCTTCAATAAACAGATCCAAGAGAACATATAATAAATGGGATTGGGGATGTACATATACTAATGAAGCTAATTTCCTATCTTTCACTGTAAAAATTTAACTCAAATTGGATCATGCACACAAATACAAAACCCCAAAACTATAAAACACTACCAGAAATTACAGGAAGAGGTTTTTTTTGATTTATTTATTTTATAAGTTCACTGCTGCTGTTTTTAGACATGCTAGAAGAGGGCATCAGATCTCATTACAGATGTTTGTGAGCCACCATGTGGTTGCTAGGAATTGAACTCAAGACCTCTGGAAGAACAGTCAGTACTCTTTAACCTCTGAGCCATCTCTCCAGCCCAGAAAGAGTTCTCACCAGTCACAATGGCTCAGATAAAACACTCAGGGACAACTGATGCTGTAGTCTATGTGGAGAAAGAAGAACACTCCTCCATTATTGGTGGAATTGCAAGCTGGTACAACCACTCTAGAAATCAATCTGAACGTTCCTCAGAAAATTGGATATAGTACTATCTGAGGACTCAGTTATACCACTCCTAGGCATATATACCCAAAAGATGTTCCAACATATAATAATGATACATGCACTACTATGTTCATAGAAGCCTTATTTATAATAGCCAGAAGCTGGAAAGAACCCAGATGCCCTTCAACAGAGGAATGGATACAGAAAATGTGGTACATCTACAAAATGGAGTACAACTCAGCTATCAAAAACAATGACTGTATGAAATTCATAGGCAAACGGATGGAACTAGAAAATATTATCCTAAGTAAGGTACTCCAATCACAGAAAAACACCCATGGTATGCACTCACTGATAAGTGGATGGATATTAGCCCAAAAGCTTGGACTAACCAAGATACAATCCACGTGAAGCTCAAGAAAGATGACCAAAATGTTGATGCTTCAGTCCTTCTTAGAAGGGGCAACAAAAATATTCATAGAAAGGAGATATGGAGACAAACTTTGGAGCAGAGACTGAAGAAATGGCCATCCAGAGATGGGCTCACCTGAGGATATAGACTATATATATATATATATATATATATATATATATATATATATATACAGCCACCAAATCCAGGACAATATTGTGATGCCAAGAAGTGCATGCTGACAGGAGCCTGATATCCTGTTCTGAGAGGCTTGCTGAGCATGACAAATACAGAGGCAAATGCTTGCAGCTGACCATTAAACTGAGAATGGGGTCCCCACTGGAGGAGTTAGAGAAAGGATTGAAAGAGCTCAAGGGGTTTGCAACCCCATAAGAATAATAATACCAACCAAGGCACCAGAGCTCCCAGAGACTAAACCCCATTTCAAAAGTACACATGGACAGACCCATGGCTCCAGCTGTGTATGTAGCAGAGGATGACCTTGTTGGGCATCAATGTAAGGAGAAGCCCTTGGTTGTGCTAAGGCTGGACCCCCCAGTATAGGGGAATGTCATGTTGGGGAGGTGGGAAGGGTTGTGTGGGAGAGAAATACCCTCATAGAAGAAGGGGGAGGGAGGAAGATGTAGTGGGTTTATGGATGGGAAACCAGGAAAGGGGATAACATTTGAAATTAAAATTAAAATAAAAAAATACTCAATTAAAAAAAAGAAAAAAAATGAATTGGTATCAGTGGAAAAAAATATACCTAGAACTACAGACCCCAAAGCATAAATAGACAACCATGATTAAATCAATGAAAAGAACTTTTGTACATCAAAGGAAACAATGAACATAATGAATGGATAACCTACAGTGTTGAGGAATTGTAATCCAGCAACTTGGCTGCTCTGATTACATCCAAAGACCTTCTCTAAGTCTGTGTGATCCAGCTGGAATGCGGACATGCCCTTAGTATATACCTTTAATCTTTGTGGGTGGAATCCTTTAGTATACACTTTAATCTGAAACAGTGACCTCTAATTGAAGGACAGACAAAGTGATGAATCAGAGAAAGATTTGACAGAATGAGTCAGAGAAATGATACAAATAACTCTCAGGAAAAGAGCTATTTAAGAGCAGCTCAGGGGAATGAAGGTGGTTCAGTCAGTTTGGTCAGTCAGTTGGGAGTCAGTACAGTGAGTGCAGTGCAGTGGAGTTGAGTTCATTTGTGAATTCATACAGTTCAATTCATATAGGAGAGGCAATTGAAGCTAGAGAATAAAAAGGAGCCAGATGTTTAGAACACATTGTCAGAGTTTGAGGCTAAGCAGAACAATGCAGTGGAAGGCAGATGGAAACCAAATTAAATCAGTCAGCTTGGAGAGGAGTTTGAGCCTGAACAACTGAGTTGAACCAGCCTGCCAGAGTTCAGAAAGAAATGGAAAGTGTGAGTTTATTCAGAATAAACCTCTGAGATCACAATTACAGTTGGTTAATAAAAGTTACTTTTATACTACAAAAGAGAATAATATTTATAAACTGTCCATTGATGGTTAATAACTAGAGTATCAAAAAACCTCAATAGCAAAACAAAATAAAATTCTCCTCAAAAGCCAAATCTAATTAAAAATGGACAAATGATCTGAATGGCATTTCTTAAAACAAAACACTAATCAAGGACATTCACAGCAAAACCATAAGGTTAGAATGGCTAACATGCAAAAAACCAAAACTAGCACACTAAGCAAGACAAAGAGAGGAGAGACCCCTTGTACATGGCAGGAACGTGAAACCACACAATCATTATTGGAAAACAGTTTCTTCACAAAAATTGAGCATATAATTAATGTTTAATCCAACAATCCCACTTATGGTATATCCAAAGAAATTGAAATGAATATCTCAAAGGAATACCTGCATGTCCATGTTGATTGCATTGCTATTAACATCAGGCAATGTGTGGAACCATATAAGTTAATGATCTATCTGTTGATGAAAAAGTAAAATGTTGTTTATACACAGTAAAACTATGACATATCATCCATTGTTTTTTTGGCAACATGGATGGAACTGGAGATGAAAATTTTATTGAGTAAAATGAGCCAGGCACAGAAAGGGAGACAATTTTATATTTTAGTCATTGGTAGAAGCTACAAAGGTTGATTCCATTGAAGTAGAATGTAGATTAGAAGTCTCTTTGTATAGGAAGGGGAAGAGGAGGGGGAGAGACAGACAGTGAGGTTAATAGGTCCCATTCAGTATACAGTTAAAGAGGAAGTAGTTTTGGGTCCCAAAAGGCAGTGTTAATTTAAACTCTGTAATTATAAGATAACTAGAAGAGTTTAAAAGTTCCTAGCAGAAATGCTGATGTTTGAGGCAAAGTAAATGCTAATTTACTTGATTTGATTATTACACATTATATGTATATATCACATTATAATAATGGCATACCACACAAAAAGTATAAATATTGAAATTATTAAAAATAAAGAAAACATTCAAGACAAAACTAACTTCAAGATAAAGTTTTAGAGTCTAATTCTTTGCAGCTTAGGACCTGCTCGTGTCCTGTGAGAAAATTCCATACTGGGAACATTATAAGGATCTGGCCTGATAACCCTATGTTATTTTTATTTCTGTTTCCATGTTTTTAGATATTATCAGCATCCATTTAAACACATTAACGTCTTACTGACTTCTCTGACTTAAAAGTTTGCTTCCTCCAATGACATTTTCTGCTTTGTGCTCAGTTGGGAGTTTGTGTACTCGCTTATGTTTTTCTTTTTTGCTCCAGGCCTCTTTCCCTGGGAACTTACACTTAGTCCTGGTTTTACGTCCTACCAGTTTTCTTCAACGAACTTTCACAGACATTGGATTTCGATTTAGCCAGGAGGATTTTATGCTCAAATTACCAGTAAGATTATTGCTTGAATCTTTTGTCCTTCTAATGCTTATCTGTATCTTAGACTGCTTTATGTGTGTCTATGTATATATTTGTCTCTCAAAAATTTAGTTCTGAAATGTCCTACAGCAATCTGTTTCTATTGTTAAACAGGGCTAGTTCAGGGAACTTATAACAAAGTAATTCTTTTTAAAAATATTTGCTATTGTTATAGATGTGTGCATGTGTGTATGATTAGGAATTTTTGTTTTCAGTTAACATTGTGTAGCTTCTGTATCTGAAGTGCCATGGTCCTACGCTAGCTCAGAGCACTGTGGTCTTTGTTTTGAAAATATATCTTTATATGTTTTTATCGTTTGGAATAGAGTGCTTATAAAATTTAATACATGAATCATAACTTATTACACAAAGTTCTTTTGCTTTGTTCTGAGCACTGAAATCTTTTTGTGTGTATGTGTGCACGACATGTGTGTGTACAATATGTATATGTGTGTGCAAGATTTCCCTCATTAGTAATGAAACCTTTTAGACAAAGAAGAATTAAGTGTTTTGGTTTCTGAGAAGCTAATTTTGGTTGCTAGATGTTTTTGAAAACAAAAACCCTGGGTTCTAAGAAGGTTAATATATCCAGGGTGAAGGGCACAGGACGAACTGTTTTGAAGTGTGTTTATACTAATAACGCTTGCTGTTTACTGAAATTCGCTTTTGGTAGTTGATGAGGGCTGTCATGAAGGACAGTTAACAGTGTCTTTCTCGCTTATTCACATAGGTTGTTATGCTGAGCTCAGTTAGTGATTTGCTGACATACATTGATGACAAGCAGTTAACCCCTGAGTTAGGCGGCACCTTGCAGTACTGCCACAGTGAATGGATCATCTTCAGAAATGTATGTGTGTCTGCCCTTACTGTAGAGCCTATCCTTCGTTCTATCTAGAAATTTTTCCTACTTGGGAAAAGCGGATTTTGGGACTCCAACTTTTCAAATGCATATATCATTCAACATTTTGGTTTTCTTCTATAAGAGATAATTAGAAATGATAAAGAGTCACTAAGGAGAACAATTGAAGGAGAGGCCTAGTGAAAAAGAAGGGATTCTCTGCCCATCCCTTCCTGTGAGCATGCAGTAACACAGAGACAAAGGGTTTGTGTTAAAATCCTGGCACTTCTGAGTTATGTCTTGGATCTTAGACAATATACACCAGCTCACCAAGTCTTTTTCTAAGTATAAAATATACTGATAGTATATTATATCATAAAGATCTCATGAAGGTTCAATGAGAAAATGAGTAAAAGATGTTTGACTTATTGCTTGGTACATGGGTGATGCTCAGAAATGCAAGTATATTCATTGCAGCCTAGATATATAGCACTCCACCGCTACTAGATTAGACAGGATCCTGTTTTAGAGATTTTCAGAGTTAAGGGCTGTCACCTCTCAGGTAAAGCCTATGACGTAAGTGTCTTAACTTTCAAGTGCATGATCTGAGAAATCTTCTGATGAAGATGATGATGATCACTAGATCAGGCTCACAGTTCTTAGTCCTTATTTAAACTGTGCCTTTGGCAACTTCATTCAGCAAATTAGGTGTTTGCATGAAAGTTAACTGTGAGAGTGAGCAGTGTCTTACCTAAGTAATCTACAAAGCCTAAACGAATGAGCAAATATTTTGAGATACACTCCTAACAGATGGTTTATATTGTGTCTGCGTTCCCCCTGTCTTCCTGTGTGGATTTATTTTGGAAACAAAATAGTGCAGCCATCCTTGCCATTTCAGGGCGATAGCACCTTTGGGTTAGCAGTTTCAGATCTCTGGCAGTGCCTGCAACGATTTGTTGTGACAACTTACTTTCCAGTTCCTTAGATCACATGCTTTGCGGAGTGCTGATCACAGACACTAATAAATATCAAATTACATCTCTTCTCATGTCTCTTTAGAAGTGAACTTCTTATAAAGCAGTGTGGCTAAGTGCTGAGTTTGATAAAGTAAGAAAGACACTGATGTTCAAGGCCTTAGAACATTACTAAGTTAATTACTAATAGAAAATTACTCAGCACATGGCACCGTTTAGAAATAGTTTCCATGAGTGTTCAAGGAACAAATCCAGAAATATAGAAATGCACATTCAAGGATTTTTGAAGCTGAGTTTTACTCTCTTAGGACGTTAGAGGTAGAGTTAGTATTAATTGTTAGGGGTAGTGCCAGCTTTTCTTAGAGAAGTTCATAGTGTGCATGTGTGTTGTTATACATATGTGAGAACAATGCAAGTTACTGATCCAAATTGTGATATGCTGTGAGAGTTTCCATCAAAGATCCTCTGGCTTTTTACAGGCCATAGAGAAATTTGCTGTCACAGTGAAAGAAATGGCTCAGATGTTGCAATCCTTTGGAACAGAACTGGCTGAAGCAGAGCTACCAGATGATATCCCTTCAATAGAAGAGATTCTGGCAGGTCGTGCTGAAAGGTATCATCTATTGAAGGTATGTATGCCTTCTCTCTCCTCTCCTCTCCTCTCCTCTCCTCTCCTCTCCTCTCCTTCCTTCTTTCCTTTCCAGTTTTTAGGAAGGGAACCCAGGGTCTCCTGAATGTTAGGCAAATACTCTATCACTAAGCTATGGTTCTTTGTGAACTAAGTTCTCTCTGTGTAGCCTAGGATGACCTGAAAGACACTAAGTAGACCAGGATGACCTCAAACTTTGAATCTTTTTCCCTCAATCTCCTGAGTTCTGGGATTTCAGGTATATACTATCACACCCTGCCACATGGTCTTGGTTGTTCCAGAAAGGTGTTTGAAGTGTTCATTTCATGCTGATTTTTACATAAGGAAAATGGAAGATACACTGAAAATATTTTTTCTTTTATTTTTTGCCCTATAAAAATGGGTGTTTTGCCCGTATGTCTGTCTGTACCCCACATGTGTGCCTGGTGCCTGAAGAAACCAGAGGGGCTATCAGATCCCTTGGAACTGGAGTTATAGGTGATTATCAACTGCCATGTGGGTGCTAAGAACTGAACTTGAGTGCTCAGGAAGAGAAGCAAGTGCGCTTCACTGTTGAGGCATCTAGTCCCCTGGGGAACTGATTTTCTTCTGTCTGTGGTGGGAAAGGAACAGTTCTGACAATTTAGAGGCACCTTTCACAAAATGTTGGGGGACAATTTGAACAAGGAAAATCAGACATCTGAGTATTATTTTTCTCCCTTACCCATAATATGTATGTTGGATGCCAAGGCAGTTTTGAGTTCTGTATAGGGTGTTCTGTTTTAATTAAAATATGAAATAACAAATGTTTGCATCATAATCGATGATGATAGTGGTGGTGGTAGTGGTGGAGGCCCATGACTATTGTGATGGTTGTTTGTGACAGGGTTTCTTGTAGGCTACTCTGACTGTTGACTCACAACTGCAGCTGTCCTTGAACTCTTGATTTTCATGACCAGTTACAAACATGTTCTACCAGCAATGGCTTATCTTGCATGGTTAATTTGTATGCAGCTGTAGGGATGATGTAGTGAGATATGCATATAGGGTACATGTGATAGGTTTTTAAGCACATATTTGGTGCTTCATTGATATTGGTTTTATTTTTAAAATATTTTAATTTTCTTGGTGCTAGGAATTAAAGTTAGAGCCTCACACATGCTAATTACATGTCATTGCCACACTACCTGGTTTTTTTTTTTTTTTATGACAAATATATACTCATAAACTTTGTTAAGCCCCTTGGACCTTCTGATGGAAATCTTGGATCGTGTAGCTATCTGAAGAAGGTACACGTTTATAGACTACTTCTAAAGCATTAGTTATACACCATGCAAGATAAAATAAGACTTAATGAATTATAGACAGCTGCGAGCCACCATTTAAGTGTTAGGAGTCAAACCCAGGTCATCCTGAAGAGCAGCCATCTCTCCAGCTTCCCACCTTATTTCTTGAGACAGAGTTGGCCCAGAACTAAGTAGTCTCTGCTGGCTGACTAGGATGTGCATAGATTTACTTCCTGGGTATTATAAGTGTACACTATTATACATGGCTTTTAAAAATGTGTATTGTCGGGCTGGAGAGATGGCTCAGTGGTTGAGAGCACTGGCTGCTCTTCCAGAGGTCCTGAGTTCAATTCCCAGCAACCACATGGTGGCTCACAACCGTCTGTAATGGGATCTGATGCCCTCTTCTGGTGTGTCTGAGGTACTCATATATATAAAATAAACAAATCTTTAAAAAATGTGCATTTTGGATATCGAACTCAGGTTTCCATGCTTCAAAGGTAGGCACTTTTGCCAACTCAACCACCTCCTTGGCTATAGAGTGTCATACTTGCAGAGTCTTGGATCCTGAAATACTGTGAGAGCAGAGGCTGTGCTAGAATACTTCTGTCTTCTGGGCCATACATCTTCCATGGCTGTGTATCTCTTCTCTTCAAGTCATTCATGTTCAATTAGGAACTAACTGGCTGACACATCCTGTTGTACCTTTGTGTAGAATGACTTAACTACTGTAACCAAAGAAGGAAAAGTTCTTCTCATGAACCTGCAAGTGCCTGACACTGAAGAAAATCTCAGTTCAAGTCATGAATGTCCCCAGCATACAAATGGTGACTGGCAAACTATTAAAAAGTAAGTATTCCCTTCTTTTAAAAGTTACTTATATTTTCAAACTAGGAATTTTACATTGTTTGTTGCTGTTAGGTATGAAATTATTTCTGGACCTCTGGAAGTCTGGGAACTTCTTTTCTGGGTTAGTCTGCAGACAGTAGTTCACTTGCAGAATTAAGTTCCCCAGACATTGATTTTTTTCTTTGCCTGAGCCAAGTGTCATAGTGTCATAGACTATTTTTTGCTTATGATTCCTTTTTTTCCTGTTTTTGAGAAAGGATCTTACCATGTAGCTCTCGCTGGCCTAGGACTCCATATATATCGGACTAGACTTAAACCTACAGAGATCTGCATTCCTTTGCATCATTACTACTAGATTAAAGGCGTGTCCCACCATGCCTGGTCTTTGCCTATAATTCATCCATTTTTTTCTTCCTTGTTCCTATGAGCGACATGTTTATTTTGGCTTCACTTTTCAGAGATTCAGTCTTTGCTCACTTGACCCTGTCACTTTGGGCCCGTGGCAGGGCAGTACATCATGTTGGTTGGGAATGTTCTAATCTTAATTAGAAGCCCAGGTTTAGCTCTGTACTTGCATCCACGAGTGCTTATTTCTAAGGAATTCTTTGGCTTCTGTTTATCAAGGTTGCTGGCTCAGGTGCATGATATGGAAACTGCTTTTGATGGATTTTGGGAAAAACATCAGCTGAAAATGGAGCAATATCTGCAACTGTGGAAGTTTGAGCAAGAATTTCAAGAGGTCAGTCAGTGTGAATAAAATAGCTGAACATATTTTTTAATAGTTTCTTTCTTTCTTTTTTTTTTTTTTTTTTCCGGAGCTGAGGATCGAACCCAGGGCCTTGCGCTTGCTAGGCAAGTGATCTACCACTGAGCTAAATCCCCAATCCCTGAACATATTTTTTATGTGTATAATTTTTCATATTAGTGTTCTCATTTAATAGCATTTCTTATTTAATGTGACCATTACTAAAAGTGAATGGTCAATAAGTCAGTGCTCTTAAATCCTATATTTCTTGCTTCTAGGTTGCGACTCAAGTTGAATTTTTATTAAGTCAACAGGAGAGAACTGGAGATAGCGGGAACTTAGTTCAAGTAAAACAAAGACTTAAAAGAATAGAGATCTTGGATGACAAATCTCAGGTGATTTAACATTTTAATGTTTGTGTTTCACTAGGACTCCGTATAAATGTTTATTATATTTAACCTCTCATAACTATATAATTGACACAAACATATTAGCCTAAAATCCATTTTAAGTGTGGCCCTATGGAGACACTACAGATGTATCATGAAGCTGTAGGAAACTATTTAAGGATCTGTTTGAAAGCTGTCTGTATGAAGGAGACTATAAATTGTCTTGGAGATGTTATGAGAAAATATCTAACAAGATTGATATATGATGAGGCCTCAGATACATAGTGAGTTTTAGGCTACCCTGTTTTACTGGAGATCTTGTCTCAAAAACAAGCATTTGATATCTGGAAATTGTGGAATAATGTAAAAAGACTATGCATTGTTTAATGTTTATCATGATAGATGCAATCGAATCAATTATAGACCCACACAGACAGCCCTACTTAGGCTGACTAGCAGGTAAAATGGCACTTTGTAGAGTATTAAATGTCCAGGAACTGTTTAGCATATTCCTGGATATATAGCATGTGCTCAAAGGAAAAGCCATTGCCAGCAGCCTTGTTAATTTTAAAGCTTAGATTCATGACTTTAGTACTTAGCAAACTGCCTTTGCTCTCCTGTCTTGTATACCACAGCAAAGCAATGCTTTTATAGACATGTTCTTAGAAAACAGACTCATGAGAACCACGAACATGTGCAAATGAAACCTCCAGGCCAGGGGTCGCAGTAACCAGTAAAGACATTAGACTCGCATACTCTGAATGCAGTCCACATCTCCCTATGACATCATAGAAAGAAAAGGCAAACTGATTTGGAAGCTGGGGACTTTGTTTTTAATACTTTTTTCCAATGTGATTTAAGACATAAGCTTTCAGTTCGGTAGTCATCCTAGTTTCCTTCCCATTACTGTGACAAAACACTCTGAGTAAAAGCCACTTTAGGGAAGAAAGGTTTATTTGGCACAAAGTTTCAGATCACAGTCCATCTTTACGGGAGGGCAGGGTAGGAAGCTGAAGAAGACAAGATGGGAGACTGGAGCTTGCTGGCTTCCTCGCTGGCTCATGCTCAGCTAGATTTTTATGCAGCTCGGAACCAGCTACCTAGGGACGGTGCTGAGCAGTGGGTTCACCCACATCAATTGGTAATCAAGACATCCTTCACAGCCATACTGAGAGGTCAATCTGATCCAGGAAGGTCCTCAGTTGAGCTTTTCAGCTCACTCTAGGCTGTGTAAAGTTGGCAATTCCAGCTAACTAAAACAATGGTGGTCTTTGTGCTGTGGATCATGACCATTCTGGGGGTTGTATGGCTGTTTTACAGGGGTCACATATCAGATATTCTGTATGTCAAATATTTACATTATGAGTCCTAACAGTAGCAAACTTACAGGTATAAAGTACCAGTGAAACTAATTTTATGGTTGGGGTCACCACAACATGGGAAACTGTATTCATGGGTCGCACCATTAGGAAAGTTGAGAACTGTTGCTCTAGCCCATTTAAAAAGCAACTCTCTATTTTAATTGTGTGTTTCCCAATAGTCAGACAGGCTAGTCAGAGACTTGGCTGGGCTTCAGTTTGCTTTATTTTGCCTCGGGAAACATTATGTATGTCCCTACTATGTTTCAGTCACTGTTCTGTGGGAGTCGGTAGTTGATAGAATCGAGGTAAGGCCATGAGAGTCCCTTCTGATAATCAGTTTAGGCATGTCAGAGCACTCAGGTAAGGGGGGGGGGAATGGAATTGACATGGAAATATATTAGCTTTCATTTGCCTGGTGTTTACTTTCTACTGGGTTCTGTGTGTCTTTTTGTTTTACATCTGTGCACACTAGAAGGCATTCTTTATTAGAGCCTTAGTGGAATGAGGTAGTTGACTTTCATTTTATACTCAGAAATTTGTTGAGCTTCTGATAGTCATAGCTATGACTAATCAACATCAGTGAAGATTGTGTGTGTGTGTGTGTGTGTGTGTGTTGTGTGACAATGAAATTAATCATGTTCTGTGATCATATCCCCCGCCAAATGTGTTGTTTAATGATCCCCCTTGCCTCTCCTGTTCCCCCTCTTCCTATCACCTGTTGTATAAGCAGAGATCATCCAATCATGATTTTTCTCTCCTCTTTCAAATCAGGAACTGTTAGCCAAGGGCCGGATTGTGATATTGCATGGCCACAAGCTGGCATCGAATCACCACTATGCCCTTGATTTAATCTGCCAGAGGTGTAATGAGCTACGCTACCTTTCTGATATTTTAGTTAATGAGATCAGATCAAAGCGGATCCAGCTGAGTAGGACTTTCAAAATGCACAGACTTCTACAGCAGGTAATATGATGGGAAATGAGCCAGCTCTGAGAAAGGCCATAATTGGTTTTTTCTTGAGTTCTCCAATCTTCACATTCTTCCCTAAATGTCTTCTGGGACAATTTCATCTTCTTACATCCTTGCTTATATGCCTTAGGCTACACATTTCATCTTTTCCCATACGAGCCCACATGTATTGTGGTTCACATTTTGTCTTCTTCCATACTTGTCCATTTACCTCTTCTGAGAGGTCAAGGGTTTAGTGCCTACAGTGTTGGATTTAAATTTGTAAGAGGTCTAAAAGATCGAGCCTTTTTGTGGCTTTTCAGTCTAGCTCCCTAAGCACTACTCATGGTAGATTCAGTATAGTACCCGTTTTGCCCCATTTTCCATGTGGAGACAAAGGCGGTGACAGCCTCTTTTCTAGTTTAAGTCTATTTCTGAAACCTGGTGATATTCTGCAGTCAGAGCACTTAAAAGCCCAGGGGACATTTTGCAGAAGCCTGAAATTCCTTCCAGATTTCATAGTACAGTACTAAAAATTAACTGGTAAATGAAAAATATTCTGCCATGCCTGTGGGTCAGTGAATGGAAATGCCACCTTGCAGATCTAGTCATGGCACAGAAATGCAAAAAGGAGTGTCACTTGTCAACATCATATTGGAACATACAGATGCTACTCTGCACATCTCTTTTTCTGGTTAAAAAAAAAAACCCTTATTCTTGTCCTTGGCAATCATCAGGCATTGATATTACACTTTATATTTGTTAGGAGCTTCATATTTCAGCCATTGATTTGTAGAAAATAACACGCAACTAAATTGTTAGTGTTGAGAAAATGGCCAGACTCCTGCTGCAGGAGAAATTACTTGTTATGAAATAAATGCAGTGCTTCTCCACCTTGGCTCTGCATCAGCAATACCTGTGGAGCGCTTTAACAGTATAAATGTCTGGCCGGCAGCCCAGAGCTACTGAATCAGAATTTCTGGGGGCAACACCAGATATCATTTATTAACAGCTCTGAAAGCATTTTTTTTTCTTTTCTTTTCTTTTTTTTTAAATGGAGACAGAATCTTGCTATGTAGTTCTCACTGGCTAGGAACTTGCTGTGTAGACCAGGCTGGCTTCAAACTCAGAGATTCTCCTGCACCTGCCTCCTGGGTATTGGAATTAAAATTGTGTGCCACCACAGCTGGGCTCTGAAAATAATTCTGATCGACAGAAGTGAGACAGTTCTAGCCCACAAGATGGCTCAGTGGGTAAGGCTGATGAGCTTCATTACCAGAGTCTAATCCAAAGGGGCCATTGCTGGAAGGAAAGAAGTGACTCCTGCCAAGTTGTCCTCTGACCTCCACATGTATGCTGTGGCATGAGTATGCTTTGCACACCCACCCACATCCCCCTCCCCTCCGCAAAGATGTAACAATACAAACCCAGGAAGTATATTCCCTTTATCATAACAGTCTTACCCTTTGCTGCTTTGATTTTTGTGATTTTCCTTATCAGGCACGTCAGTGCTGTGATCAAGGGGAATGCCTCCTGGCTAACCGGGGAATGGATAAGTTTCAGACTAAAGAAGATGCTCAGAAAGCCCTTCAGGATGTGGACAATTTCCTTCAAATGGCCAGGCCTTTCATCAGTTATGATATCGAAAACATGCAATTTGAATTTGATGTGCTCCTATCTCCTGAACTCAAGGTGAGAGACATTTTATTCAAAGATGCGCAAGCAAATTAATCACCAGGGTGTAAGAGTTTACTATCTCACAACAACTTTATATTAGTGTGTGCATACACAGTCCTCTTTGGGACTGTGGGGCGATAGTGCCACTGTCGTGTATCAGAGAATCCACAGGCATATGTTTGTTATATAATAAGACTTTCACTGTGAGCTTTGAGCCTATTAATATTTATTATTATTATTATTATTATTGTGATGATGATGATGATGATGATGATGATGTTTGAGATCAGTTTCACTGTATAGTCTTGGTTGGCTTAGAACTTGTTGGGTAGACTAGTCTGGCTTCCTGTTACTAAGCCCATTTTGACTCTATTATTTGTAAGCGATTTAGATGTGCTGTGAGCTTTCACATATACTTGGTTTGCATCCTCAGGGAAGGGTCCTTAATTGGAGTAGAGTGTTAGGATCAGGTTTAGGATTAATATGTTCCACCTGCTCAGGTTGTTTATACTGGAACTTTGGTTTATATTTACATGAAGAGAATACACTAATATTTTCTGTTTCTTTACTAAATTTGCTCTAGTTATGTTTTGTGCTTGAAATAAGTTGTTTCTGTGTTTGTGTTACATGTTTGTACGTGTATGTGTACTTGTGTATATGAGCACATGATATACAGAGGCCAGAGGTTCATATCTGGTATCTTCCTCTATTTCTCTCTACCTTGTTTTGAGACAAGGTCTCTCATTGGACCTACTACTTGCTTGCTCAGCTACACTGGCAAGCCAGCAAGCCCTAGAGATTATGCATGCACACTACCATGTCCCACTTTGTATATGGGTTCTTGGGATTCAAAGTCAGGTCCTCATACTTGTGTAGAAAACACTACCCAATAAGCCATCTCCCTAGTCCACAAATATTCTACTACAGTCTAATCTAAAGATATTTAACTTTGTTACTTATATATTCATTTATTTGGTGTTTAATATCTATACCATATATATTATATCTATACCATATTTGGGTGGATGTGTATATGTGCGCATGCAGGTGGGAGCCAAAGGTTGATTTTCAGTATCTTTCCTAGTTACTTTGTTATGTTGAGACAGAGTCTCAAGTGAATTGGAACACGCATTGATTCAGTTAGGCTTAGCTGGCCAATGAGCTTCAGGGATCCTCCTGTTTATGCTACCCCAGCACTGAGGTTATAGGTATTCCTGCCATGTCTGGATTTTATATGGCTTCTGGGGCTCTGATCTCAGGTTTTCGAGACTATGCAGCAAGCACTGTAGTGACTGAATCATCTTCCAGTCCAAAAATTAATTTTTAACTGTGTCTGATGAATGTAATAATAGTTGTTATGACTTATTTCAGAAAGTCACTCATAATTTTTTGAGAAAAATCTAGCTATATAGCACTGGCTGACTTGGAACTAGCTATGTAGACCAGGCTGGCCTTGAACTCAAGAGATCTGCTTGCCTCTGCCTCCTCAGTTCTGGGATTGAAGATGTTCTCTACTATCCACAGCAACTCATGATTTTCTATTTTATTTTATGTACATAAGTTTTTTCACTGCATGTGGGTATACATGTGTGTTGTGTGCAAAATCTGGTGCCTATGGAGACCAGAAGAAGGTGTTGAATAACCCAAAAACTAGAGTTAAAGATGGTTCTGAGTAGACATGTGGATGCTGGGAAGTGAACCCAAGTCCTGCAAGAGCATCCAGTGTTAACTGCTGATCCATTTCTCTGCCCTAGCTCATAGAATTCTTATGTAATTCATAGGCTCAAATGAAGAATATACAACAAAAGCTTGAAAATATTCGAAGTGTATTTGAGAATCAACAGAATGCTTATAAGATCTCAAAAGATAGACCTGAGGGGGCAGTCCAGAATACGATTCCGGCACCTGAAAATGTGATGAGAGCCAGAACAATATTCTTTTCACCTAAACATGGTAAAGCAACTTGCTTTCTCACTTGCTATGTCTCTTTTGGCTTGCTATTGTTTCCTTTGATGAACATGATATTGTTACTAAATTCCTTTTAAATCCTGATAAATTTTAAAACCATTTAGCTTCATTGTTCATGCTTAACCACTGTTGTACAAGAAAGAAGTCAGAATGATATTTCTTTATGTTCATAAGGCATACTAGTATCACTGTATGATCATAGAATGTAGTAGAATCGTGTCAGGCGATGGTCACCTCAATGTGGACCATTCTAGCTTTAGAAATGAGTGTGACAATTTTTCCAGCTTTAGGCCTTCAGATTTTCTTCAAAATTATGTGAATTTTATATGTGGATACATGTACATGCATTATAAACCTACATACTTACTATTATTCTAATAAGCAATTATTCGTTCTTGTAGACAGTGTTTTTTGGTGTCTTATATAATAGGAGTAGATTACTTGTCTAAATAGATGCTGGTAGATGCTAATTGGGTTAATAATTTTTTGTTACAGATTCCATTTTTTTTGTTTGAATGTCTCAAGTCTATTTAATTATGTACTATCCCATTCCTTTCTAAGTTCTATAGGAAAATAAATACTCTTAATGGTGCTCAACCTGAAAGTCTGAAAACATTACTCTCGTAAGGGTTTCTTAGAGCTATGTCTGCAGTTTCTGGAGCAGTTTCGTCTTTTGTATAAGTTGAAGAGTTGAACATATGACTAAGTTCAGTCTCCTTGAATTAAATTGGATCAGTCACGTTACTAGTGCAGGAAAATACTTTGAAATGCTGAGAAGGCTTGAGCCAGAGGTAGTTAATAAACACAACTCATTTCCAGCATGGATCAAGTTACAAATGCATTAGAAGCTATACGGCTAGTAATTCCAAAATGGATACATATACATAAAGTAAGATTGTATGAGCAATGGCTTAAATGAATAATGTTGACTATATTAAATATACTGGAAATACTGGAAATATGAAAGATATTGAAAAAAGTAAAAAGAATAGAACTGATTAAACCCAACAATTGATATTATATCTCCAAGCACAAAGTAGACATCAGTTACATATTGGGATACTTTAGCTGTGTGTCCTTAGGCACATTGACGGCTTCACTTTCCTTGTCTGTAAAATAGGGACAAATACCCTCTCACTTAAAAGGTGATCATAAAGAGAAAGTAAAATAAAGTTGTAGACAATAAGACTTACTCAATAAATCAGACTATCCCTTCCCTCTGATTAAATCTCTTTTCTTAATAGACCCCCCAAAGCTCAAGTCTTCCTGAAGCAGAGCACTTTGGATTGTGACCAGGCTATCCAAGACCCATTCATGTCATTCAACAAATTTTGTTTTGTATTATTTCATTTTTCTTTCTTTCTTGGATTTTTATTTAATGGCATAACACTTTCTTTCTGCAGTGGGAATTGGATATTCTTTCTTTCAAGCATGTAAAATTTTTTCAAAAGGTACCCATCTTTATTATATTACTTACCCTCAATACATTTTGTGAGTTTGTACACATGAAAAACCAGTTTGGCATCTAAAAGCAGCATCAGTTCTTTAATTCTACCTGCAAATAATTTTATCTAATTTTTCATACCAACCGTCCATTATTCTTTCTCAACATTGACCTTATCTTTAAAATGACTGTAAAGAATAGTGTGCTTCTAAAGTCAGCATTCTTTCTTAAAATAACTACATAACAAAATGAAAGAACAGTTGGCAGGAGAGGTGGCTAAGTGGTTAAGAGTGCTTCCTATTCTTCCAGAGGATTTCAGTTCACTTTCCAACATCCACAGGGCAGCTCAACATCACTGTAACTCCAGCACCAGGGGATCTAATGTTCTCTTCTGGCCTCTGTGGGCACCAACATACCTACTTGCCTACCCACACCCACATTGACATTCAGAATAAAATAAAATTAAAAATAAATAATAAAATACATATTAAAAAAGAGTTAGTGAAATTAATGTGAATCATGGCTTTTTTCATTTTTAAAGACTTACATCACTCAATCGAAATATTTGTTTGGAGTAGCTTGAATTTGCTTCAGCTTAAGACTATCTTGTGTATTTAAGCAAACAAAGGTACCTTAATGGATAAATGGCTGGGATGGATACATGATTTTCTCCATCACCCTTTATGGTCTGTAAATAAAACCAGATCACTATTTAAACCTTCTGCATGCTACCCTATTGGTCTATGGGTAATGCAAGTAATAACATCTTTCAGACAAGATTTCAAAACTTGGAGTTGGTAAATCAAGTATTTGATCAAATCAAAGTACTTGCTAATTTTTCATCAAAATGAGTCAAACTGGTTTTTTATTCTGTTTTTGCTTGTTTAATTTTTTCATTAAATTGAGTTTTCCATCTAGCATAGTGCCTGGCAACTGACAGGATGTGATAAAATGTTGATGAATTCACATTAAGCATGAAGGAAACTTATGGAAGGGCAATGCCAGTGAAAAATAGTGTTAGATATGATTGGGCTCTGAAAGCTCTATTTCTAGTCTAGGTCTGTCATGTAAGCTTCAGACTGGTATTTACAGCATCCAATTTCTCATAGGTAACAGTTTCACCATACTACCCAAACTTATCTCTTCTGCCAACCATGTAAAATTTTTCTTTTTCATCTTATTGACTGGTAGTGTAATGTCCCCATTTGTCCAAGCTTAGATGGTCCTGCTCATTCCTATACCAATTAACTGTTTTTGTTGATAAGTAAGCCTTCTGTGCATCTAGTTATTCCTCTCATTTTCTTTACCGCCACTTTCTGAGTTCAAGATAACATCATTGGTGGCCTTCACCATGGTCACTTTGGCTCCCATTGGCACACTCTCCTTGCCTCCTTTTCTCTTCTATGCTACTTTGAGGAGTTTGCATAGATTACTATTTCTCTGGACTACTTTCCCCCTCTTGTTTCATTGCCTTCTTGCTAGCTCTTCTCCCACCATACAGCCTTACATACCTGTCTGTTGTTGCACTTGCTAGACAGGATGGTGTGCAGGGATAGGATCTGTGTGCAATCGCCTTTGCATATCCACAAACACAGGGTAGCTTGTCATATCACACAGTTGCTCAGTTATTTTGTATGCATGCCTTTACATTGTTGAGAATGAATATATTGTCCTTGCTTTTCAGAAAAAGATGTTTTACAAAGATACACACATATACCTGTTTGAATCTCTCAATGTATTTGCAGCCAATCCATAATTTACTTTAAATAATAAGTTTGTAACTTTGTGTTAGGTATCTTTAAGATGAGGCACACTGATACTTATTAAGAAGCTGATTTTATATGATAATTTATACTAAGTCTAATATATAGTTATATATAACTTTCATGTGTCAATACTTGGTAATTAATGATGGTGAAGTATCTATATTTTATAATATGAAAGACCATCCACTCCCTGAGTATGCCTGACACTAGCTTTTGCTAAGGGAAGGAGGATAGAGCTGTGTTTCTTCTATGCTGATAGCAGTACTTGTTTACCCCAGAAGGATAGCAGTGTTCATGATCAGAACTTGATATATTCTTTGGTTTGTCTTTTACTTTTAAAGGACATCTGACTCTGCTTGCTTCTGTGAAAGCCATCATTTCTTCCCTGTGCTGGGAACTGAACACATGCTAGACAAGTGTTCTAATTGAGCTACATTTCCAGTTCACCCTCCATCCTGTTTTATTTTTCTCCAGTGCTGGACATGTATTGTTTAAAAATAAAATTAAGACTTTGAATTTTTGATGAGGGTTTTTAAATGAGCATTTTACCTTGCTTTGGAGATGTTTCCTGTAGTGTTTAGAAACATGTACAGATTTAAATTCACTTCTACTTCCTGAACAGATGTTAACCTCAGTGATACCTTATCTGTAACATGAGATAGATGTTGTTCTCCATCTCTTAGCATAGACTTGAGAATTAAGAGAAAAAAATCATTGGGCTTAGATCAGGACCTGGTTGAGCCAAGTGCCAAATAAATTGTGAATCTACATCCTAGGATGAACTTGGATTTTTTTGCCATTAATTTTCAAGTTAATATATAAAGTAACGTGTGTGTGTGTGTGTGTGTGTGTGTGTATGCACATGTGTGCACACTAGTGTAAAACCATACATACATGTAGATCAGAGAACAGTTTGTGGGGTTTGCTTCTCTCCTTCTACCACATGGGTCGTGGGAACAAGATAAGCTCATCATCAGCAAACAATTTTACTTGATGAAACATCTTGCCAGCCCCATATTGTTTTCTTTTCATTCCCCACCCCCTACTACCCTCCCCTGTCTTTCCTGGTCTCATACATGTAGGGCTAGATTCAGAGAAATCTTTGATCCAGTAAGTAAATGAACTACAATCTGACTGAATGCTTATGTGGTGGGAATGCATATTGAATTTGAACATAATTGTGAACACTTAATACCCTTTTCTTTTGGCAAGTAAGTGCATGTGTGCTGAAGGCGAGGACGAGAAATACGTAGTAAACTCACGTCCATAAGTTCAGTGGATTTATATAACTGTCTAACCAATTGCTGTCTTCTGTAGAGTGCTTTGAAATACTAACAAATATTACTTTCTTTCTAATAAACATGCTTGTGTTTTTTCATTAAAAGTGTTGACTTTAGTTCAGTTTAACATTCTTTCATATTTCTCCACCAGTGAAAAAGTCTTGGAGACAGATTCAAGCTCACAGCAATGTGAAAGTAAGTATAATTGATTAATGAATTCAGTGTTGGCTGTGCTGCTACAATTGGAGAATTAGCATCGTTTTCACGCATGCTTTCCATGTATTACACTGGCCTTGTGAATTTGAAAATCTTACACGTATAAGAAAAATCTGCTGCCTGTGTCTAATTAAAGTACTGGCATAGTTCCAGTGTGTGAGCAGTTTGGTTGTTGTCGTTATTTTTGTTTTGTTTCATTAGTTTTTTAGTCTTGGCTGACATTCAGAATAATTTCTGTAGAGCACTGCATATAAATTCCAGTCCCTCTCCATGCTGTCTGCCTCCACACACCTAAGCAATGCTTTCTACAGATGGTGCTTTCTTTCATGAATGAGTGTAGTATTGCCAAAACAAAGCATACAGTCCAGTTTATCATGGACCATGAACACATTGACTTGGGATGCAGGAAATACATCTATTTGTTTCATTTTTTTATTTCCCTTCCCTTCCCTCCCTCCCTTCCTCCCTCCCATCCCCTTTTTGAGCTGCCCTGGCTTTACTGTATAGACTAGTGTAGCTTCAAATTCCTAGATAGCTATCTTTGACATTCAAAAGGCTGGAATTAAAGACATGTGCCAGCACACCCAGCTCTTATTTTTTGATACGTAAAGCACCCCCCCTTATTTCAGTTTCTGCAGTTTTAGTTACCTCTACTCAATGGTGGTTCAAAACAGTGGAAAATTCTAGCAAAAAAGAAAGAGCATATATATATATAATATGTATATATTATGGGACAGAATATTTTATTTTTAATAAGTTATTATTGTTAATCTCTTACTGTGCCTAATTTATATATGACTTGTTTAAAAATCATGAATATACATATATGAAACCAAGCATAGTACATGGAAGATTCAGTACTGGCATCTCCTGGAGGTCTTGGGGTGTATCCTTGGGGAAGACACAGGTAATGCATGTGTCTCAGATTTTGTTCTCAGTTATCTGCGATAGGCTGATATCTGTAAGGTAGCCTCCTTACACCTGTAAGGACTGTATGGATTAAGTACTGGTGTGTACTTAGAACATAACTCTGAAAGGCATTGCAGTATAGCATAATAACATAAACTGTGACTGGATTATCTGGCTTTAATGCCACACTTTGACTTATTGATGGTATAGTTTCTGGTAATTCTCTTAACCTCAGACTTATTAAAATATGAAGTTACAATAAAAGGAGAATAACATTTGTGAAGTTCCTTAGATTCCTATGTGTGGCGTGTAGTGATGCTCGAAGTTGTTTCTATTATCATTACTATAGACTAGAAAGTTTCTTTTGCTGATGTAAACAGAAGTGTACAAAATAAATCCCAGTTAGTACCTTAAATCTACACCCTTAGGTAACTTGAAACATTTATATATCCAAGTCATTTTTAGAAAAATGCCGTGCTGTATATTAATTTATCTTCAAAGTTAAGATTGACATTAATTTAATATTCATGTATTTGAGAAAGTACTGTACCTATATAGACAACATTGAACTTTTATTTTCCTTATTTCAGGTCGAAGTCATTCATGATAGCCAAGAGAAGAATTTTGATCAGCCTCCCAAATCCGACAGTAGCTTGGATATTTTAAAGAAGTATTCTTTCTTTTTTAACTATATTCATATATGTATCTCACTATAGGGGGCTCTGGTTCAGTGTCCAAGGCTCAGGTACTTAGAATTTTCAGTTTGTAAAATAGGGTCCTAGTGAGGGCATTGAAAGAGTACTAGTGAGTGCCACAAGTCCTGGATTTAGATCTGAGCAGCTGTGATCTGTTTCATGAGTCTTGAGACTTTTCTTTAGTAACACTGCGTATTGTAAGGCAAGTGCTCTGCCACTCAGCTACATCCTAGTCTCGTTTTAGGATTTCTGTACCTTTCATTTCCAGATGGAAAAGGAAAACAAGAGTTTTATTTATTTTTTTTGTTGTTTTTGTGTTTCCCAGTTTAAATAAGATCTATCTATCCATATATATGCATATATGTAAATCATATATGTAAATCATATATATGATATATAAATCATATCCTTCGTGTCTATGCATCATGTCCATGCTTCGTGCCCAGGGAGGCAGAAGTAGAGGTCAGAGTTCCTGAACCTGCGGTTCCAATGATTGTAAACCTCCGTCTGGATCCTGGTAACCGCACCCGAGTCCTCTGTAAGAGCAGCATGTGCTCTTAACTACTTAGCCATCTTTCCAACTCCTGCGCTTCCCAGTTTTACTGAAAAATAGTAGGAAAGGAAAATGGACAATTTGGTATACACAGTGTGAGCTATGGTAAGGTGATCACCATAGCCAGTTAGTTATCACTGACAGTTGCCTTTTTTTGTGAACACGGATGTGTATGTCTACTTTGCAAGTACATTTCCTAAATATAAGACATTCCCTTAACCATAGTAATCATGCTGTACAGTGGCTTCCCAGAATGACTCAACTAGTAAATGAAAGTCTGTACCCTTGGGCCATACCATCTGTTCTAGTTTTGTTTTTGTTGCTGTGATAGAGACCACGACCAAAAGCAATTTGGGGAAGGAACTGGTTTATTTGACTAATAGTTCTAGATCATTATCCATCATGAGAGGAAGTCCAGGCAGGAACCTGGAGGTAGGAACTAAAGCAGAGTCCATGGAGGAGTGTTGATTACTGGCTTTCTCCCCATTGATTACTCAGTCTGCTTTCTCATGGGACCCAGGACCTACAGTGGCTGAGACCTCTATAATATCCATGGAGCGAATGCCTTACACATGTGTCTACACATCAAACGGATGGAACAATTATCCAGTTGACATTCTTTTTTCCCAGGCTATTGTAGTTTTTTTGTCAATAGACATCTAAAGCTAACTGTGACACCATTTCTTTCATTTTTAAGAGAAAGGAAAATCAATGAAGGGCCTTGTCAAAAGCTATACTGGACTATGGATACTATTTCATAAATAGCAACATTGACCACTTTTATATGACTTTATAATGTTATGTTAATATTCTAAACTTGAAAATACTGACCTATATACAAGTTTCACATCATGTGCTGGGCCTGGAGGTACATTCCTTTAATCCCAGACCTGGGGGAAGCAGAGGCAGATAAATTTGAAGGCAGCCTGATTTACATAGTTCCAGAGCAGGAAGACTATATTATATAGTAAGGTCTGTCTCAAAAAACTAACAACAATAAAGTTTCATATCCTGTTGTTAGAAATGGCCAGTAGTTTGCATCATTTTGCATGGAGAAATGTGTATGTCCCAAGTTACGTAAGATAATTTAAAGAAACTCATTTGGAAAAAAAAAAACAGGGTCTAAATTCTTTAAAGTATGAAAAACCAAAGAAGAAATGTAAAAAGGTAGAGGATAAATAGGTTGCTTATATTAGAGAGGGGAGGAAGTTTAAATATGGTGGCTGGAAATCAAATGGGCAGGACCTGTGTTTTATTTTAATGGCACAGATAGCACACAGTGTTGCTACAGAATCTTAAGTTTTCCTTTTATTCCAAGTGGCGCTGTGTGTGCGTTACAACATGTCTAAGAAAAAAAGCCAGAAAGTTACTGGGAACTGGGGAAAATGGCGTTTACAGGGTTAATATTTTTTTTAAGGAGATGATTTTTAGAGCTCAGGAAATTTAGTTTTCCAGAAGAATCAAAATCTGGCATTAATTCAGACATAAGCTTTGTAACATTTTAGTAAATTTTTATAATTTATTTATTTTTCACTCCAGGTTTTATTCCCCTCCCGGTGCCCCCCCCCAATTCCACTCCTATACCTCCTCGCCCCCCCTCTCCCGTATCTCCACTAGGATGTCCCCATCACCCCACACCACACGACCTCTAAACTTCCTGGGGCCTCCAGTCGCTGGAGGTTAGGTGCATCTTCTCTGACTGAACCCAGAACAGAGCCCTCTCCTTGTATGTGTTGGGGGCCTCATATCTGCTAGTGTATGCTGCCAGGTGGTGATCCAGTGTTTGAGAGATCTTGGGGGTCCAGGTTAATTGAGACTGCTGGTCCTCCTACAGGGTCGCTCTCCTCCTCAGCATCCTCTAGCTTTTCTCTAATTCAACCACAGAGGTCAGCAGCTTCTGTTCATTGGTTGGGTGCAATTATCTGCATCTGAGTCTTTCGGCTGCTTGTTGGGTCTTTTGGAGGGCAGTCATGAGAGGTCCCTTTCTGTGAGTGATGCATAGCTTTAGTAATGATGTCAGGTCTTTGTGGCTCCCCTTGAGCTGAATCCCACTTTGGGTCTGCCGCTGGACTTTCTTTTCCTCAGGCTCTTCTCCATTTCTATCCCTGCATTTCTTTCAGACAGGAAGAATTACGGGTCTGAGCTTTGACTGTGGGATAGCAACCCCATTCCTCACTCTCCCTGTCTTTCTGCTAGAGATGGAGTAAATGTGTTCTTATCTAAGTGAATTAGAAATTATTTTTATGTTAACATACAGCCTTTTAACATTTGCAAGCCCTCACCCCACTCTAAGATAGACCCCTGCTTTGCATTCCTGACTGGCTCAAAATGCAGGTTAGTTTTGAACTTACAGATACTGCTGCCTCTGCTTCCTCAGTGCTGGATTAAAGTGTGTGCCACACCCGGCCTTCTTTGTAAAGTATGTTTAACAGCCTTCTGGGTGGTAGCTTTTCCAACAACTACAAAATAAACTTCATATTTTGATGCTGGAACAAACCCCTAGGTAGTTCTAATATACTAGTGCATTTTACTTTAGATCAGTGGTTCTCAAACCTTCCTAATACTGCTGGGACCCATAAATACAATTCCTCGTGTTGTTGTGACCCCTAATCATACATTTATTTTGATGCTACTTCATAACTTTAATTTTGTTACTGTTATGAATCATAATGTAAACGTCTGATAGGCAGGACATCTGATATACAACCCACATAGGGGTTGCAACCCAGAGGTTGAGAACCACTGCTTTAGATGATTTTTAATGGTCATAACTGATTCATTGTAATGTGATACGAGAGTGGGACATTAACTGATAACTGTGGTCTGATCATTGTAGCCATGTTCTGAATGAACTGATCCAGACAGAGAGGGCCTATGTTCGAGAGCTGTTTACTGTTTTGTTGGTAAGTGTAACAAATTGTTTTTTCCCCATTTTCCTGAACTGTTCGTGGCTACTTTCATTAAAAAGTGTTTTGAGCGGTTTTATGTTAATGTCTCTGTCCTTGGTTGTCAGTGGCTATTTGCTATTATTTGAGACTACATGTCATGAAGTGATTACATTTATATTCCCTCTCAGGGGTGTGGATACTGATTCAGAATTTCTTAGAGAAAAAGAGAAGCTTAGGGACATGGCGCATTGTTGTAATTGTTCCCAGGCTGCTACTTAGATGTTGAAATGGAAAGAACTGGGGCTTAGATAAAAATACTCATTTGACACAAATGCCATGGTACTAATTTGGTCTGAACAGAAATCTAAGCACTTACTTTTAATTTAAGGAGAACTTTAAGTTCTCTAATTTTCATACTTGGTTTTTTGATTTGGTTTCCAACACTACAATAAAAGACTTGAAGTCTACAGTACTATTTTGTATTCTGACCATGGAGTAGAAGCCTTGGCTTCCTTATCCTGCATTCCAAAAGTATGCTATAGATAATTCTGATAACTAAGGGATCTAAATGTTAGACCTCAATCAGCTGTACCCACAAGGCTTCTCTGTATTTTGCTGGATGTATACTGCCAATGGTCCAACCAAACAATATAAATGTTTCAAATACAAACATTGCCTTCTTTTTTAATAGGGCTACCCGATCTGAGATGGACAATCCACAGATGTTTGATCTTATGCCACCTCTCCTGAGAAATAAAAAGGATGTTCTCTTTGGAAATATGGCAGAAATATATGAATTCCATAACAAGTATGTAATTGCCGAATTCAACTTTTTGGTGGTTTTATTTTTTTCAAAATGTTATTGCTGGGTGGTGGTGGTGCACACCTTTAGCCCCAGCACTTGGGAGGCAGAAAAGAGATAGATTTCTATGCATTTAAGGCCAGCCTGGTTCATATAGTAAGTTCTAAGACAGCCTGGACCATATAGAGAGACCCTGTTTCCAAAGGAGTAGGAAGAAGAGCTTCTCACTTGTTTATTATTGTATGTCATAAATAACTTTTGTCTAATAATTCCACAGCATTTTCATGAGCAGATTGGAAGATTGCTCTGATGCTCCAGAAAGAGTGGGACCTTGCTTCCTGGAAAGGGTTAGTCTGATTACAAAATTATCTAAATATTGGCAACTCAAAAAGTATCTTTTGTATAAAGTAACCTTGGAGACAAGACAACCCCCTCCCCTTCCCTTTAATATCTATGTATTTGGAAAAGACTCATCGATTCCAGCAAGTGCTTAATGCAAAATTGTTTAGTTGGAATACATGATGAAAGGGATATTCAGGGCGTATTTGTATTCTGTGATGTTAGGTGTTTCAATTACTCAGGTCGTCGCAATAGAGACTAGGGACCACCCTACCTATGAAGATGTGAGAAATGGGAGCATATTAATAAAGTCATGCTGAACTTGGTTAAAGTTAGAAGATGCCTCTTTAAAAAAATCAAAATTTAAAAGACAGAGAGCCCCATCAGGTAGTCATAGATTTTTTTTTTATTAAATTGCAACCAGTTATCTAGTTTCTCCTCCTTTTGAAAGATCAGCCTTCTCCTGATTGGAAATCAGTCGAATCATCCATAGCTTGAGGGTATAAACAGTGGCTATGTAGAAGACACTCAGGAAAGAAAGTTAAAGTGTGAGTAGGAGATAGAGGGAGAGCAAATTGTGTAGCCATGTGCCTAGATGTGATGATGTCTCAGTGATGAACCACAGACTACTTCTAACTTGGGAGTTAGCTACAAACGCCTTTATTTAGACAGCCAGCAGACTAAATGGCACTGAAAACACACATTGGTGCCTATTAGATCATGATAATAAATAGCTTAAAAAGATACGGGTTTTCTTGCTCAAGTGTCAAGTTTGGTTAGAAGGAGTTCTAAAATTGCATGTAGAATAAGGTATTCTGCTGTCTGGCCCAATGGGCATGCTGTCCATGGAACACAAAGCAGGATTTTTTTATATCACATTCACCATCATGGTTGGTCACACACTGTCTTGATCTGTCTTTCTCAAAACAGAAATTCGTATTTATAAATTGGTAATATATTTGCATTTGTGCTTTATTACAGAAGGAAGATTTTCAGATGTATGCCAAATACTGTCAGAATAAACCTAGGTCAGAGTTAATTTGGAGGAAGTATTCTGAATGTGCCTTTTTCCAGGTATTAATTATTTAAGAATTAAACACATTCCTTTTGGAATATATTGGAATATTTTTCATTAACAAATTCATTTTCTCAACCAAAGTAAACATATACACACACTTGTGTATAGGAATACATATTCATTGTTCCCCAGAGGCAACCACTTTTAGCTACTTCTGGTATTTGCCTTCCTGTCTCCAAATAACATGCTTGTCTTTCTCCTTCCTGCTTTAGAAAAATGAAGACTTAGGTCTCCTTCACTGTTCCCTGTCCCATGACCATAGCCATATGAAATTCTTTTCTCCAAAGCTGCCAGTATATTTTTGTTAGATCGATTGGCTATATTTAACTCAATTATTAAGACTGGAATTTCTCTGGGCAGATGACTCATATAGTAAAATATGGTTACGTTTCCTTCTCTTGTGTTTCGATTGCAACTTTCCTTTTACTCAATTTTCTATATGCTTTGCTTTCTTCCTCCCTTAACCTTTTCTCATTTTAGGGATCATAAAAATTGTTTTTTTCATATGTTTAATATATCAATTGTTTTTAAATTTCATCCTAAAGAAATAACTTGTAGAGTTTCTGACCTACTTACAGCTCTCATCTCAGTTTCTAGGTACACATCATTTGGGAACACGTCTTTACTGGTCTCTTCAGTAGCTTGCCTCCCTACCTACATGCCAACCTTTTAAAAATATTGATTTAATTTTATGTGTATGCACATTGCCTGTATGTATACATGCACACTATGTGTGTACCTGGTGCTTATTGAGGCCAGAATAAGGCGATGGATCCCATGGAACTGGAGTTTGGATGGTTGTGACTTACTATGTGGATTCTGAGAATGGAGTCTGTGTCCTGTGCAAAAGCCATCTTTCTAACCTCATGGCCTTCTTCTTATTCTACCCTCTATTGGGTAGAAGGAATTTAGAAAATGTGTATGTTAAGTCATATATTTGCATAAGTTTCTGAGAACTTGTATGTAAGAGTCTTTACTGTACCCTACTGCTTTGATTCTAGAGAGGGCTAAGTATAGAATTCTAACTAAGCAATAATTATTCTCAGAAAATTGAAGATACTACTTCACTGTTTTCTGATTTCTGGAAGAAATATGATGCCAGTTTGACTCTTCCTCAGAAAGTCAAGGGAACTAAGACCTTGTTTAGTGGCATTATTTTCATGCAGTGTCCTGGTATTTAGGTACTACTTCTTTAGACATTAGTGGTAAAGGTGTAGAACATAAGGCCTACATATACTAGGCAAGTGTTCTACCATTGAGCCTGGCCTTGCTGATTACTCGGAAACTGGAACCTCTAGTCCAATTTCCTTCTTTTTCTTCCACCTTAGTTTCCTTGGTTTTCTTTTTCTGGGATTTCTGGAGTAAGGATGCTAGAATCCTGGACTCTCCCTATAGTTACCTTTTCTCTGTCTGCCAAGCCTTTTCTTTTCCTATTCTGCTCTCAGGAATTATCTGCAACTCTTCCTAATTGAGAGTTTTATTGCTGCCACCATTTTTAAATGTAAAATTTTATTGACATATACTTATTATATAAGCTGATGGATTTTATAACATTGATTTAAGTATGTCATGTGTATTGAACATAGTTACCTCCAATTACACTTTTTTATTCCAAAACCAACCTCCCCAGTCCCCGTTCTCTTCTCAAATAGTCCCTATTTTTATATATAAATGATATTTCTCTATGTCACACTATATGTATATATTTTTTGGTTTTATAATTCTTTTTGAGTCTGGCATATTTTACTTTTAATATGATGATTCTAGCACTTCTTTTTTCTCAAAATGACACAATTTCCTGCTTCGTTATGGCTCAATAAGACCATATTGTATATCATATTGTCCATTCATCTGTTGAAGAGAATCACGCACTGTGAATGTTCATGATTCAGACTTAGATGTCCAAGTATGTCTAGAACGCTGATTCGAAGTCCTAATGTGGTGTAGCTGGGGCATATGGCAGTTCCATTTAAATTTTAAAAATATGTGTATGTGTTTATGTTCATGTGTCCTCAGCTACATGTGTGTATGTGTGTGGACATGTATGCACAGGTATAAATGCACATGTGTGGCTGGGATGCTGAGGCCAGAGATCAACCTTTAGTGTTATTTCTTGGATGCCATTTGCCTTGGTTTTTTGAGACAGGGTCTCTCCTTAGCTTGGAACAAGATAAGTTGGGTCAGCTAACTGGCCACCTGGTATCAGAGATCTGCCTATCTCTCCTTCCCAGAGTTGGGATTATAAGTGTATAAGTAACATAAGCCACCATGCATATCTTTGTTGTTTTCTTTGTTTGCTTTGACTTTTCTAGACAGAGTGTCTTAGTTAGAATTTTATTGCTCTGAACAGACACCATGACTAGAGCAACTCTTAAAAGGACAACATTTAGCAAGAGCATGGCAGTGTCCGGGCAGGCATGGTGCAGGAGGAACTGAGAGTTCTGGATCTTGATCTGACTGCATCCAGGAGAAAATTGACTCTTCTGCTCTGGATGGAGCTTCAAAGCTCACTCCCACAGTGACATACTTCCTCCCAAGGACCACACCTCTCAACAGTACCACACCCTAAGGGACAGGCATGTTTAAACCACCACAAGAGTATATGTATCCCCGGCTGTCCTGAACTTGATTTGTAGATCAAGCTGGTTTTGAACTCACAGAGATCCACCTTCTTCTACCTCCAGAGTGCTGAGATTAAAGAAGACATGTACCACCATTGCCCGACATATCTTTGTTTTAAAAGTTTTAAATGCAGGTTCTGGGGTATCTCACTCAGGTCTTCACGCTTGAAACTATTTTATCAACTGAGATGTCATCCTAGCCCTAGTTATGGTTATTTGAGGAACTTTCACCCTCAATTCCTAATATTTGAGATTTTCTTCGAAAATTAAGTGGAATTAAGTTAATTTTCTGGACTCTTTGACTTACTTTTAATGGAACCCTTATTCTTTGTTTTAGACTTCTTTTCATATTATCAATATGAAGATAATAATAGATTTTCATTTTAAAAATCATTTTTTCTTTCTGCTAACTGGATTCAAACTGGTTTTCTATTTTTTTTTTTTTTCATTAGCACCTGTCTCTCATCTTGGACGCTGTCCTGAAATGCTTATTATTTGTCTGTTCAGTTGCATTATGGGCAGGTATATGAAATCTGGTTGAAAGTCTCTTGTGAATTTCTGGGTTTATTGAGTACAGTCCTCAGTCTTGGATTGTTTGTCTCAGATTGTTTCCTTTGACGTGCTGGTGAGAGATGGGGGTGGGGAACTTTGTTTCCACATCTATCTTTGGGTACATTCTCTTTGGTTGCTTAGATCTTTCGGACTGCTGTTCAATATAAATATAATTGGCTGCTATTGTGCTTAAGGAGAAGGTCTCAAAGTTGTTAGATGTACAGATACTCAACTCTTCTCCACGCTTTCAGTATACTGATCTGATCTCAGTTGAACCTTAGTCCCCAGTCCAAAGGCCCTCTCGCTCACTTTTTATCTCATCTTCAGTTGATCAGGCCCATGCAACTCAGTTGTGCTTAGTAGAGCTTTTACATTGTTTGTTTTAGATTTTAATGTCCATTTAATTTTGGTTTTGGTATTAGATTTATTAGGATGCAAATAAATGCTATAAATTCATCCCTTTAAAGCAGTGGTTATCAATCTTTCTAATGCTATGTTCCTTTAATACAGTTCCTCATATTGTGGTGATCCCAACCATAAAATTATTTCTTTGTTACTTCCTAACTTTAATTTCTCAACTAATATAAATCACAATGTGAACATCTGTGTTTTCAATGGTCTTAGACGACCCCTGTAAAAGGGTCATTTGGCCCCAAAGGGGTTATGATCCACAGGTTAAAAAACTACTGCTTTAAGGTAGTTTAACTGTATTCATCAGGTTGTGTGGTTATCAACACAATTTAAGAACATTTTTGCCATTAAAATTCCCACCCTAAAGTCAGTCATGATGCCACACACTTGTTATATTCCAGCACTAACAAGCCTGAGGAAGAAGGGTCTTCTTGAGTTTGAGTCATACCTGGGCTACATAGTGACATCCTGCCTTTGAAAACAAAAACATAATAGCAGGTAACTAATGGACCAAGCCAAAAATAAAATAAAAGAGAGATTTACAGGACCTTGTACCTTTTAATAGTCACCTCTACACTGATTTCCCCAATACATTTAATTAACATTCAGCTGTTAATCTCATTTCTGTTTTTGTAACTTTGCCTGTTCTGAGTATTTCATCAATCAAAAGCTTAAACTATATGGTATTTTTATGTGGTTTCTTTTACTTAATACAGTGCTTCTCACTCTTCCGAATGCTGCGACCCTTTAATACAGCTCTTCATGTTGTGGTGACCCCCAACCATAACATCTTCACTGCTACTTCATAACTGTCATTTTGCTATTGTTATAAATTGCAATGTGAATATCTGATATTTCAACCCAAAGGGGTCATGGTCATCAGGTTGAGAACTGCTTATTTAACATAATATTTTAAGTGTCATGACATTGTATGCAACAATAATTTATTCTTTTTCCTGTTTGGATATTGTTCTGAGTTGATAGATCATATTTTATTAATAGTTGTTAGGCATTTGGCTTGTTTCTATCTTTTTTTATACCATAGCTATAACAAATTTTTAGTAATGTTATTATTTTATAGTGTATGCATGTTTTTCCTGCATTCATGTTTGTGTACCATGTAGATATAGTATCCTCCCTTATCAAATATTTTTTTGTCTTGAGACAAATATATTTCATCATTCTAGTTGGGTTTCCTGATGGAGATCAAATACATGTATCTGTCTATCATCTTCAAGTGTTGACTATTTATTCTTATTTGAATTAGATTATATGTTGTATTTTATTTACATTCAGTAGAAGGCCCTATATCTTATTCAGGTATAGTTCCTCCCAGTCCTCTTGTGTTGTACAAAATCCATATGCACATTTGTCCTAACCACCCCCATCTTTTCCTAACTATGGTCCCTCCACCGTTCCCAGGACCCAATGTCATGACCCCTATATTTACAGTGGCAGCAAGCCAATTACTGAATGAAATACAGCACCAGTTGATGAAGTCTGTATTTTTCTTGCGATCTTAAAAAGTACTCTGTTCTCATACCCAGTCAGATTTATATTTAGCACAACCTATTTCTTGTCTAGGCTTTCGCCTATGGAGCTGGTCTTTTATTAATGTTCTTGGACAGATTGTAGAACGTTTTAATCATTCTAACCTATTATCATTTCCTGCATTCTCACATTTTATACACTTTATACCAATGTGAATTTATATATGGAAAACTTTTAGACTTTGAAATGCTGCAATTTCTACCTTCAAAATCTTTTCTTCTTCCTCCCTGCTTTCCCTCCTTCCCTTCTTCCCTCCCTCCCTCTCTTCCTCTCTCCTTCCTTCCCTCCTTTGTTTCCTCTTCCTCTCTCCTTTTCTTTATGAGATAGGGTCTCTTTGTAGCTCTAGCTGGCCTGGAATTCACTATGTAGATCAAGCTGGCTTTGAACTTATAGGAACCTACTTTCATCTTTCCTCTTGAATGCTGAGATTGTAGGCATGTGTTCTCAAATTTTTAAAATGGTATTCAGTTTTTCAGGTATATTTTTTCTCAAGGTTTTTGTACTGTATCCAACAGTGATTTTTTTTCCCCGATGCATATTCCTTAAGATTTATAAAATATTTGTGTTTGGGATCTTATTTTTTATTAAAATTATTTAATTTTTTTGCATATGAGTATTTTGCATATATATATATGACATATAAATATAACAAATACTACTCTTGTCATCTGGAAGAACGGCAAGTCCCCTTATATCTGACCCATCTCTTTAATGTTGGTATATGTCTTTTTAAAATAAATTACTTTTAAAATTAGCTTACAAAGTCATTCCATATGGAATTTTCATAAAGAATTTGTTTGATTCCTATGCCCTCTACATTTCTTAATTTAACATTTATTGCTCATTATCTCAGAAAGATCTGCCTGCTTCTGCCTCCAGCATGCTAGGATTAAAGGCATGTGCCACTGTTCTTAGCTGATCATTATTTTTTATTACTTAATTTCTTTCCCCATCCCCTTCTCCTCGGAGACTGTAGGACCCTCCCTGAGTATCCCCTACCCCAGCATAGCAAGTCTCTGCTGGATTAGGTGCCTCCTTTCCCACTGAGGTCAGAAGGGGCAGCCATGAAGGCTGAGCTGCCTGTCTGCTGTGTCTGTGCCAGGGGCCTTGTTCCTGCCCATGTATGTTCTTTGGTTAGTGGCTCAGAGTTTGAGGATTCCTAGAGGTAAGTGTCCCTGCCCTCCCTCTAATGTTTAGCTGTGGGTGTCTGCTTCTGTTTCAGTCAGCTGCTGGGAGGAGCTTCTCAGAGGACAGTTATGTTAGGCTCCAGTCTGTAAGCATAACAGAATATCATTAATAGTGTCAGGAATCGGTGCTTGCTCATGGGATGGGTTTCAAGTTGGGCCAGTTATTAGATGGCCTTTCCTTCAGTCTCTGCTCCATCCCTGCATTTCTTTTTAGACAAGACAAGTTTAGGGTCAAGAGTTTATGCGTGAATTGGTGTCCCTATCCTTTCACTGTGGGTCTTCCTTGGATATAGAAGGTTGTTTCTTTAAGCTCCATGTTCCCACTGTTAGGCATCTTGGCTAAGGTCTACTACTTCGCCTCCTGGGAGCCTTCCCTACCCTAGGTCTCTGGGACTTCCTAGAGATTTTCTACCTTCGCCCCATCCATGGCAGATGCAGATTTCCATTCATTCTCCTGGCCCTCTGAACCTCTATCCTGTCCCTCTCCATACCTGATCCTGCTTCCCCATTCCCCTTTCCCTACCCTTTTAAACTAATTCTCTCCCTCCCTATGTCTCCTATGACTATTTTTTTTAACCCTTCTAAGTATGATTTAAGTATTATTGCTTGTACCTTTCTTCTCATTTAACTTCTTTGAGTCTTTGGGGAACATCATGTGTATTTTGTACTTTAAGGTTAATAGCTACCTATTGGTGAGTGCATACCATGCCTGTGCTTGTGGGTCTGGGTTACCACACTCAGGATGTTATTTTCTAGTTCTATCCATTTGCCTGCAAAAATTCATCATGTCTTTGTTTTTGATAGATGTATCGTATTTCATTGTGTAAATGAACCACATTTTCTGTATCCGTTCTTCAGTTGAGGTACATCTGGGTTGTTTCCAGTTTCTGTTTATTAGAATAAAGCTGCTCTGAACATAGTAGAGCACGTGTCCTTGGAGTATTGCTCTCTCTGTCTTCAGGTAGAACTATTTCTAGTTTTCTGAGGAACCACTAGACTGATTTCCAGAGTGGTTGTACCAGTTTGCCATCACACCAGCAGTGGAGGAGTGTTCCTCTTTCTCCACATCCTCACCAGTATATGCAATCACTTGAGTTTTAATCTCAGCCATTCTGATGGGTGTAAGTGGAATCTCAGGGTCGTTTTGATTTGTATTTCCCTGATGACTAAGGATGTTGAACATTTCTTTAAGTGCTTTTTGGCCATTTGAGATTCTTCTTTTGAGAATTTACTGTTTAGTTCTGTGCCCCATATTTTCTTTTAATTTGGTTATCTTGTTTGTTAGAATTTAACTTCTTGAGTTCTTTAGCCAGTTTGGATATTAACCATCTATCAGATGTAGGGTTAGTTAAAATCTTTTCCCATCCATAGGCTGCCAATTTGTCCTTTTGCCTTATGGAATCCTTTCAGTATCGTGAGGTCCCATTTATCAATTGTTGATATTAGAGCTTGAGCCACTGGTGTACCGTTTAGGAAATTGTATCCTGTACCAGTGCATTCAAGACACATTCTCACTTTGCCTTCTATTAGGTTTAGTGTGTCTGGCTTTATGTTGAGGTCCTTGATCCACTTGGACTTTAGTTTTGTTTTGTGCAAGGTGATAACTATCTATCTATCTATCTGCATTCTTCTACATACAGAGATCCAGTTAGACCAGCACCATGTGTTGAAGATACTTTCTTTTATTTTCCCTTATATTGTTTTGGCTTCTTTGCCAAAATCCAAGTGTTCATGAGTGTGTAGATTTATTTCTGGGTCTTCAATTCTATTCCATTGGTTGACCTGTCTGTTTCTGTACCAATACCATGCAGTTTTTTATTATGATAATTATTGCTCTGTAATACACCTTGAGGTCAGAGATTCTTTTATGATCAGGATAGTTTTGGCTATTCTGGTTTTTTTTGTTTGTTTGTTTTTCCCTATGAATTTGACAATTGCTCTTTGAAGGTCTATAAAAATTGTGTTGGAATTTTGATGGGGATTGCATTAAGTCTGTATATTTGATCATTATCTTTCAATGACAGGAATGTCAACGGAAATTAAAACATCGACTTGGTCTAGATTCCTATTTGCTCAAGCCAGTTCAGCGAATCACTAAGTATCAGTTGCTTTTGAGGTAATTACATAAGCATTCTGTGGCTCTTTACTTTATGTATGTAGTATTTTTATCTGCATGTATGTGTGGCTTGTGTATGCCTCATAGCCATGGAGGTCAAAACAGGACTTCAGCATTCCAGCCTGATCTGAGTCACGAGGTGGGTACAACAATAAAGCCCAGGTCCTTTGCAAAAGCATCCAGTGCTCTTAATCAATGAATCATCTCTCCAGCTCCTACTTGTTTATTTTGTTTTATTTATTTATTTATTTATTTATTTATTTATTTATTGAATCTGATCTGTTAGTCATTTAAAGGAAGAGGTTGAGTAGGAAGCACTTGCAATACATTGAAGGAGAGCAATGGTCAGATTTAACTGTACGATGTTTGCAGTGTGCTCTTTTGTGTTGCTGTACAAATGACATATACAAGGTGATTAAGCTGTGAGTATATGGAATGTTAGCTCTCAATCCTCCAGATAAGTTCTGTATGAATTTAAGCATAATGTTTTGGGAAATAATTTTCTATGTAAGGAAGATTAAATATATACCTACTCATTTTTATATTATATTTCCTGTTGGTCTTTTCAATGAAAAATACAAATGATACTCCCCTGGTTCAATGGAAAAGGATTAGTGGAATATATATCTTGTATAAATACATTATCACTTCTTTTAAAATGTGGTTCATGATGCTATATGCATCATGATTGACAAATCATTGTATTTAGAGGAGGAAAACTCGTGTAATTGCTTTGAACAGTAATCTCTGATGTCTCTTTGTAGCTTTTGGTTTTTAGCTCTATGCATATTGAATGCCCTTTGTTTTATACTCTTTGCTCATTATTCTACTTCTTCCCCAGTTTTGACATTGTTATTAAATATAATGTTAATGTGACAGACAATATGAAAGAAAGAACTCTAAAAATGACAGTATCTTTGGATCACTGCTCAAAAGCATATTAGCTTTAAGGTATTCATTTTCCAGCAGTTATAAAAATATGTGACTAACATTATGTTTAATTCTTGACTACTAATTAAGGAGCTTTTAAAGTATAGCAAAGAAGGTGAAGGAACTACTAAATTGAAGGAGGCCCTTGACTCCATGCTGGAGCTGCTCAAGTCAGTGAATGATTCCATGCATCAGACTGCCATCAATGGCTATGTTGTAAGTAAATTTTAGGGTTTGTTGGAATTTGGGGGGTGGTGTAAGTTTTTCAAAATCCCTTCTTTTATCTACTGGATTTAATACCACATAAGAGGCAAACAAATGGGGATAAAATATACGCATTTTTATTTATAATGCTAAGTGGAGAATTGGCTGCAGATCAGCTGCCAAATGGAATTTTATGACATTTTCCTGGTCTGCAGCAGCCTGCCATCAAATCTGGAACTTGGGAAATTTGGCTTGAATAAGTGCTTACATCAGCTAAGTAGATACACTGTCCCTGAATTACTGCTTGCCCTAGTCTAGAATAGATAGGAAAAAGGGTCAAGTCTTTAGGGCTTGCTATCTTTCCCCAAATCGGTTCCATCCAATGGGAAACTCATGTACCAATCAGGAATGAGGGAGAGATCTGAGCATTGCTCCAGCAGAAATAGCTCCACATGAGAAATGCAGGACCCCAAAGACAAAGAAGCCTCTTTCATGCCACAACCTCATAGAGATTTAAAATATATGTGAGACATGGCATGCTTTAAAGTTAAGAAGTTACAGTACAGTGGACACCCATGCCCAGCAGTAGCTCATCCACACAAAAGAACTCAAATGACATTTTTGGAGGTCCTTTGTCTCTTTGTTAAGAAATTAAAACAGATTTACCTTACAGGTTCTTTGCGTATATATTATGGCTTCTGGTTTTGGGTTTTATGGGCTTTTTCTGTGTACAGATGTGTGTGTGCTTGTGCTTCTACTTGGATTCTTTTTCTTCTGTTTGTTTTATCTTGTTTTGTGTTATTATTTATTCTTTAGATGCCTGGCTCTTTTTTTTTTTCATTTTATTTTAATGTATTCACTTTACATCCTGCTTACTGCCCCTCCTCCTGGTTACCCCTTCCAACAGTCCTTCTCTCCTCCCCTTGTCCTCTGAGAGGGTGTGGACTTCCTAGGTATTCCCCCACCCTTGTCCATCAAGTCTCTGAGACTAGATGCATCCTCTTTCACTGTGGCCAGACAAGACAGCCCAGCTAGAACATATCCCACAGACAGGCAACAGCTTTTGGGATAACCCATCCTCCAGTTGTTTTGTACCCTTATGAATACCAATCTGCATACTTGCTATATCTGTGCATGGAGTCGGGTGGGAAGACTAGGTCCAGCCCATGTATGTTCTTTGGTTGGTGGTTCAGACCCTGAATATCTGGCAGAATTCTGAACCAAAATTATCTGGCCCTGGGATTTTGTTGTTGTTGTTGTTGTTAGACTTTTTTTTTTTTTTTTTGGTTCTTTTTTTGGAGCTGGGGACCCAACCCAGGGCCTTTGCTTCCCTAGGGCAAGCGCTCTACCACTGAGCTAAATCCCCCAGCCCGTTGTTAGACTTTTGATGACTGCTTCTATTTCCTTAGACATTGTAGAGCTGTTTAAATAGTTTACCTGATCTTGATTTATATTTGGGAAGTGGTATCTGTCTAGAAAATCATCCATTTCATTAAGAACTTCCAATTTTGTTGAGTTCAGACTTTTGAAGTAAGAACTAATGATTCTTTGAATTCCCTTAATATCTGTTATTAGGTTTTTCCTTTTCATTTCTGATTTGGATATTGTCTCTGTCCTACGGGTTTGTCTATCTGGTTGATATTTTCTCAAAGAATCAGCTCTTGGTTTTGTTGATTCCTTGTATTGTATTCTTTGTCTCTAACTGGTTCATGTCAGCCCTGATTTTAATCGTTTCCTGCTGTCTACTCCTCTTCAGTGTGTTTGCTTCTTTTTTTCTAGAGCTTTCAAGTGTGCTTCTAAATTGTTGCTATGAGAACTTTCCAATTTCTTTATGGAGGCACTCAGTGCTATGAATTTTCCTCTTAGCAATGCTTTCATGGTGCCCCATAAATTTGAATATGTTGTGCCTTCATTTACATTGAATTCTAGGAAGTCTTTACTTTCTTTGTTTCTTCCCTGACTGAGAGATAATTGAGTAGAGAGTTGTTCAATTTCCCTGAGTGAGTAGGCTTTCTGGTATTTCTTTTGTTGTTGAAGTACAGCTTCAATCCATGGTCTTCCAATAAGATACAAGGCATTATTTCAATTCTCTTTTATCTGTTGAGGTTTGCTTTGTGATCAAAATATGGTCAATTTTGGAGAAGGATTCATGAGGTCCTTTTGTATTTGGATGAAATGTTCTGTAGATGTCTGTTAGGTCCATTTGATTCATAATGTCTGTTGGTTTCATTATTTCTCTGTTTAGTTTTTGTGTGGATGACCTGTCAATTGGTGAGAGTAGGATGTTGAAGTCTCCCACTCACTATTAATCTGTGGGGTTGGATGTATTATTAAAAGATCTATCGATGTTTCTTTTACAAACGTGGGTATCTTTGTCTTTGGGGAATAGATGTTCAGAACTGAGATCACATTGGTAGATTTTTTTTCCTGTGATGAATATAAAGTATCCTTCCCTGTATATTTTAATTAATTTTGGTTGAAAATCTATTTTATTAGATTTTATTATGGCTACTCCTGTTTGCTTCTTAGGAACATTTGCTTGGAAAACTTTTTTCCAACCCTTTACTCTGAGGTAATCATCTATCTTTATGGCTGAGGTGTGTTTCTTATATTCAGCAGAATGACGGATCCTATTTTCCCATCCGTTCTGTTAGCCTCTGTCTTTTTATTAGAGAATTGAGATCATCGATGTTGAGAGATATTAATGACTAATGATTGTTAATTCCTTTTTTATTTTGATGTTGGTGGTGTTTGTATGTGTGTGTGTGTGTGTGTGTGTGTGTGTGTGTGTGTGTGTCTGTGTGTGTTTCCCTTGTTTTTGCTAGTATCAAGTTACTTATTTCTTGTGTTTTCTTGGATTTAGTTGTCTTCTTGGGTTGGAGTTTTCCTTCTAGTTCTTTCACAGGACTGGATTTGTAGATATTATTTGAATTTGGATATGTCTTGATATATCTTGTGATATATCTTGTGATATATTGTGCTGGGTATAGTAGTCTACCTTGGTGTCTACTATGTTTTAGAGGTTACAAGATGTCTGTCTAGAGTCCCTACTGAAGTCTGCTGTAATTCTGATAGGTCTGATTTTGTATGTTACCTGCGCTTTTTCCTTCGCTACTTTTACTTGCTACTTTTAATATTCTTTCTTTGTTCTGTACAATTTATGTTTTAATTATTATGTGGTGGGAGGATATTCTTATCTTGTCTATTCTGATTGGTATTCTTTTATGTGTATGAACACCTCTTTCTTTAGTTTGGAATGCTTTCTTCTATAATTTTGTTGAAGGTATTTGCTGGGCCTTAGAGTTGTGATTCTTCACCTTCTTTTATTCCTATTTTTTTTAAAGGCTTATTCATTTTATGTATGTGAGTACACTGTCACTGTTTTCAGACACACCAGAACAGAGCATCAGATCCCATTACAGATGGTTGTGAGCCACCACGTGGTTGCTGGGAATTGAACTCAGGACCTCTGGAAGAGCAGTCAGTGCTCTCAACCACTGAGCCATCTCTCCAGCTCCCTGTTATTTTTAGGTTAGGTCTTCTCATGTTATCCCAGATTTCCTGGATGTGTTGCATCAGGAAACTTTTAGATTAACATTTTCTTTGACTTTTGTGCTTTTGTGCACTGAGTAGGGTGCCATTTCAGAGAAATTCAAACGTATCAGTTTCTTCTATTGTATCTTCTATGCCTGAGACTCTCTTTCATCTCCTGCATTCTGTTGATGATGCTTGCACCTTCTCTTCTTTAGGGTTTTCATCTCCAGGATTTCCTTTGTTTGCGTTTCCTTTATTGCTTCTATTTCCACTTTTCAGGTCTTGCAGTTTTATTTCCTTCACCTGCTTAATTGTATTTTCCTGTATTTCTTTAAGTGTTTTATTTGTTTCCTCATTAAAGACATCTATCTTTTTATAAGATTGGACTTAAGGTCATTTTCTTGTGTTCAGTTGTGTCAGGATATCCAGGGCTTGCTGCTGTAGGGTAGCTGTGCTCTGAAGTTTACATATTGCCCTAGTTTCAGTTGACTGTGTTCTTTTAACGTCTTTTAACCTTCTGGATGGCTTTGATCCCTGGGTATTCTTTTTATAGTATGTATTGGGATGGGGTTTGCATTGATGGTCCTAGTATGGCAGGCCTCTGATGGGTATCCTTTGGCTGTATGGTTCCAGATCAGCAGGTCTGTATGAATCAGGGTCTGGAGGTCATTGTGGTTGTATAACTGTAGGTCTCTATGGTTCAGGATCCACAGGTTTGTATGGTACAGGATCCACAGGTGTGATGAGGTATTCGGAGAGTGGAGGTTCTTGGGGGAGAGCAGACTGCTAAGGGCAGCTAAGCTAGCCTGTATGGTTCAGGATCTCCAGGTCTGATGAAGATGGGTGGAGAAGTGAGGGGAGAATGGAGGTCTCTGGGCATAGCAGACTGCTCAAGGTACTTAGGCATGCCCCAGAGGACACAGTGAGTAGGGCACCTGTTTGTTTTTTTAAGGAGAGACAAAAAGGTTGTAAATCCAGATGGAGGGAATGTGGAGAGGATCCAAGAGGAGTTTGGAGAGTGGTAACCATAAACAGAATGTACTGTATGAAAAAAAAACTTTTTAATTGAAAAGGGGGTGGTGAGCAGTAGGTAATACCCCTAACATTCATGCTACTATTCTATCAATTTGTATATCCTGCCATTTTGATCATTATTGTAGGTCACATGGTTCACAGCTAGCTAATCCCAATTAACTATCCCCATAGCAGCCGGCATAGTACCTTCTAGTATTATGAGTGTAATACTGATACAAGTCTGATTGATAAATTATAAGCATCTAGGTTTTGATTTTTACTGAGGTTACTGAGGTTTGTGACTGCCTTCACAGAGGGCAGATAATAGCTGGGAATGTGAGCAGATTTACTTTGAAAGAACATGAATGGGTGATGGCTATGGGGCTAGCCATGGAAGCAGCCCCTGGACTGCCTGGGCCAGAGAGTAGCTGGAGTTAGCTTAGGATGGTGCGCTTTTAGTGTTCTGCTGCACAATAATAAAGTCTTATGGATGATATTTTTTAAAAAATAAAGCATACAAAATGCTTCAGACAATTAATATGTCAAAGATATTGATGTTTGACAAATGAATATAGCTCTGCCTTCTACAAATTGGCTTTGATTTTTTTTTATTCTAGGGAAATATGAATGATCTGGGAAAGATGATTCTTCAAGGTGCCTTCAGTGTTTGGGTAGGACATCGGAAAGGTGCTACAAAGATGAAGGATTTTGCGCGGTTCAAACCCATGCAGAGACACCTTTTCTTGTATGAAAAAGCTGTTATGTTTTGTAAGAGGCGTTTCGAATCTGGAGAAGGCGCTGACAGATACCCATCATACAGTTTTAAGCACTGCCTAAAAGTAAGAAAGCTCATGTTTAAAAATATTAAAAAAAAAAAGAGTGTGTTCCTGTGTGTGAGTACAGGAACCTTTGTCCTATAGTGTTACTTTGTACTTTGTTGGACACCTCAGGTCTTGGTTCTCACTTTCCCTCATGTTTGAAGTAAAGGTGTTCTATTGTTCACTGCTTTTACACTAGTCTTTGTTGGTCCAAGAGCTTCTAGGGATTCTCTTGTCTCTTCCTCCCATTTTGCTGTGGAAACACCAGAACTGTGAGCATGTACTAGCATAGCTAGTTTTACATGGGCTTTGGGACTCTGAAATCAGGAAAAGTGATTGGGCTCAGGTGCTGAGAGTTAATTCAAGTCCCCCATCAGTGTAGTCTCAGACATTTCTCCAAAGATACTCTTCAGTGTACCCAGCTCTCACCTATGAGCTCATCCTAATGAGTATTAGATAAAATTCTCTTGCTTTTTTGTTTTTTTTAAATTGCGTTTTATTTATTTACATTTCAAATGTTATCCCCTTTCGTTTCCCCTCTGCAACCCCTTATCCCATCCCCCCTTACCATGATTCTATGAGGGTACTCTCCCACCCACCTACTTCTGCCTCACCGCCCTAGCATTTCTCTATACTGGGGAATCAAGCCTTCACAGGACCAATGGCCTCCCCTCCCATGGATGCCAGATAAGGCCCTTTTAACTCCTTCAATTCTTCCTCTAACTCCTCCATTGGGGTTCCTGTGATCAGTCCGATGGTTGGCTGTGAGCATCTGCCTCTGTATATGTCAGGCTCTGGCAGAGCCTCTCAGGAGACAGCTATATCAGGCTCCTGTCAGCAAGCACTTCTTGGCATCAGCATTAGTGTCTGGGTTTGGTGTCTGCATGTGGAATGGATCCCCAGGTGGGGAAGTCTCTGGATGATCTTTTTTTTAGTCTTGTCCATGAAGCTGCTGTTATAAGAGAAAGACTAAAGGATTTCCTCCTTCTCACTGCAGTTTACAAATGAAAAATTCTTGTACTTAGCATGTCCCTACCTTACTTTCTTTGTCCTTCCTGCATTCTTTAGCCCCTTGCTTTCTGGGTATCTAAAAAGACCTACAGCTGGATCTTTCCCATATACATTCTGGGTTATTCCTTGAAATTGTTTTATTCTTTCTAAAACCCAAAGTACCATTGTGTCCTGACATTAGTCTTATGTTAAAACCAGGACAGTGTTGTTTGTAAGAGTCATTAGCCACCTGGTAATACTTCCAATTCAAATAAGGCTATACATTCATAATTTTTTCCTAGACTAATTGGAAAATAGAGAAATTTTACCTCCAATTCTTCAGTCACTATCATTTTACTCCTTTTTCCCTCATAGTCATTTTCCATAAGGCATTTCTTTCACAGTTGGTTTTCTCAGTATAGTTGAGATTTGATGAAAATTTAGCTATGCTTTTATTGATGGACCTGTCATGGGCTTAAGGACTTAGTGTAATGAAGCCACTTTTTTTTTTTTTTTGAAGCCACTTTATAAGCAGGCCCTGCTTTTAATTTTCCTCATTTTGGTCAGCTGCCTCTAGCGATGTCTAGCAAAATTCCCACCCAGAGTCACCCAATTGTCTATGTTCTATTCAATTCTGAATCCACAGTAGCTCCATGTATTCTTTAAAACTCCAACATTTCCATCACAACTACACAGTTACTCTTAGATCTTGCCATCTACATATGTGCTTCTTGAAAAGGTATTTTTATCTTTGTAGGCATGTTTGACATAAACCAATTTGATGCACATTTTGTTTGTGGGGTGACCTAATTACTACCTAATGCAGAATTTCCTGTTTGTATGGATTTTCTATTTTCTGTTAACTTTGATACAATGATAGGCATGCCAGTGAAGTGTTTCTGAAGTTCATTAAAGTAAAGAAGGTCTAATGAGGTAACGAAGCCAGAAGCATTACAATAGTTACCATGGAAACAGAAGGAGGAATTGATGCAGGAAACATTTCAATGGAAGGCAGACATAAGGGCGTAGTGACTTACCAGATACAGAAAATAAATACTACTTGACATTAAAAAGGAGAAAATCTGCCTGTTTTTCTTGGTTCTGAGATATAATTGTATCTTTAAAAGCAAAGAATTAGTCAGCGATGATTATAAAATTTTAGATGAAGATTCCTGGGGAAATAGTGATGCTGTAGACTAAGAAAGATGGAGGAAGTTAGGCTGTGTGTTGTGTTTTAGATCTCATTATGCTTACTTTCTCTTGCTTACTTGTCCTGAAAGTCTATCATTCGTGGTCAGTGTGCTACTGAACAAAGGCAAACAACTCCCCTCCTTTGAAATTGACTTTTTTTCTTCACTTTATCACACCAAGCTGGAATTGCACAGCTTCATTGTGTCTTTCTAATGACGATGTACTATAATATAAGCATTTAACATTCATAGGAAAACCATATGTCACATTCGAGGAATCAAATAAAGAGATGTGGCTTCTTCAGATCCATCTGATTGTATGCTTGCTTATCATCACCAACTGATGTTTTAATTTAACACATATGCATGCAATGCTAACTTTGTGTCAGGTAAATATGATTTGATTTCCAGGGAATTCTCCAAATGTATTTAACCAATAATGATGTGCTCTATATAATAACAATGTAAAATAGTAAAACAGTTGTAATTCAAATGCAGGAAAGGATGGGAAACAAAACCATAAGCTTCAAAGCTCATTTTGGACTGGGGAGAAAGGTTAAAGAGCTTGTCATTCAAATGGTAGGTTTGGAGTTCAGATCGTTAGCACCCATGTAAAATGCTTCATGGATGTGGCTGCCCTTGTAATCTCAGCTCTGGGGAATCCCAACAGTGTGCTGTCTAGTGAGACTAGTTGGATCAGGTGAACTCTGGGTTCAGCAAGAGACCCTGAATCAAGAAATAATGTTCAGAGGTATTATGAAAGATATCACCAGCCTCTGACCCCCCCATGATATACATGTGAACACACACACACACACACACACACACACACACACACACACACACGAGTGCATATGATCCCACAAAACTGTATATGATCTGAAAATGTTGTTTAATAATTCATATATCTATATCAACTCTTAGGAAATACACACTTTCCCAATTTTATAGTTGAAAAAAATGAATTTGAGAAAACTTCAGGACCTTACACTGAGACACATGGCTGATGAATGCCAGTGATGGATGGAGGGCCAGTCTGGCCTTCTCTGATTCTGACATCTGGATGTCAGCTACGTATCCTATTTAGACAGCTTTGTGATGAAACAATTCATTTTGAAAAGATTGAGCATAACTATTCTCATATCTTAATATTTGAGTATAGAAAGATAGAGTGGTATAGGAAGGATATACTTGGGAGCATTTAAAAGTAACTTTAGACTACATTCAGGATGATATCAGAGGCTCTTTAATTAGTAGAGTTGAGTTGCATTTCTCCGTATAACTGCTTTCCTTTACCTTAAGGAAGGAAGGAATCTCATAGCACTGCCATTAATGCTTATTAGTTTAATTAGCATCATTTGGGGGTTCATACATGGAGCAGTGTGATGATTCTTCAAACAAATAGAAGGGAATTGAAAGAAAAGAGGAAAGGCAGAGAAGAACTTAAAGATGTTGTACAAGGGAGTGAAGTTGTACCACAGGGAATTAGCCAATGCTGTGTAATACATAAGTTTTACTATCAGTGAGAAAGTTATCACTCTTTCAATTTAGGTATTTTGTTTGCTGTACAGGCTGAAAGATTGGTGAGAATAGAAGAACCTTTATGAACTTGGCTGATTCTTCCCTAACCCACAAATTTGCTATTTATATCTCATAGAGAATCAATTTGTAAGATCAAATTGATGTGTCAATAATTACTTTAGAAATCAACAACAAAATTAATCAATTTCAGGTGGTTTTCCCCATAGATGTTTAATTACTTTTACTTCTGACAAAATTTTGTTTTAATATTGGATATTTCATTTACAGCAGAATTCAACCTTGGGCTGCCTGAGTTTTCAGATGGATGGCATTTGTGCCAATCACTGGAATGGGGCATAGCATCTGAACTCTTGAGTGCACATTTCCACAAAACACTCAAATCCTCATGTATATGACTATAGTTTTCATTTCCATTTCCTTATTGAAAAATAATGTGTATCATGCTTAAGTGAGATATTGTTTCCTTTGAATTATGATAGAATACAGTGGTTTGAAATTCCATATTTGTAATAGAAATGCTCAGGAAATATTTCTTGTAGATGGAAAAGCTGGTATCCACAGAGCATGTGAAAGCGATAACGAAAATTTGAAATATGGTATGGTGAGGGAAGAAATTTATATTGTTCAGGTTGGTTATTCTTCTGAAAGCCATAGTTGGCATAAAAATTTAAATTTATTTATTCATTTATTTAAATGTCATAACCCATCAATTTCAATTTGTTTTGTTCATGTGTTCCTGGATGTGGGGGCATCCACTGGAGAACCTATCAGGTGCCTCATTCTCAAAGAAAACTGTAGCATTCTGTACTCCAGAAGTGAATTCAGTAACCACCTATTGGTCCTCAGTTAAGAACCATAGCCCTTCCCACTCCATATTGAAACATTGGCTGGCTTGGTCTTGTGAGGTCTTGCAGAGGCTGTCACACCTGCTATGAGTTCTTGAGTGAAGGTGTCCTGTAATTTCCAGAAGACAGCTTTGCTTTTGTCTTCCCTAACCTCTGGATCTTAATTTTTTTCTATTTCCTCTTCTGTGATGGTTTCTGAGTGTGATATAGATGACCATTTATGTCTGAGCACTCCACAGTCACTTAATCAACCCTTTGAGCAGTTATGTACTTCTTTGTTCATCTTCAAACACTGCAAAAATAAATATCTCTGATGAGATCTGAGAACTACACTATAGAGAGATGTCAATTTAGATGGCAGCTTGATACTCTGTATGAGCTCCCCAACCTTGGGTTCTTGACCAGCTTTGCAATACCAGGCCTGTCATTTTTCTAGTGGAGTGGGCCTTAAATCTAATCAGAAAACAGTTGGTTACTCCCACAACATTCAGGCTAAGGATTTAGTTGTGTGTATGTGTGTGTATGTGTGGGGTTGTATATTTGTTTTTGAAGCCAGCAGAGGGCAACAGATCCCCTGGAGCTGGAGTTACAGGCCATTGTGAACTGTCAAATAGCATACAAGAGCAGGGCATGCTCTTAAACCCTGACACATATTTCCAGCTTCAACATTAAGATTAAAAACTCTGGTTCAATGTACAACAGGTAGATTACAACTACCTATAACTGCAGCTCGAGGGAACTTGCCTGCTTCTTCTGACTTCCTCTGAAAGAACATAGTTATTACGTTATTACCTGGGCAGGTATATTCTAACAACCACCCTGTTCTAGGGAAGAGAAGACACTCAGAACATTTCACTGAGTCTCTGTGTCATGACTCGTGGCTGACCTATACATTATCTCTTATAGATGTTCAGGGTTTTCTTTTTGTTTTGTTTTGTTAACTTTGTACTGCTACCAGTGCCTAATCTCTTCTTGGTTTGCTTTAAGATATAATAATAGCTACTATATAACAAACTTACTTTATTAGTATCAGAAAGTATTTAGGAAATCTGTCTTGTTAGTATCACTTTCTAAGAATATCATATAATTGATTTTAGTTTTAGAAATATTAGAGCTTCCTTTGATTTTTCCAAAATTAAAACAAAGTGATACATATGCATATACAGTTATTATTATGGTTATTATTCTGTTCCTCAAGGCAATTTTAGTATATTTTCTACTATAATGTCTCAGCTAATCTGATCACTAATGATCAGCCTCCAAAATAGTTTAAGAAGTAAAAGGTTAAATTTTGAACCTGCTGTTTTATAAAATGACTCATGATTAATTGCATTTCTTTTATTATAAAAGCATTCTTTTTAAAAGGAACATACTTTTCTGTTCTGTTTTAACTTTCAGGCTCCAAATATTGATGTGAAGATGTTATGGCTAAAAGAAATAAGAAACATTTTGTTGAAGCAGCAGGAACTTTTGACTGGTAGTTTCATTTTTTCTTTTATAGAAAATAGTTTTTGTTTTCATGTACTATATCCTGATTACAGTTTCCTTTCTTTCTACTCCTCCCAGTTTCTCTCCACCTCCCCTCAATTCTGGATATGTCTCCTTTCTTTGTCTGATAATTTCAAGTATGCATGCTTTATATGGAGAAGCACAATGACAATTTATTAGCTTGAATTTTGTGGAAAGTCTTCCTGGATGATAATTTAATAATGATGCAAGGATCTGTTAAACTTAAAGAGTAACACTGAGATTCAGAGAGTTTAAAAAGAAAACTAACTAGTTTAAACTCTAAGGTGAACTCTTGTTTGAGGGAGCACCTCTTTTCACTGTTCTGCTGCTGCAGAACCCGGTTGTTAGCCCTTGGGCTTCCAGAATTCTACTGTCTCTGCCTCTATCTTACTGTATAAGTGCTAGGATCACAGACAGGTCCTTATTAGCCCATTGGGTGTGTGTGTTTGTGTCAATTTTAGAGATTCGAACACAGGTCCTCATGCTTGTGCAGAAACTACTTTGCCCACTGAACTGATACCCCAGACCCCAGATTGTACTTTTTCACTAGATGGTTTGGACTTTCCACATTCTAACTTCAGACTGGCCTTCCTGCTGGTTGGTCAGTTCAAATCCCTGAAAGGGGTTTCTGTGTGTTTCCATGTTGATCTGGTTCTGGTTCTGTCTCACCCTCAGCCCCCTTTCTCTTGTCTCCTTATCCCTGTGGTGTGTGTGAAAGTCATTGGCCTTCAGAGGAGTAAGAGTCATGACTTCTGAATGACACATAGGCTTTGTTTTCTTCTACAGCTAAAACCGAGCAGGATCAGTTAAGTGACCAGGACGAACTTCCTCCCCAGCAGCAGAATGCTGAGTAAGCGATTATTTCATTCAGAAATAAAAATTCTTTAAATTGCATTTAGATTTATCTATTTTTCTTTATGTATATAAATCTTTTGCCTACGTGTACATGTATGTACCACATGTGTGTCTGGCGTTCAGGGAGGCCAGAAGAAGGTGCTGGCTTCCCTGCCACTTGAGCTACAGAAAAGTCATAGCTATGGAGTATGCTGGGAACTGAACCTCGGTCTCCGCGAGAGCAGCAATCATTCGTAACCACTGGGAAATCTGTTCAGCACCTGCTTCTGTTTGTTTGCTGTACATAGCGCTAAACAATGAACTTACAGTATCGTAGACCACCACCAGCCTTCTGTAATAGCAGCAACTCATCAGATAACATAGCACATTATTTTCTTAGGTCTAAACCATATGTTAGACTCAAAATCTGAGACAGTATGTAATATTAATATGAATATTCGGATCTGAAGGAGAACCGAACCTCTTTAAAGGTCTTTTTCTGGCAAGGCTCATGTTCTTCAAACAGAAGTGAAGACTTGATGTTTGCTGTATGCACTAGTTGCTGAAACAGAAGCTGGTAGAAACTTACCAGTGTGGTTAGGTCAAAATTTTACTTACACATTTATACACACATTACCAGACGTATTAAGATGAGAAGTCTTCAGAATAACACAGATTGTACACACTCATGCCGTGAGTCTAGAACAGAGCAGGTGTATGTCTGCAGAGAAGGAACCTGCTGGCTTAAATCCTCACACTTATGCTCTCCATATTACCAGCTACCACACAAACTTAAATAAGGGCGCATCAGCTGTTGGAATAGTTTCTCAGCTTATTCTTAACACATAGTATTAAGATAGGCTATTTTAATTTCTCACTTTTCTTAGACTATGCAAAAGCTCACCTATTTTTGTATGTCATTCTTTCAGAAAGCAAGAAGAAACTCATTTAAATGCTGTGGAAGCAGGAGCAGAAGTGGAACAAGCTAGTGCCGTGATGGAGGTCAAGGAGGCAGCTCTACTAGTTCAGGCAGAAGCAAATTGCACAAGTATGTGTCTATTTTGATTATCTGAAGATGCAATTCATAATCATGTGAGTTTTAAACTCCTATTGCTAATTTGGAAAAAATCTAGCCATGTGTTATTTTTGTATAAAGGAAAGAAAGGGCTTGTTTTAGGAGGCTTTTATTTCTTGCACAAGAAAAACAATTTGATGGGTACTACAGAACACTGTTTTTCAAAAGGTGGGTTCTAGACCCATAACCTGAGAATTTAAAGACAAATTTCTTAGCTTTCTCTGCCTCAGATCTTTGGGTATGGGACCTAGCTATGTGAATTCTGACCAACTTTGTATATAGTGCTGATCCCTGCTCAAGTTTGAGAGGACACAGGAATGAATGCAACAGAGGAATGAATGCAACACAGGCTTCAGTTTCAGTGGATACACTGTTCATTTCCTGTTGTTTTGGAGACTAGAGCCGGGAGATTTGTTTTCATACGAGAATTGTGCCATTTGAAATGATTTGACACAATCCATTTGATTCACCAAATGTTAGTGTGATCCGTGCATCAGGAATTTTGTAGAGTTGCATGTACAGTCCAATTAAATACACGCACTTGCCGTCTGTACACTGCTAGGAAGGTAGATAATTCAGCAAGCAATTGAAGTGGACTGTGGTTAAGTATCATATTATGGAGGTACACGGTGCTATACAAATATACAAGATCTCCTAAATAACTTTGGCAATAATAGCCTAGACTCCGAGAGAAATGCCACATACTCAGCACTTCATATGATAGTCCTTAACCCTACTAGCTGAGGAGAAACAAGTGATGATGACCGGATGCTGCTGGGTTTAGTCAGTCATTTCCAGGTCAGTTCTCTTAGATGTTGTGTTGTGACGCTAACCCCAGCAACATAAGAGCCTAGTATTAATGCTTTCATTTGACAGCTAAGGAAACCGTATCACAGAAGGTTGACACAACTATTTCTAAGGTGACATGAATAGTTTATATGGCCAAGATGGGATTCTGAGTTTGTGACTTAGATTTTGACCTAGTTTCTTTTCTGTTTCTGTGATGAAAGTACTGTGGTAAAAACAATTTAGGGAGGAAAGGTTTTTTTTCTATTATTACATTTTATAATTTCAGGTTACAGTTTATCACAGCAGGGAAGTCATAGTTGCAGAAGCCAGAAGCAGCTAGACACATCACATCCACAGTCAGGAAGCAGAGAGAAATAAATGTATTCATGCTACTGTGCTTTCAAGAAGAGCTGGCTGGGATAGCTTTCTTTACGTTTATGAAGTCCAGGGTTCCAAACAAGAAATGATGCTGCCCCCTTTCAGGCTAGGTCTCAGTACATCACTTAAGGTAATCAGTATAATCTTCCACAGACTTGCTCGAGGCCATGACATGGTCTCATCAAACCCTCACTGAGACTGTCTGCTCATCTGATTCTAGGTTGTGTCAAGCTGACTTATTAAAACTAACCATCATAGATGGTTTACTTTATCTAAATAAATTCAAATATATATGGAATGAAAGGAAGGAAGGAAAGAAGAAAGAAAAAAAGAAAGAAAAGAAAGAAAAAAAAAAGAAGGAAGGAAAGAAAGAAAAAGAAAAGAAAATTATACCTCCTACCTACAAGCTTATTTTTTGTGGAAAATGCAAAGTCTTATTATGTAGCACTGGCTGACCTAGCACCTGCTATGTAGACAAGGCTAGACTTGAATTAGTAGAGCTCTAACTGCCTCTGTCTTCTGCATGCTGGGATCAAAGGTGTGTACTACCATGCCTGGCTACATGCAGATTCTTATAAGTCATGAAATGTCTAATGCATGCTTTCTGCCTACTAAAAGAGACGATCTAAGGCCAAATAATAACAATACCGGGTAGAATCTCACAAATCCAAACTTCCAACCATTCTGAAATTTAAAAAAAAGGATAAAAAAAGTATACTGTCATCCACTCCTTTTTGAGATGTCAAATTCAAAAATAGTGAAACCTAGGTGCAATTTTATTATATGCAGCAAGGCAAAAATGAAGGTCACAGCTTTGACTGTAGCAAGGAGCTTGCTTCTCCTGTGGTGGAGAACCAGATCCTCTCATGAACGGCTACACGTGTTTTCCTTCTAGCTTGGAATGGGACACCGCCATGTGCAGAAGGCGCCGATGCCACTGATGAGCATCCATGCAACTCTCTCTCCCCTAACAGCGACAATGGAGAAGACAGGCCACAAATGGTTAGTATGACATACTTTATCCATATTCCAGAGACCCTTATACTGAGGACATAGACAGGGCACATAATGAACAATATTTTTGTCAGGGTCCTTGAGGTTTATTGAGTATATCTAAGTGAATCTTGTAAGCATTCATAAATCACTTCTCTTTATGTAGAATATATCTCAGTTATACACAGAAAACTACTGAAGTTACTTAAATGACCAATTTCTAAATTTCTATAAGTATATTGCTTTGATCGTTAGTTATTATTTTTCCAGCCTGACTATCTCTATCGTAGCCCAGGCAGGTCCCTTTTCTGCCTTAGGCTGTCAAGTGCTAAGATTATCAATGTGCGATTTCATGCCTGTGTCAATTTTAGTTTTTTTTTTAAAGTAAAGTATTTATTTCATAACACCTTCTTTCTGTACATGTAAATTTTCTTTAAGCTTAGTTTTTGTAATTATAAGCTTAGGAAGTTAACAAAAATACTACTGAAATGTCCTGTGTTCCTTTCATCTAGTTATCCCAGTGGTAACATCTTCTATAATTATAGGACATATCAAATCTTGCAAAGTGCATCAGTGCTAACCCCAGACTTTATTCAGATGTCATCAGTTTCCATGTGCTTTGGTGTATGTGTATATGTAGTTCTGTATAATTTTGCCCAGAGCTGTGTTTTCCACGTAGGTATAAAAGATAGACCCAGATGTAAAGCTACAAATGTACTTTAGAAATTGCACAATTATTTCTTTTTTTTTTACACAACTGGTTTTTAATTAATATCAACCATATTAGTGTGAGAAAGGTTACATTTTTGTTATCTATAATTTATAGAGGAAAAAATTAAGGGCTTGCAGCACATTTGTCTCAAAAGTCTGTATTAGCATTTCTCATATTTCAAATGACAGAATGCTAAGTCACTTAAATATATAAATGCATAGTAATTGAGAGTACTGGCTCGCAACCATTTATAATCCAGCTTTAGGGGATTCTCTGCCCTCTTCTGGCCTCCAAGGGCCACAGGCACATATAATATGCAACAATTCTCAAAAAGGACTTTTATGACATAAGTTACAACTACTGAAAATATACTTTATTATATATTAAAATTAGAAATAACAAAAATTTAGATTAAGAGACCTACATAATTTTGAGTAAATATATATATATATATATATATATATATATATTTTTTTTTTTTTCTTTTTCTCTTTTTTTCGGGCTGGGTACCCAGGGCCTTGCGCTTATAGGCAAGCTGTCTACCACTGAGCTAAATCTCAACCCCAAATATATATTTTTTTATTAAAAAGTGACCTTTTTAAAGTTAAAAACTATTTATAAATAAAGCACTCTTGCAAATGTCTCTAATATCTGGCTTATTTAAATCTATCCTCAGCCAGGGCTAATGGCACAGACATTTAATTCCAGCAGTTGGGAGACAGACAGGCAGGTGGCTCTAGGAGTTGTAGATCAGCCTGGTCTACAAAGCAATTCTAGGACAGTGAGGGCTACATGGAGAAACCCTGTCTTAAAACAACAACAACAACAACAACAACAACAACAGACATTCTGATTCTCATGTGGTTTTGAATGTAATCTGTTCTATTATACCTCAGATAGACTCTATAAAACTCGATAAATATGTGTGAGAATGAGAGTAAAACAGGCAAATACTATTGTAATGTTAGCCTGACCCTCCAGACAGATTGAATGGCTCTCAGAAAGAAATGCTCTACTTCCTATAATTGGCAACTCACTGGTTTAGATCAATTATATTAAGTGATATTTCTTTAATTTAAATTATTGGTAGGTGGATTAAATTGGAGTAGGTGGTCAGAGGTGATCAAGAAAGTCAGAGGAAAGCAGTTGGTATTTGAACCCTGCCTGTAGATGGTCTGGAAGGGCTTGTCAGAACTGAGTCTTTGAGCATTTATCCAATTATGGAATCAGAAAGTAACTGGCTAATGCTTTAATTTCAGGCATTTGGAATGTAGGAAAACATATTTCTGGGTCCCACTACCAAGGAAAACATACAAAAGAGCAATGACCTTATACAACCCCCTGACCTTAAAGCTTAAAAAAATTATGGAGATCATGTCTCAGGAGGTATGTGTTCAAGATGTTGTTCATATTGATAACCTGAAGTTCTCCTAGCCCCATGCTACGCCATGCCTTGGCACACACACACACACACACACACACACACACACACACACACACACATTCACCTACATACCTTGCAATCCATAGGTCTTAGGGTTTTACTGCTGTGAACACACCATGACCAAAGGCCGTCTTATAAGGACAACATTTTAATTGGGGCTGGCTTACAGGTTCAGAGGTTCAGTCCATTATCATCAAGGCAGGAACAAAGGCAGCATCCAGGCAGGGATGGTGTAGGAGGAGCTGAGAGTTCTACATCTTCATCTGAAGGCTGCTAGCAGAATACTGCCTTCCAGGCAGCTACAGTGAGGCTCTTAAAGCCCACACCCACAGTGACACACCTACTCCAACAGAGCCACACCTAATAGTGCCACGCCTTGGGCCAAGCATATACAAACCATCACACCATACATATGGCCATATAAGCAATATTACCACACATATACATGCAAAACATGTAAGTTGAGATGAGCTATTCATTTGGCTTTACAAAGACAGGAACTGAAAAGCAAGCCAGTTATGGTGGTGTGTGCTGTAACCCCAGTGCCGGGAAACCTGAAGCAAGAGAATTGAGAATTTGAGGCCACGGGGCTATAGGAACTAGTTCAGGCCAGCCTGAGCTACAAAAGTAAAACCCTGTTTTCAAAACACACACACACACACACACACACACACACACACACACACACACACACACCACCTGACTGTAGAAATAATAGGTCATACTTCCATTGCAGAGATCCATGTCGGAGGTTCAGTTTTAAAGAAGCCACAGTGTCAACTGGCAAGTCGCTCTACCTGCCTGCTTCTCAACCCACGTGGAAAAACCACCACTGAAAAGTGTTTTATCCCAAATGGTGGCATTTTTCCAGATTAATATATGTAAACATGCACAGAATCAACAGCATAGATGTCTTCTTTCTCTTCTTCCACTTCAAAGCATTTTACTTCTAGTACTTTTTAATTTGTAAAATTTCATAAGTGTGTAAGACATTGTGCAGGATAAAATCTCATCTCAGAATATTTTTGACTTGAAAATTGTTTCTTCTCTGTCTACTTTACAACCAAATGCAATCAGTGTGCCTTGAATTGTTTAGCTTATTATTAATTAAGTTAAACTTAGGGCTGTAGAATAATTTGGGCCAAGTGAAGCACAACATTATGATTTGAAGCGCTTTTTAGACCCAGTGCTCCTTTAATCCATGCAAGATAATGGCAACGTTCAGAAGTCCTGGGGGGTGGGGGGCATTAATAAATTCTATTCAGGGCTAATTGCCTTTTCTATGTGCCAAGATGAACTTTTCCTGAAAGTAGTTTACAAATTGCATTCAAAATGTAATATTTTCAAGCTTGTTTCTTTTTCCAAATTTGGGCTTATAATTCATATAGCAAATTAGTTGTGCTCTATTATCTTCTGTACATTTCATGCTGTAATCCTTTTTTCCCAAATAAAAATGAAACCTTCAGATTCTACAAATTCATACTCTGGTGTTTGTGTATTTGTCTCCCCTCACAAAGCAATCTCAATTATTTGCTCCTGAAGAGGATAGGTGCTAAAGCTCTCACATTTGCTATTGAAATAGAGAGCAAATCCTTCCTGTGTTCCAGTCAGCAGGAGTTTAGGCACGTTGTTTCACCACGAAGCTTGTAATATGATTTTCCATTCATTACAACTTTATAGTCTGAGTGAAATAAGTACCTAAGAGATTGAAGGCTTCAGAAACACTTTTAAGGAAGAAGATTCTCCATGAAGATTCTTAGGATCAATGGTAGGTTTTTTTTCCCAATGCCCATGATGGCTTCCCGCTGGTACACATGGGTAGTGAGTCAACATTCCTGCAGCGTCTCCAGCAGCAGTGATCACAAGAATGCCTTTTGTTTTCATTGCTACCCCTGTGCTTCCAGAACCCAGCGAAAAGCTGGCTAACTTTGGCTGAGTGAAACAGTCTGTGAGAGAATCCTAGGCTGTACAGACATTTTGTTTACTTAGAGCTCAGATGATCCAGCTGGTGATTGGTCTGACGCTGCAGACCACATTCCATTTGGTTGTTTAAGTCATTCATTAATCTCATATCTAATGCACACTAAAGTGTCAGGGTCTTTGCTTTGACACTTTACAAGAGAGCCCTAATTCTCTTTATCAGTTTCAATATTGACATTTTAGCTTTATCATCCTGTCCTTATCCATTTGACCTTATGGAGCAAGAGGGCCACAGTGCTTCTGTCGGCCTGCTGTTTCATTGCAGGAGCATCCAAAGCGAGATGATAGATTGCTCAGAAGAAGACTGAACAAAGCCCCACTGCTATTTCAAAAAAACATTAAATGAAGCAATTATGTCTCATTATTTGAACTAAAAATTTGAATGAAAAGCCACATTGATCGTATGCTCTAACCCTGAAGGGGAGTGGGCACAAGTATGAATCTTGGAGCTGCAGATATGGTTCAGCAGTTAAGAATATTTACTGCTCTTGCAGAGAACTCAGGTTCACACTTAGGACCAACATGGTGGCTCATAATCATCCAAAATTCCAGTTCCAGGGGATTCAATATCCTCTTCTGACCTCTCTCAACACTAGTCACATATGTGGTACATATATATATATATATATATATATATATATATATACACACATATACATATACATATATATATGCAGGAAAACAGTTGTACATGAAACAAAATACATAAGTTTAAAAATAACAAATAATGAATCTTTAAAGTAATAACTCGTTTTCCTCCCAAAGTCCAGCACTGTGTCATATAAGCCTTTGAACACATGCAACAGCTCTGCGAAAACTTGCTGTAGTATAACCCACATGTGCTTGATCATCATCTATTATTTAGGTTGGTGAAAAATCTAAACGGAAGAAAAGGTCTCATTCCAGTAGACAGTTTACAGATTTTAACTGGGTTACTGTAGGCTTCAGAATACCCAAATTTACAGATATAATATTATTTGAAGGCTAAAATTTCCAAATAGTTACCTAGTATTACACTGGTGTAGTGTGAAAAAAAAACTTTCTGTAATTATAAACAAAGCTGCAAATAAATTACGCCTGTTAGCATTAAATGTTTCCTCCAATAGATTTGTGTTCATGAACAAAGTGTTTAAACATGTTAATCTTCTTACAAGGTTGGTAAGTTTGAGAGATTTCACATGTTGTGATACCTTGTGAGAAATTCCTTACCAATGTGATACTTTATGATGTTAGTCTTACTGTGCAAGAATGCTTTAGCAATGTATATTATTTCATTCTAGGAACATGGTATTTCTGTGTGGTTGGCTTCCCCTATATACACATTTACATCCACACATACCTCCTATATACCTGTGCCTGCATCCAAGACTTCACTGTGAATGTCACAAGAAGCAATGAGAAGTAACTTAGTGTTTCTATTAACCCTGCCTTAGAAAGGACAGTTTCTTTAGACATCAGTATTCTCATAGAATTTATCCTTAGTGACATTTACCTAGCTATAAAAATAATAAGACTGATATGAATGTAATTTATGAAATTCTGACTTGTGCCTTCGTGCACCTTGTGTTGAATTCCATGGGGGGACATTTTCTCAATTGATGTTCCTCTAACAACACTTTAGCTTCTATAGCTGGCATAAGCTAGCCAGCACATAGTCTTGTGAAAAAGAGGTATTATATTACAACCAAACTCTCCAAATATTTAAGTTTTTAAACAGTATATTTGTAAAATAACATACAGGATTAAGATGAAAACCAGAGATTGGGCTGATTTCAACTTGTATGAACAAGATAACATCAAAATTCATGTATGTAGCTAAAGAAGGAAGGAAATGTCAAACTTTAAATACTTGCATTACATACTAAAAATCAGTGTAATTCACTATAATAACGTAATGAAGAAGAAAACAATACATAATCAGTTCAATAGACCCAGAAAAGCAATTGAGGAAATCCTTTTTCATTCATGATAAAACACCAGAAAGAAAAGGACTTTCTTAAAACTGGTAAAACTCACTGATGAAGCCATCAGCTTGAGACATATAACAAAAGACACGTGCTCCACTATGTTCTGGCAGCCTATTTATAATAGCCAGAAGCTGGAAAGAACCAGATGCCCTTCAACAGAGAATGGATACAGAAAATGTGGTACATCTACACAATGGAATATTTTTCTCAGCTATCAAAAAACAATGACTTTATAAATTCATGGCAAATGGATGGAACTGGAAAATCCTGGTGAGAGTAACCCAATTGCAGAAATCACACATGGCATGCACTCATTGATAAGTGGATATTAGCCCACAAGCTTGGATTACCCAAGGTACAATCCACAGAGCATATGAAGCTCAAGAAGAAGGACAGAGTGCAGATGCTTCAGTCCTTAAAAGGGGGAACAAAAATATTCATAGGAGGAGATATGGAGTCAAAGTTTGGACAGACTGAAGGAATGACTATTGAGAACTTAGGGGGATCCAGCTGATACAACCACCAAACCCAGGTAATATTGGCTATAAGCTGACAGGGCCTGATATAGCCTCCTAGGAGGCTCTGCCAAGAACAAAGTACAATAATGCACACAGCCAATCGATGAACTGAGAACAGGGTCCCCATTGGACTAGCCTGAAGGGGCTTTGCCAAGAACAACAATACCAACCAATGAGCTCCCATGGACCAGGAGTATACATGGACAGACCCATGGCTCCAGCTGCATATGTATCAGAGGGTGGCCTTGTTGGACACCAATGGGAGGAGAAGCCTTTGGTCCTGCCATGGCTGCCCCACCCCCCAGTGTAGGGGAATGTCAGGGTGGGGAGGTTCGGGAAGGGGTGGGTGGATGGGTAGGGGAGCAACCTCATAGAAGAAGGGGAGGCAGAGGGGATAGTGGGTTTATGGATGGGAAACTAGATAACATGGAATGTAAATTAAAATATCCAATAAAAAAAGGAAAAAAAATAAAAAAATGAGTCTCTTAAAAAATTTGTCAGGATTTTTAGCCTTAAACACATATAGACATGAACCATTAAATGGATCCAACAGGATATATATATATGTGTGTGTGTGTGTGTGTGTGTGTGTGTGTGTGTGTAAAACCATAATTAAAAAGAGATCATGAATCTGATTGGAAGTGTGTGGCTGGATATGGGAGGGGCTGAGGGGAAGAGACTGAGGTTTTAGAAATGTAAATGAAGTATTTGTGAATGAAATTTTCCAAACAAATATTTTAAAAAAATCTGACTTTTAGAAGCAAATTAGAACAACCAGTGCAAATAGCAATCTAATGAATTTGCTAGAAAATGCATATAGTATCATAATTCAAAAGGAAAATCTCAAAGTTTATCTGGTTTCTATTTACTGTTGACATTTGCATTCAACATTAAGAAGATTTAGTGTATTTTTATGAGTCTTACAGTCATCATTTTAAATATAGATGTCCTGTTACTTAATTCAGGAGAAAATTAATTACTTTATTTTTAGCTGACTAATGAAGGACATATACAATTAAATATTTGATTAGCTTTAATTGGAAAGGACTCCATTATGGTAGCCCCAGTGGACTCGGGACTTATTAAACCACTTTGACTACTAGACGGCAAAACAACTACCTCAACCTGCTCTGAGCCTGTGCTTATCTGGAAGTGTGTCGAGCTAACTCTCTGTATTCACATAGAAGGTGGGTTTTTTTTTTTTGTTGTTTTGTGGGGTGGGGGGAGCACATTACTTTCTAATTACTTTTCTTTGTCTTTTGTCATTTTTCTAAGAATAGCAGTGTTCTTTTTCACCACATCAGGTTTCGCATTGCTCTTGAGAGTTGAAGTAAGATTTACAATGTCATCAACTATCTAAGTGTTTATTTTATTTACCTCAGTGCTGCATGTATAGAGAAGGTGATAAGTTCTGCATTGCCCAGAATTTTTTTTTTTACTTTACATCTTAATGAAATATCCATTACTAAGGGGAGAACTCAGCTGTTTTGAAGTTTTCAAAATTTAATTACGTTGTAAATGTATTTACAAACTTGAAATGTAGTGCATTAATTTTACATTAGAATATCTAACCATAATTCCTTATATTTCAGGTTAGTATGAAATCGTTTGTACATCAGAATCTTCTCCCTAATGGGAACTGTCTTGCCCCAAAGCACTTGCTGCTCTTACACAGGACCAAGGTTAGTTCCCTGCACCCACAGGGGTTTCACAGCCATCTGTAGCTCCAGTCCCACAAGATCAGAGCGCTTTTAGCCGCCATGGGCAGCAGGCACCCACATGGTACATTTACATACATTTAGGTGAAACACTCAAACACATAAAATAAAAATAAATGTTTAAAATATTTAAATAATATGTCTGTATGCACAGAATGTTATAGAGTGGTATTACAGACTTTAATAATTTAAGACAATACCAAGTTGTGCAAATTCAAATGTACTTATGACCTTGAATGTTACAATCAATGTTCACAAAATGCTGTATTTGAGTTTGTTTATAAATGTAACAGCAATATATTAATTTTATTAGGCCATGAATGTATATTAGTATAAAACAAAGCAGCAATTTCCCTTGAAGTCTTCAAATTTTAATTGCATTGTAAATGTACTTACAATGCAAATGCAGTTGCATTAATTCTACATTAATATATCTAAATTTAATCATTAGCATATATTTTTCAGGTTAGGATGATATCATTTTTAGTTAAAAATCCCCTTTCTCTCTCTAAGTGGAACTGTCTATTTTATGTCATCTTGACAGAAGCTACAGTCATTTGGGAAAAGGAATGTCCAACTGAGAAAATGCCTCCATAAGAAGTCTGTGGGACATGTGGCCCATACATATACAGCCACCCAATTAGACAAGATGGATGAAGCAAAGAAGTGCAGGCTGATAGGAGCTGGATGTAGATCTCTCCTGAGACACACAGCCAGAATACAGCAAATACAGAGGTGAATGCCAGCAGCAAACCACTGAACTGAGAATAGGACCCCCATTGAAGGAATCAGAGAAAGAACTGGAAGAGCTTGAAGGGGCTCGAGACCCCATATGTACAACAATGCCAAGCAACCAGAGCTTCCAGGGACTAAGCCACTACCCAAAGAATATACATGAACTCACCCTGAGCTCCAACCTCATAGGTAGCAATGAATATCCTAGTAAGAGCACCGGTGGAAGGGGAAGCCCTTGGTCCTGCTAAGACTGAACCCCCTGTGAACGTGATTGTTGGGGGGAGGGGGGGAAGGGGGGGAGGATGGGGAGGGGAACACCCATAAAGAAGGGAAGGGGGAGGGGTTAGTGGGATGTTGGCCCAGAAACCGGGAAAGGGAATAACACTCAAAATGTAAATAAGAAATACTTAAGTTAATAAAAAAAAAGTAATAAAAAAAGAAAACACAATAAATAACATTTTAAAACATCTCATTCACAAAAAAAAAAAGAATAAGGAAAGGCAGGGAAGAGTAGGGAAGGGGCTTTGTAGCTTGAGAAGCAGAAAACTGCTTGTTACATAACTCATTTCCTCCTGTGTGAAATAAATGATGTAAATGACAACTTCAAATTATTTCTTTAATAAAATTAAATAGTATAAGAAAATAAAGAATACTATCATATCTGCAAAAAAAAAAAGAAGTCTGTGGGAGCATTTTCTTTTTTTTTTTTCTTTTTTTTTTTCAAGATTTTATTTATTTATTTTAGATGGGTACACTTTTGCTTTTTTCAGACGTGCCGGAAGGGGGCATCAGACCCCTTTACAGATGGTTGTGAGCTACCATGTGGTTGCTGGGAATTGAACTCAGGACCTCTCTGGAAGAGCAGTCAGTGCTCTTAACCGCTGAGCCATCTCTCCAGCCCCGGGAGCATTTTTTTAATTAAGGATTGATGGCTGTGGCCAAGCTCATTGTGAGTGATGCCATCCCTGGGTTGGTGGTCCTGGGTTCTATAATTAAGCAGTCTGAGCAAGAAATGGAGAACAAGCCAGTAAGCAATGTGCTTCCATGGCCTCTGTATGAGCTCCTACCTCCAGGTTCCGTCCCTGACTTCCTTCAGTGGTGGAATGTGACCTGGAAGTGTTAAAGATCCAAGAAAGTTTCTTCCCCAAGTTGATTTTTGTTATGGTGGTCAATCACAACAGTAAAATCCCCTAAGAGGTTCGGAAGTATTTTCACTTACATGTTTAGCTTCAGTTTTGCTTCATGATTGTATGTGTGAAACAGAGAGGGTGGGGTGGGTCTGATTAGAACCAAATGTAAAAAATGTTGGTTAAGTGTTGGAAAAGTCTTTGTTCAAATCTGACTGATTTGCAATTAAAGCAGTTTCTGGCCTTGGGTAGTCAAAGAAAAAGTCCATTTCCATAATAAGTCTGGAAAGCACCTAGCTACTTACATGTGTTAGATTTATCACTTGCTTTTGGGCCAGTTGGGAATGGCTGACTTGACAATCTCTTTGTATTTCACCTAACAGGTAGAATTTGCATCTTAAGGTACAGGGTGGAACAACGGCTGATAACATTGGCTTGATTAAAATTTCCATTTTGAAACATTTTGTTTGTGATCCATCACAATGTAAATACCTTTTTGTTGCCTTTATTTTGAGCTCCTGAGGAAGTACCATCAGTGAATTAGTAAATTCGTATTTAATTCATCTCCAGATATTATTTCCTAAGAAATAAAATGTGTATTCAAGTTATTTTGGGTTGGCTGAGGAGTAAATGTTATTGTTGAGATTTCCAAAACAATGCATTCTTCTTACAATATAGAATACATAAATGTTAGAGAGGGAACTAACTGGGTGGTAATATTCTACTAGAAGCAAAGACATTCAGAGTTAATTTTGAAAAAGGTGAGTGAGAAGAAATACTCCACTTGAAGAGAAATTAGGTCTGTGGTTTTTGTCAGGGTTTAGGAAGAAATCAATCCTGTATGTCATGAATCTCTGGGGAAAGTGCCTATTACTAGTAAGTACAAAAATACAGAAGCCTTCTTCCTTCAGGGCAGCGAACTCTACAGTCAAGTGAGCAACCACACAGCAAACAAGTCATTTTTATTATATGCCAGTGACTTCTTTCTCGAGAATGTTTTGGGACAGTCACCTTGGAAGGGGTCTTATGGGATAAAATATGTAGAAAACAAACAGTATTAAAGCCAAAATTTAACTTATTTATAGTGTCTAAAAGTAAATCGATAGAACTAGCAGACAACCAGATGTTTTACTTTTCTTTTAAAAATGTTAACACATTTTAGGTGTCAGAGTGTAGGTCAGCAGTACAAGAACCAAGGTTTAATCTCTAGCTCCAGTGTGGGAAAATAAAAAGAAAACAATTTGTTCCTTTCTAATTCAAAATTCATTTTGTTTGTTAAGTCACATAGATTACTCAAAGCTCCCATTTCCCTACCTGCTGCTGTTTGAGCCCTTGATTTCTCACATGTATAAATAAACACATTAAATGCTGAGGCAATATTTTTACCTTATTTCTACTGAATAGGACTCATGATGTACACCGAGCAGCCATGATGGACTTTGCAAAGATAAGCTCCTTAAGCTAACAGGAAGATGCCTGAAACCCAGAGCAGCTGGAAGCCTCAGAGCACAGTAGGAAGAGAACAATTCAGAGCCTGGAAGAACACAGGAGTCTGGGTTCCCGGGTTAGTAGCTTGTAGCACAGTCTGAATGCCATCTTTCAGATGGCAAGTTACGAGGTATCAAATTATAAGTAGGAAAGAAACTTACTAGGCTGTGCTTTTACAGACATAATAGACGTGACTTAGAAACAAAACAGAAAAGTCCCAATGATATCTAATAATGTCTTTCTTGAATATCGAAAAGATATGAATAGACCTGTATATATACAGCTACAGTGGTTTCAAAACACCTGGATCTGATACAAAATAGATGTTTTATCTATCAGTAGCCAAAAATATGTGTGTATTCTTTAAAATACCAAGTGTTGTGAAGGGCATGAAGACAGCTCTGTGTCATCCTGCCATTGGGAGCATGAGTTGGTATGAGTCTTTAGTGAGTTGTTTGCTCGTCTCAAGTGGCACTAAAGGGTGTGCACTAAGGCTTAGTGAGTTCTCTTGTGGACATGTACCCACACGGTTACCAGCATAGCTTTATTAACATTGCTTGGTAGATTTAAAAACCATTGGAAATAACAAAAAACAAGCTGGTAATCAGATAACTATATTATGGAATATGATACAATAAAATCTCTACAGAAATGAAAACAGACAACCTAGGGCCACACGTGGTATCACTGATTAATAACATCTTGCATGAAAAATGTAAAGTAGAAACAATATGATTGCATTTGTATAACATTATGAAATATAAACTATGCAAATGCTATTTGAATGCATAACTTCGAGTAAAAGGATGTGATTCAGGATAATGAACAGAAAATTAAAGAATTTTTAAGCAGAATGGTAAAGGGAAAGAGGCAGACACTAGTACCAGAGTTCGCATTCCTCTCTGTACAGTTTTATGTCACTAATACTTTCCTATGAGAAATCCTCTGCTCTCTTCTAGTACTAGCGAGGTGCAATAAAACATCTCCTCCCATGATGAATGAAATTGCATGTAGCTTACCTCCCATATGTCCCTGTGGGTTTTATTTATTTATTCATTTATTTATCTATTTTTTGTTGTTGATATCTTACCTACTCACTGAAAATTGGACAAGATCTTTGTCTCACAGTTTTATACTATAAACAAATATATTTGCATGGAGGAAAGTTAGCATAAAATAAATCTTTTTTTTTTCATGAAATTCTCAGGCAAATGGATGGAGCTTGAAAATAACATCCTGAGTGAGGTAACCCAGTCACAAAAGAACACACATGGTATGTACTCACTGATAAGTGGATATTAGGCAAAAAGCTTGGAATACCCATGATACAATCCACAGACCACAGGAAACCCAAGAAGAAAGATCACACCAAATGTAGATTCTATAGTCCTACTCAGACGTGGAAGAAAATAATCTCAGGAAGTAGAGGAGAGGGAGAACGGGAGGGAGAGAGGAGGGGGGAGGGTAAATGGGGGCAGTTTAGGTATAGGAAGATGTGGGAGAAGGCAGAGGGTCAAGAATTTGAAGGTAAGTGTAGCAATGGAGGAGAGGAAGTGGGTAGCCACTAGAAAGTCCCAGATGCCAGGGACCCAAGAGGTCCCAGGACCCAACAGGGAGGACATTACCAAAATATCAACAAAGGGGGAGATAGAACCTATAGAGACCATATATCCAGTGGATGGGCATGGCCCTGGGTTGACAGGTGGGGCTTTCCCACCCACCCACCCAAAAATAATAATTCAAAATCCTCCTGTGAAAAAGAAATGCAAGGACAAAGAGCAGAGACTGAAGGAAAGGTCATCCAGAGACTGCCCCACCTAAGGTTCCATCCCATCTGCAGACACCAAACCCAGACACTATTGCTGATGCCAAGAAGTGCTTGCTGACAGGAGTCTGGTATAACTGTCCTCTGAGAGGCTCTGCCAGAACCTAACCACTACAGATGTTGATGTACACAGTCAAACATTGGACTGACGTGGGAACCCTAATGGGGAAGTTAAGGCAAGGACTGTAGGAGCTAGGGTTTGCAAACCTCATAGGAAGAACAAATATATCAACCAAACTGGACCCCCCACCCCAAAAGCTCTCAGGGACTAAAACCACCAACCAAAGAGTACACATACACATGGGGTACCCATGACTCCAGCAGGATATGTAGCAGAGGATTGCCTCATCTGGCATCACTGGGAGTGGAGCCCCTTGGACCTGTGAAGGCTTTATGACCCAGGATAGGGGAATGCTAGGCCAGTGAGGCAGGATCAGTGAGTGGGGGGTGGGGGGAGCCACCTCAGAGGCAGGGAAGGGAGGGAGAAATAGGGGGCTTGTGGAGGGAAACTGGGAAGACTTGGAAGGGGTAACATTTGAATATAAATAAATAAAGTAACCAATAAAAATGTGAAAAAAGTGAGAGTCTAAACAAGAATGCAGTAGCCTATGAAACCAAGTGCACTTTTTGCTAGATAAAATAAACTAATGTTAGGCATGAAATGGAAGGAAAAGCAAAGATTATCAACCACACTCCTGTGTAAAATTCCCAAGTATCTAAAGTAGGAACGATATATTTATGTTAAACACAAAAGACAATAAATAAGCCAGGAACTGGAGAGAGGGTTATGAACACAGGCTGCAGGGACAGCCCCAGTGTTGAGAGGGGAAAATGGACACTGGCTCCCATCCACGACCCAGAAACTAGCACCAATTGCTAGCCACTCACAAAGGAGAGTTCCTTTGAGTATACAAATGAGATGTAAGGGCAGTCATGCCAGGCGGTAGATGGGCACACAATGAGCTAAATGGCTTTGTTTTCAACTCTACTCTTTTGTGTTTATTTGTACATTATGGCTTCTGCTCTTGTATTTTTTGTGTTTTTGTTTTGTTTTGTGTGTGTATGTGTGTGTGTGTGTGTGTGTTTCATTCATTTTCTTATGGTTTGTTTTTAAATTTTCATTTGACTGTATTACACAGAGAGAGGGGGAGGGCATGGAGTTGGGTGGGTGGAGAGGTGGAGAGGGTTTTGGAGGAGATGGGGGAGAGGAAGCCATGATCCGACTATACACTGGCTGCTCTTTCAGAGGACCTGAGCTTGGTCTCCAGCACCTACATGGCAGCTTATGATTGGGCATTACTCCACTTGTAGGGGATCTGAGTCCTCTTCTTGTCTCCACACACTAGGCAAATAAACAGTACACATACGGGAAGGCAAAACACTCGTATACATGAAATAAATAAGCAGATCTAAAGGAGACAATATATCTATATAGATGAGGCAAAACAATTACCTACATAAAATAAAATAAGTCTAAAAAAAATAAAGAACAACACCAACACCAACTCCACTGTGCTGTAGATAGGGAGACAGATACAGTAGCTGACTTTCTTCATCCATCTCTTGATGGACCTAAGGTGTTATCACTGGGCGCATAGGTAATGTGAAACAATTAGCAGAGAGGACTAGTTAGAGCCCTTGCCTCTTGTTTGCTGTTGCCATGGCTTACTTTCTGGACATTCAAGTTCCACAGCCCTCTCTCAGCAGTGCTTCCTCCCCTCAGTGGGTGGCTCTTCACTAGTCCAGCTTAGGCTTTTGGATCCAGGGCTTCAGAGCTTAGTTTTCTTCCCAACTTTGTCTTTCCTAGAATATGTACTCAAAAGACCGAATAATGAATTAACATTTTCAGACAAGCTGTTATTCTTCGACACAAGGATTTCATTTGAGCCGACAGGCCTCCTTTCTGTTTTCATGTCTGCGTTGTCTTCTTTATGCTCTGTTTTCAGACCTAGATGACTAAGCTTAAAATTAGAACCTCTGGGGCTGGGAAGGATGGCCCAGTGGCTATGTTCACCACCCTCACCTCACATGCCATATGTAGCTCATTCTAGAATATCTGATGCTTTCTTCTAGCCTCCAAAGAAACCAGTCATGCACTGCATGCACATGGTACATGAACATAGGTTAAAACACCTATATATATAAAATAAAAATAAATAAATCTTTGAACCTTTAATAAATTGTTAAATCTTGAACTCTTGATTATTTGATTCATAAAAATGTAAAAATTGAGGAACAGATATTGCTCTAGTATAGGGGATCTGGTGCCCTCTTCTGACCTCCACAGGTACCAGACATACATGCAGACATAATGTAGTCACACACACACACACACACACACACACACACACACACACACACAGAGAGAGAGAGAGAGAATAAAACAAATACAATAACTTTAAAAAACGGAACATTTTAGACAAAAATAAATTTAACACCATTTATTTGAGTGATGAACATCTGCAGAATGGGGTCTTGCTTAGACCCAGCATCATTTCTTTGAGAGCTATACAGCACTATGAGCAATGAGCCATGATAACTGAACAAATGGTCTATAAATAACTTTAAATGTACAGAAGTGGTGGCTCTGATTGCACCATCTCTAGTTTTCTTCCTGTTCACATTAGGCTTTAGGCACCAATGAGGAAACCTCAATCTTAGTAGCTTCCCAAGTATTTTAAAACAATTTTTAATTAATTTTTCGAGAGTTTCATCCAATGTATTTTGATCATATTTGTCCACCTTGCCTAACTCCTCCCAAAATCCATCCCTACCTCTCTCTCATCCAACCTCCTGTGTTTCTTTCTGGTGTTGGTGCTGCAGAAAATGTGTTGGGTTTTGAGTCTGCCCTTTGAGAAAGGGGGTCCAAGCTATCAGGTGGTCTTATCCCCAGAGAAACCTACTTTCTGTCTCCTAGAAAGTATCAGTTGCCAGTAGGTCCTTTGCCAGGGGTGGGTTTTGTGCCCTCCTCCCCCTCTCCATGCCACAGTTTTTGTCTGACTGGAGCTTGTATAGGTCTTGTGTGTGCTCATACACTCTTTGTGAGTTCTTATGTACAACACCTTGCTCTGTTGGGCCTGCTCACCAGGGAGCAGCACTGCTGGGCACATTGACTATTTCCCTTCATAGAAGAAAGGAGTGGGGAGGATCATGGGACCTTCAACTGAGTATCCAGTTAGTCTTTCCAACAAGCTGTGGGCAATTCTGCATGAACTGTGGTGGCCTCAGGGTCTTGGGGAATACACACACACACACACACACACACTCACACACACATACTTGGGGATGGCTGAGAGGAGGGGATTCATCTACACATCTCTGGGGAAGCCATTATCTCTGATGAGTGCACATGTTCCAAAGTGACTGTATTAAGATCACCTAATCTCTTGCCCATAGCTCCTCACTCATTGCTCTCTGTAAGCAAACCAAATAACCTCACTGGTTCCTCTGGGTGAACTTTTGTTTCAAAACTTACTTCTTGTCAGGACGTTAGGAGGTTTAACTGCCATTATTTCTCTCCTTTCAGGGAGGAATTTTCATAGTAAAATCAAGCCTCTGTCTTAGTCAGGTTCCTTCCTGCACAAACATCATGACCAAGAAGCAAGTTGGGAGGAAAAGGGTTTATTCAGCTTACCTTCCATTGCTGTTTCATCACAAATAGTCAGGACTGGAAACTAAAGCAGGTCAGGAAGCAGGAGCTGATGCAGAGGCCATGGAGGATGTTTCTTACCTTGCTTCCCCCTGGCTTTCAGCTTGCTTTCTTTAGAACCCAAGGCCACCAGCCCAGGGACAGAACCACCCACCATGGGCTGGGCTCCCTTAACCACTAGTTTAGAAAATGCCTTACAGCTGGATCTCACGGAGGCATTTCCTCAAGGGAGGCTCCTTTCTCTGTGATAGCTACAGCTTGTGTCAAGTAGACACACAGAACCAGCCAGTACAGCCTCATAAAAATGTGTGTTTAATTTTTTAATAGAGTTCAAGAAGAAAATACTTTTATATACAGAGGGATGTTTATTAAAATGTGTGCTAAGTGTGGGTCTTTTTTTTTTTTTAATCCTAATGAGTTCAGCAAGCAAATTATATCAAAGGGACAGATCTGCCATCACTCTAAAAGTTTAAGATTGACTATAAATTCACATGACTTTATAGATTGGGAAATTTAAGTTTCACATTGCACTGAAGCTCCTTTAATTTTTCAAAATTATGTTTATTTGGGAAGATTTGTGTTCATGCCATGGTGTGTGTGTAGAGGTTGAATTGTGGGAGTTGGCCCTCTCCTTCCGCCATGTTGGTTCTGGGGATGGAATTCTGGTGGTCAGGCTGGGCAGCAGTTGCCTTTATTCAGTGAGCCATCTTGCTGCCAGTGAAGCAACTTTTTGAATACAATTGTTTAGAAGCAGGAATGTCCTATTCTGTCACCCACCTCTCACCAAAAGGGTTGCTTTGAACTACAGTGAGCCAATTGGGCCAGATTTAAAGAGCTCTACCTTAGTCTGTGAGGTGTAGAGAAAGTATCTTGACCCCATTTCAGTTACTGTTGTTTCTTTGTAGATTTTAGAACGAATGAGTCTGCCCCCTTTACCTTTATTAGAAGTCATGATTAACTAAAACCTCCAAAGGACAGGATGAAAAAAGTCTGCTTGAAACTGTGGGAGGAAAGGAGGAGACAGATCTATGGATGTGGAATGGTTGGAAAGAATGTGTTCCCAGGGTTCCCACAGTCTTTTTTCCCCTGCTACAAATCCTTCAACAGCCTCTAAGGTTTACAGAGCACTTTAGATGTTTGTGGCTATAACTGAGATTTGTACATGGCATAAACCTCACATTGAAAAAGAGCGCACTCTCATTTCTGATTGCTTTCCCCAGACAGGCCTGTCAGCAGCCGTAATGTTTTCCTGGCGTGCAGACTTGTGCCACATGGTTAGACTCCTAGTTCCCGTGGGCCTTTGAAGACCTCCTTAAGCCCTACAACAGCTACTGCAGTAGCCTGCATTCTGCTGGTGGTGCACAGGTCTTCCCCAGCACGGTTGCAAAGAAGAAAATATGATGCTGCTGGAGTGGTTGAGTGCCAGATGACACCGAGCAGCATCCTTTACAAGTCAAATGTCACATCTGGAAGGCCTGGTGCTCACAGTTGGGATAAAGGCCAGACACTAGTACTGAGGGTTTATTATCCATGTGTTTACTGAGTGCCTGCTAGGAGCCACACACTCCTGCTCCAGTTTATTTGGCTGCCACTCTGCCTTCCAGGCTACCTGCAGCTCTTGATTTTATCATGTGTTTTCCACTCAAAGGACTATTCATCAGAATGCGGCAGCTTTCACTCCCAGACATTTGAATAGATTTCCGTCAATGCAGACAGCCCTGGCTGCTGTAAAAAGATGGACAGTGGCAAGGGCACACTCTAGTTGAAAGTGCTGTGCTCACAGTGTAGGGTTGGAGATCTCAACTTCCTTCTGAGTTCTGCCATTGTGTTACCTGGGCCAGGCTTCTCTTGACCTCTGCATCCTAATTTGTAAAAGGGCAGTGGACTGGATGGTGTTTAATGGGCCTTGCATCTTTGATAATCTTAGGCTAAAATTATGAAGAGTTTATAAGGAGGCTATTTGTAAATGGTTGTGTTCAGGAGAGTACCCTTTCTTTTCCCCTTGGCAGAGAAAATCAGACCACTCTCTGACACCATAAAGCGACTACTATTCCAAAGAACTAAAAGCACTCAGATTTCAACATCAAGGTATTATTACACTTTCCTTCACTCAGCAAGAATTCTATTTTAATCTGTCACTTCCAGTATTATACCAGCATATTTCAGCCCGTTTAGGTTAAGTAGCTACAACAATTTAGAATGTACTAATGGCTAATGCATTCAGTGACTGCAAGCGCAGTAGGCAAAATCCAGTGAGGCCTTGGCTCTGATACTACTGGCTCATAGGTGTGCTTAAAGGCCTCCATGTTTGCTAGTGGCAACATGTCACAGATGGCTCAGAATGGATTCAGTCATTTTTGAACTCATAGGAGAAAGGGTAATTATGGCTCAGAGGCTGAGAAGCTTAGAAGTTTCTCTCTGTGCCGCAGGGAAGGCTAATGGTTTGAGGGGTGAGGGCAGTTCGCCATTGCTGCTTTTGTAAGAGGTTGTCTCCATGACAACATGATCAGTGACTTTTTTTTTCCAACCGAGCACTGGGGTCATAGAGCTTTAGTTATTCAGATTTGAAGTAACAGGCTTCATGCATGAACTAGCATTCTCCTTAAATGCAGACTTGTCACTTAGAGTGGCTCATCTCTCTTCATCTCCTTTTGCCAAAGATAACAGAACTTATTGCTCTGGTTTGTTTCTGAGGCTTCAATTTCAGGAACATTTTTAAATGTAAGTATGGTCCCTTTTCAGGATGCTCAATTGCTATTCTGAAACAAACATGAACTCCAATTCACCTAACCTAAAAAATAAGTATTTTTATTCGTGTGTGTGTGTGTGTGTGTGTGTGTGTGTGTGTGTGTGTGTGTGTCCCTGCTTGACTGTATGTGCACCACCTCATGCGCAGAAATGGAGGTCAGATGGGAGCATCAAAACTCCTGCAGTTACAAATGGCTGTGAGCCTGTTGATATGGAGCTGGAAATTGGACCTGGGTCATTGACAAGAAGCAAGTGCTACAGCCAATGCTTTTAACTGCTGAGCCATCTTTCTAGTTCCAGCTAACATTTATTGAGCAATTGCTATTTCATAGTGTAGTAGGCTCTGATGATATACAGACATTTTTGTAAAATTTTCCAAATCAAAACATATGTACTCAGCATTTTTTGGTGGCATTACACAGGGGACCTCTCTGAGTATTTGTTGAAAGGGGGAATGAAGAATAAAAACCTCTGTATTCTTAACATCTCAAAGGTCTTCCAATAGTGTCTCCTTAGAATCTCTCATTATACAAATGGAGATGCTAATTCCTCAAATGGGTTGTGAGTTATCCAAGGCCATAAGCACAGTCAGAGCAGTGAAGATTTGGGGCATTGCTCCCTGCATGGCGTTTTGGGACATAAGAGTATAAATCCAGAGTTACAGCTCGTCAGACACATTCTTTTCAGGGCTTTGTTAATTGTCTTCTTCAGGATCCCCTCCAAATGATCTAACCAGAAACAGGTGGAGCAATCTGGACAGATGTTTATTGATACTTTTTGCAAGACAAAAGAGGCAGTAAGTAGTGGAATGCTAATAGAGTCAGCAGTAATAAAGTAGGATATTGTATGATGGGGACAGGGGACAGTGACAAGGGGTTCAAACCATTTATACATCATTAAGTGTGAGGTGACTGGGTCAATTCCAAACAAGTTCATACAAAGATCCAGAAAAGTATTAAAATGCCAGTTCATCAAATCACAGATGAAAAATGGGTCAGATGGTCAGCACCCCTCTAGAAAATTCAGCATAGCAATGTTAATTATGATAACACAGTTCACTGGGGAGCAGAAAACCAGAACTGGGCAATTCAGTTCGCCATTTACAATGACTCTTGCATCCTCGGGCCTGCTGTGAGAGACATGACTTAGGGTGGTTGGCACTGGAGAAGGCCGAAGATAAACCGTTGAAGTATTTCTAGAAAGCTCAGCTGGTTCGAGGTTCAAAACTGGCTGAAACAGTTTTAAAAGTATTTTTGCATATGTTTTCCCAACTCCTTTTCCAGTAACTTTATGTTAATAGCCTGAAATCTATCAAGGTAAAGGTATTTACTTCAGAGAAATAAGTGGTTGTTACAAGTAAGATTAGTGGGTATATATATATATATATATGTCTATATATATTGGTATATATATATATCTCAATATATTAAATTAATCATTCTTTCTCTCTTCCTTCCTTCTTCCTTCCTTCCTTCCTTCCTTCCTTCCTTCCTTCCTTCCTTCCTTCCTTCCGTCCTTCCTCCTTGCCCCTCTCTTTCTTTTTTCTTTCAAGACAAGATTTCTCTGTAGTCCTGACTGTCCTGGAACTCACACCTCTTCCTCTTTCAAAGCTGATGGAGAACTAGAGGGTGAGAATGATGAACGGGACAGTGATTTGTGGATTGGGAGTTGAAAAAGATACAGGATTCTGGAAAATCAAGAGAGGAAGTCATGCTTTTGATGAGTTTTAATGTATCAGTTGTTTCTGTTTTCTTCTGGCCTTAAATGAGCTAAAGATTCTGGACAGAAAACCAATAAATTTGAGAAAGGTGAGGAAGATCTAAAATATGAATTGATACCAAGGAAGGAGAATTGGGTACATCTCTACATCAAGAACCATCATGTCTTATGGGCAACATGGGGAGCTACAGTTTCTAATTTTAATAAGGACTGGGCTTGCAGAAATGGTTAATCTCTTACTAAAGTATTTCTTTAGTGATTATATTTGCTAACCTACTTAATCTAGTACAATATAGATCCTAGATGGGCTTGTCCCCTGCACAGAGAAAAATCAGTATTTATAGAGCATATGTATTTAAGTTTAACAAACAGTGGAAACACTAGTTAAAAGGAATCATCCATTTTCAATCCCAGCGAATTGCCATTGAAATTGGTTTTCATTAAGTTAGCTTTTTGTTTTTTCCTTAATCCAGTTGACATACCTGGAAACCTTAGTATATATTCCATATTTGCCTTTCATTGCACATTCTTCACCCCAGCTAATAATGCCAGTTAAGAAACTTGTCCCTTCTACTTCAGTAACGTGGGGTCCTCCACTATCTCCTTCACATGAATCTTTGCCTCCTTCACGGTAACCTGCACAGAACATGTTGTTATAGATGCTGAATTTTGTGGACCTAAGGCATGTGGCTCGGTCAACCAGTGGAACTCTAAGGTACTGAAGAATGGAAGCCTGTCTCCCTTTGTTGAAGACTTTCCCCCAGCCACTCACATAGCCAGAACCAAACTTGAGGAAGATATTTGTATATTCCTTATTGGCAACACAGATAGGTGTTACATAGCTGTTTAGTATTAAAGGTTTATCCAGTTCCAGCAAGGCAATGTCATGACTATACTTATTAATAGTTGCATTGTACTGGTGATGAGGGATAGTTCGAATCACATTTCTCCTTTGTTCTGTGTCTTCCTTCTCATCAATATTATGTTCACCTGTTGAAAACAAATCTTGTAGTTTATAGTCTGTTACATAAATGCATTTCACATGGTTCCCAGTCTGTTTGGCTTCGCTGATCATTAGCAACCAAGTCTCAATGATTTAATATAGTGGGTGGGGAAGTTGATACACAAAATAAATCATTTTACTATGCTTTATGTGTTCACAAGAAGAATTATGGGGCTTGGAAGGTGGAATAAGTTAGGATTTGGAATTATTTCCCCTCTCCCATTTGCCCACTTTTCTCAGTAACAATCCTGTTGGACATTTATACAATACGATATGTCCACCATTCATCAAATGTTGCCAATGATTATGTATTTTTTACTTACCAGCAACAACCTCAATTTTATCACCAGGTTTAAGACAGTGGGCAGCAGTTACAATCCATTTTTCATTAATGATGGCGCCTCCACAGAATGCCTCAATTTCACCATTTAGAATGACCTGTGGAAATCAAGTTAAGAAGATCACAGCATACAGTATTTGATCCAGAGAAAAATGGCTCTACATGCAATTTACAGGGGTGGGGAAAAGTTGACTTCTAGGTGCTGGACAGAAATAAAGGATTTCTGGACAGTGTCAGCACTGCAGATGAATTAGTGTTCCTGGAGCACAAACTGAATTGTTGTTTCTGTAATGATCTGGAAGTGAATACAGAATGAGAGGCGGCGTGGTGGAGATGGTGCTCCAGTCGAGGTGAAACTGAGGAGTGGGGTTTTTGGGTGTGTGATGCGGGACCCTTGCATTCCTTTCCCATGAGCTCTAGAGTCTGCTGACATAAGTTATTGAGGGAGATACCGTGGATGTGGGAGGAAATACTAACTACCAAGGATGAGTGATTACTATGAAGTCTCTGGCCCTGTATGAGGACATCTCTTTGCTACTTGCCACTTGAAAGAGAAAAATGACCATTTTTTCCCCACTGTTTCAAGCCCTATGCAAATTAGAATATTATGAAATGAGGCCTAAGGACTCCACAGGAGCTGGGTTTATTAGTACCTATGTGCCTATCACAGCAGGACCCACATATCCATCTCCCCTAACTATAGCCAGCTTCCTAAGGCTGGAAGTGTAAGATATCCTTGCTCTAAGAAGGCTGCTTTGCTGTACTTGATTTTTATACAATGTGGACAAGAGTATTTGGTGTGTGGCATTAAACATGAACATTATAGATAGGAGGATAATTTATTTTTTGTCTATATTTACATCATAATCAAAGAAGACTATCAGCATTTTTACTAAATCATCTCAGGAGAATTTCAGTTTTGATATAAACATAGATCTTCTTGATCCATATTTTCCGAGATAAAGCTGAGAAATGTGGACACTAGAGGGCACACTCAGCATTCAGTAAACTGCAATAGCCCACTAACCTCTGAGCTGATGCTGTTCGCCTGAGTTGTAAGTAACCCGCTCCTAAACGAGACAAAGGGGGCTGTTGGTCCCTTTGAGTATGGGGCAGAGATGGTCCTTTTGAAGGTTGCTCTGGGCCTGAATTCAACTTACTGAGCAGCTCCTCTGTCCTGGACACTGAAGCACAAGTTTTGTAAGTAGAGTCCTAAGGGACTCACCCAGTTGTTACAGGTCTTTTGCCTTCTTTCCCACACTTAGTCTCTCGCGTTCTTTTTAGATATTGTTTTATATTTCAAAAAATGGCAAACATACAGAAAAATTAAGGTTTAAAGAGACATACCCACTCATGCTACTGAGCTGGCACAGAGGGTTAAAGTGCTCACTACCAAGCCCCATGACCTTCTCTGGGACTCACAGAGAAGAAAGAGAGAACTGATTCCTGCATGTTGGCCTCTCCAAAGTACATGTGTGCTGTGACACATGGTGGGACACACACACACACACACACACACACACACACACACACACACACACACACACACACACACACACACACTGTCTTCCTGGCTCCAGTACTTATGCTCCTGAACATTCAGAATCTCTCACAGATGGCCTGACAACCAACTGTGGTAGAATGGTCTGAGTTTTTATAAAAACAGATTTGGGGGTTCATAGAGACTTGATGAGAATATTTTGTGGGTAGGACTAGCAAAAAATGGAACTTCAGAATATTTTTATTGTTTTCACAATTATGTTTGAGAAGTGTTACATGGCTAGTGAATCCAAATTCTCATGGCTGGGTAATCTTTATGTTTTAAAAATGTCTACTCCAGGTGGAAACATACTTTATAGGTTCAATGGGAAATAATATCTGAGGCCCCTTGCTCTAAAAGCCAGGATATAAGTGGTGTTGAAGATACTGAAAGAGAAAACATTCTGCTTTCTTCTAGGGCAGCTTTCAAGTTCCAACATTTTAAACTCCTCTGGTGCTATCTGCACTCTTTCTGGCATGGGGATGTTTGCTGGCTGACTGCAAGCCTTCACATGTGCCCAGGGGTTGTAGTCTGCAGCTCAGCAAGATAGTCTTGGTATCCCACTGCTGGCTCCAGACACACCTCCCCATACACTTTGCACCATCCCTAATTGGAGGGTGCATCACTCTTTCCTTGGTGGAGTACCACAGCCATCAAGGTGGAAAGGTGTTTCCAAAACCAATGCACTTCCATGTGAACATGTATGGGACCTGGAATCCCCTCCTTTTCTGCATGTGCAGAAGGAGCAATATTCTTGGTTCAGAGATGCTATGTGATTACGTTCCACCAACTGCTGCAGAGTACATGCACTTGATCTCAATCTTTCCTCTGCCTGTGCCAACCCCGGAAGAAGGGAGAGCAGTACTGGCATTTGCGTTGGAGTGATGAGAGGAAGTTTTCCTGCGTACCATGGATTGGGGGATGGCAGTGGTCACTGGGCAAGTGTGGGGAGAGGTAGGTATTACAAAGTACCATAGGTAAGGGAGTGGGAGGTGGTAAAAAATGTGACTACAATAATCTAAGGTTCCGTGTCCTCAGCATATGTTCTATTGTTTCATTAGACTTCCATTACAAGTACAAATACAAAATACTTCATCTTTGATATACTATCCTTTTCCTTCTCAGCATACAGCACTGTCCAAGTGTACTGATCGAAAGATGAGGTGGGTCATCCTGATGCCAAATGATTTTTACCATCAAGTGAATTTGGGCAATATGATTCTAATACCACATGGTCCAGAATCCCACAATCCAACACACCTGTCTCTGGAAGTAAAATTAACATCCCACAGTGCAATGTTATTTCTCTTTTGGCTACTGTTATGGGATTACTGAACAGCTCCCAGCTTAGTGAGGGAGTTAGGTCAAGCTGAATGGCATCTACAGCCCCTGGGCACATAGACTAAAATGTATTCTACATGACTCTGCCAAAGGTTTGCTGCCTGGAGATTCTGCCGCTTTCCAGTAGATGACTGTGTCTTTTTAAGCCTGAAGAACATTCTTTGCCAATCCCTAATTGATGTTAGAAATTTTATCAAACACCTTTGCCAAGAAACAAGGACTAAGATATATTTGCAATTAAAATATTACAAATGCGTGGTTTTGGAGTGTTTGCTTGGCCATCTCAGGATCATAGCTATTTAAATATTAGCTACTTGGAAGACGAGCCATCTGCCCGGTGAAGGACAAATTCTTGTAAGACTTCAGAGAATGATGGGGAAAATAGGAAAGCATATGTTCTGAGCAAGACATCCAAGTTCTCATCTGTCAAATATTTTCTTTGTCATAGTCTAGTAGGGGCTTGCTTCTGTCTAACACCCTAGTCTCAGACACACCTCTATACACTAATAAAATACATACAATCTGTACTTCTGCTCTTCATGGCAATGGCAGCCCACGACAATAGCTTTTGTCTCATTGTTCTTGCTTTATACTTTAAGCCCAGCCTAGCCTTTCCTGTGAGTTCTCTAAAACCACTGTTCTCCCTCACCATCTATTTCAGCTATCTAACAACACCATTCATTTCATATTTTCTATTATACAAATCAAGATACATGGTGTATTGTGGTGTACTGTGAAAGGTAGCCTGATCCTTGGTTGAGTTAAGGCTAGAAGCCCCAGAAATCTTGAAGGGATGGTAGGAGCTTCACTTGCTCCCAAGCACCAGGCCCCTGTTACTATCCACCACTCCCACCATAAAGTTGTGGCCATCAATCATGTAAAACTAATGCCCCAAACCCCCCACATGTAGATGAGGCATCCCTAACATCTCAGATGTAGGGACAAGACAGAGATCTCCATTCTAATGAGGTACCTAGAGGCCCAGAGAGCAGCCAATAAGCTTTCCTTCCCAGACATTTCTCCCTTAAAAGGTATTTAATCTCAGGCCCATCCTAAGAAGTGAGGTACGGTTTTACTTATCCACTTTCCACCAAGGCAGTAAATGATTTGGAACCACCGACTGTCTCTTTTCATCAGGATCTGCCTTGGGGAGCCATGGAGAAGACCTTTGCCTACAGAGCTGCTGGCTAATCTCCAGCCACGACCACCACCAAGCTGCTGCCTACTGAGCCAAGGACAATCACTGTGGGATCAGCAGAAACTCCTCACCCTCAACCCTCACCCCCAGGCTACACATAGCCCTCAGGCCCCCAACTCTGTTCTCAGCTTTCCATGGCTCTCAGCTATGCCTGGCTATACCAGAGCCTGAGAATCTGTGGACCCCTGACCAGCTCCTGCTGTCCTGTGCCTCAGACTGTACTTTCCCACCCCAAGTAGTGCTTAGGAGCTCTCCTACAGCCTAGCACCAGCCCAGCTCAGCATGGGACAAGCACAGTCAAACTCTCCCTTGTTCTGCCTTCCCTGTGGCATGCCCTGTGTTGGGGTGGATGTAGGGCCTACAACCTTACAGTGAACTATTTGCTAGACCCACAAATGTTGCTTGCCAAATTCCTGTCGGTATGTTATTTTGTTGAGCACAGGAATATTCCCTTTGCTCTGTAATAGTTAACTATAACCAATGATTACACTGGGCATTGAAATAAGCAACCCTGCAGGTTAATAGTCCAAATGTCATGTTCAAACTAGCTTTGTAGATGTAGGTGAGATTACACTTGCCATTTTTTTCTTCTAATTGGAATCTTATCATCTAAGCTAGGAAAAATACAAGCTTGTCTTATTTAAGTAAGACTTTTTTTTTTTTTTTGCTTTTGAGTCATGGTCTTACTATGTAGCCGAGCTGTCCTAGAAATCACTCCGTAGACCTCACTACCCTTGAACTCACAGATATCCACCTGCTTTTGCCACGTGAGTGGTGAGATTAAAGGTGTACATTACCACATGTGGATAAGTAACACAGTTCTGTAGAATTATGATTGTCATATAAAAGAAAATATCTCTGGCTCATTTGTACTTGAAGTTCGTTGTCTACTGTGGAGTAGATCTGTGCAGATGCAGCATAAACAAAGGGCTCAGGTCACCTTAATGATAGCTTGGGGACCAAGCCAAGAAAAGTGGGGAATGGGGAAAAGGAAGATGCTTAAGGAGGATATTTATGCCAAGACTACAAAAATGATGAAAGTGCCTCTTTGAAAATGATCAGGCATTTATATAGGTCTACACAGATCTTAGCAGAAAACAAAAAAATTGTTTACACATGGTCAAATGAGCTGTGTATTAGCTGTTTCTATGGCAGAAAAACTAAATTGATGCTAACACGTCTATGTTGTTTCTTCAAACGTCTACTTTGGAGCTGTTGAGGAAGTGATCTAGTAATATAGGCCATATAGTTTATGTTTCCCTCCCTCCAATATTCTAAAGCTTTTATTCTTTCCTACATAGCTGTTTAAGTTCTCAGTCAGCTAGATACAGTTTCTAAGAAAAACATATTTCTGTTAATATGTAGCATATTTAACTTTCTGATTTCCCATCTCACCCCCTGAAGAGCTCCTTCAGAATCCCCGCTTCTTTTCCAAAAAGCTCTGATCCCACTGCAGAGAACCTGAAGGAAACATTTCTGCTGCCTACCTTACACCTTTGGCCTGGGTGGAGGGGAGGAGTTTGAGACTGAACCAAGTAGCAGTGCAGCTCAGAACCCTTAGAGTTCCTGGGAAGTGATCCGGCCAGTCTGTCTAGACAGGCCACTTAGTCCCTGGCCACTAGCCAGGCAAATGAAGTGGAAGCTCTGGAATAAGTGAGAAAAGAGAGTGACAGTAGCCAGGCTCCTGAAATCCTCTAACCTGTGTCATTCAGTCTCTCACCTGATGCATGAACACTATGACTTTCACGCTAGTCCTGCTGCTCCAGGGGTCAGAAGAGCTCTGCCAGTTGATCATACCAAAACATTTGCTCAAACAAGGCTCCTGTAAAAGCTGACCAGCCTAGCAACTGAGTCAGAGATTTAAAAGGGGTTCTTAATAAAGACCCGACTACCTGGCTACAGGTTTTGCCTGTAAGTCCACAAAGAAACAGATAAATATCTTTATATTTTCCATCTCCCGGGCAAGATGTGGATAGCTCACTTAAATGTGTGTGTGTGTGTGTGTGTGTGTGTGTGTGTGTGTGTGTGTGTGAGTGTGTGCCCTCGCACGTGTGTGCATGTGCTGAGACGTACCCAAGGTCACACTCATGTTACACAAGCACTCTACTACTCAAATACCACCAGTGCCACCAAAACCCTTTAACAGATTAACCATGTCTAGTTCATCCAAACTTGGTGATTCCTGACAAAGTTCTTTGTGGGATTTCTTCACTCTTGAGTGCTCACTTTGTGCCTTACTCCAACCAACTTCTCCAACAAAAGAATAACGCCTAACGGAAAGGCCTTTAGGAAGTATCAGAACTTGAGACACTTTTCTAGGTGACAGTTGCAAATAGTATTTCCTATTTCAGAACCAGAGACTTAATATAAGGGCCATTGAAAGCATGAGCTCGGGCTGGGGATTTAGCTCAGTGGTAGAGCGCTTGCCTAGCAAGCGCAAGGCCCTGGGTTCGGTCCCCAGCTCCGAAAAAAAGAAAAAAAAAAAAAAAAAAAAAAAAAAAAAAAAGAAAGCATGAGCTCTCACTTTCTCGAAATGCCTTGGCTACAGCAGCTGGGTGCTGTCTTGTCTGTAATTAAATCTAGTAATCCTGGGGAGGCGGCTCTCTTACTCTTGGCCCACAACAATCTGCAGCTCCAGCTCTAGGCGATTTGGATGTCCCTGGAATCCAGATACAGCTGTAGTACACAGACATGCATTCGGGCAAAATATTTATGCACATAGAATAAATAAAATAATTAAAAATGTAGTACTCTCATGTGGCAGATTATCTATGTGGTAGAGTCGATCATTTCACAAGTGAGAAGAGGTTGTGGTTGCTTTCACTTCTGTTTTATAAACCTGCTTTTTTAATCTATTTTTAAAGGCCAGTAATCTTCCCTGAGGGACTGGACATAGGTTGGTGTGCAAAGACCTTTTTTGGGTAGGGAAAAAATTGTGGAACTGACAGCTTCTCTCTCCCCCTCTCCCTCCCTTCCTCCCCCCTTCTCTCTCTCCAAAAGATAGTTTAGTGCTTCACTCTTGCTCAGCATGAGTGGGGCTCAGTGTTCAAGTGCCAGCACCACACATGTGTGTGCACGCTTGTGAGCACATGTGAACACAAACACACACACCCACAAGCTTCAGATGAGTTGTTTGCATCTTGTGTGTTTGTGTGGATTTGGGGTAAGTGGTCAGGGGGAAGATACCTGTCTCCTTTGTGGACTTACAGGTAAAATCAGTCAGGTAGATTACTCATGCAAGATATCTTAATTCGTATGAATAAAATGGGGACTAAATGTGTGTGTGCACCTGCCTTTGTCAGTGAGCATTTTCACTGATCTTAGATTTGACAGAAAAAGGCAACAAGTCCAATAACAACAAGATTGCAGTGAGGAAGGACCTGAAATGAGTTGAAGTGAGTCATAGCATTGCCATCTTCTTCCTCACAGAGTTGCAGGCACCATCAAGCAGTCTCTTCTACTTGAAAAAGCAGGGGTCTTCTAGATCTACTAAAATTCCTTTAAGAAAACATCTCCATAAGTGTCTGCTAAGCATCTTTTCTAAGGGGAGTGGGTGGAAAACACAGATTGTGTGACTAAACTGAGACTATGTTCCCACCCCCCTTTTAGCTCTAGTTTTAACTGTTTTTCCCCTATTTCATTTAATAGGGGGACAATGCTAAGACCACAATATAAGCATCTTGAGATTAAAGCCGTTCTCCTCTATTTAAAGAGGAAATGATATTGTCAGTCAATAATTCTCTGGACAAAATTGTTTTGTGCCCCTCCAGTACATGGAGGAGCACAGCTATTGGAAATTTTTGGGAGGGTCTGTTAGGACCACTGTGGTGGTAGAAATGAAAGACATCTTCTCCATAGGCCCAGGCATTTCAACACTCGGTTCCCAACTTTTGGTGCTGTTTAGGAATCTGGGGCAGCCTTGCTGGAGGGTGTGCTATGAGATTCTGTAGCCTCACTCTACTTCCTGTTTGCTGGCTTGTCTCATGTTTGTGGTTCAAGATATGAACTCTCAGCTTCTGACTCCTGCTGCCATGCCTCCCCACTGTGATAGACTCTTGTCCCTTTGGAATCACAAGCCAAAGTAAGTTCCCACTTCCTTAAGTTGCCTTTGGTCATAGTGCTTTGTCACAGCAACAGAAAGGAAACTAATGTAAACCACCTTGTTCATGCATGTTAGGGATAGAAGGAACAAAAATACATGAGAATACAAAAAAGAAAAGAAAACAAGCAAAATTAGAATTAGCTACACTGATGTCAAATAGAATGAAATCATTATCGTGTCATTACCCAAGAGAGATTGTTTAAAGAAAGGTCACTGGAGAGGGTTTGTTTGACCAAGAAGAGTGAAGAACAATAAAGATGTTAGAATAAAGGAAAGGATGGGAGGGGATAAGGGAAGCAGCTAGAGGTTACATAAATGTATACAGTGTATTTCATCGTCTACATGTTTGGTGTCTATATGAGTTTCCTCAATCCCCAAATATATGTCTGATATCTGCTATCTACTATATTATAAAATGGAAATGTAGCAGACATTTTGAAGACTTCTCAATAGAACCACAGCTAGGATCCACAGCCAGTTTCAGAAATTTCTAGTGGAGTTAAATGGGAAACTTAGATACAAACATCTACCTGACCTCCTTAAATTGTAGCTAATTTGAAGATTGCAGTATCATCTAAGCTATCAGAAGTTCATACTTTATTAGAGAAAATATTTTAGTGTGAAGAATCATTGAAATCACTACTAAATTATAATTATAACCCAAGGAATTTTCAGGTAGATTAAACCAGAAATACATGTAATGATGGAAACACTTTTAAATACCTGCCTTGTCCAGTAAAATAGTAACCGACCACATGTAGCCATTATTCCATGGAAGTGTGGCAAAAGTGACAGAGGAACTGGATTTTTTGTAACTTTTTATCCAGTTAAGTAGCCACGTGTGCTGATTGCCTTATTGGACCTCCCAATTTTATGTAAGGTCTGGACTGGCTGCTTTCATTGAAGTAAGATGTGGTCTGTTTTTCCTCACAGATGGAATCATAGCTTTGGTTACATATATAGTTAAAGCCTGGGTTTTGCTCCTAATCTAACTCTTAGTTAAAACAATATGCACAAGTAATACTGTATATGCAGTTTCTGTGGCGAACACACTTGGACTCTGTAGATTGACTCCATTATTTAGCATTTTGGAGGCCGGTTTCTGTGTGCTTCCTTTAGCACAGTGGACTTTCAAACTATGGTGTCTATCAGAATGATCTCCAGGGCTTCCTGGAACCCAGATTGCAGGGCCTGTCTTTCTCTCTAGTGGGTCAAATCAGAGAGATTGAGGTAGAGTGTACGACTGTCTACCTAACAAATTCCTAGCGATCTGGACATACTGCCAGACTTGGCGAAATGTGGCAGTAGATACGTTTTTGCCTTAATCCTTTCCACATGAGTCCTTTTCTTTATCTCCATCAGTCTGTGCCTAAAAATCATCTGACTCACTGGTTTTCTTAGGGGCTGAGGGTGTACAGTGAGTCTCAGTGTGTGTGTGTGTGTGTGTGTGTGTGTGTGTGTGTGTGTGTGTGTGACCTCTTACTGGCATTCATATTGGTAACAAGATGTTTGTTTGTAATTCTACTGTGCTATTCGTTTAATATCGAATTCTTTTGAACATTGTCTGCTAGCTGTCGCTGGACTTGCCTTTCACCATATGCTTACCAGTAAAGGTTTTTATTTTGCTGAGTGATGAAATTTACCTAAACACTCCTCACAATGCCCACAGGTCTTTCTAATATCCCAGCCCTGTCCCACAGCCTTTCTTCTGCCATCTGAGTTCCAGTCTTTAGATGGACTATCAATATAGAGTACCTGCCAAGGGATTTGACCTGGTTTCGCATTTTCTCCACCAACAACTCGAGTGAAGTCATTAATTGGTTCACTATTTTCAGTGACGTTATCAAGAACGGTGCTGTTGGTGATGTCATCCAGGATTAATTCAGTAGAATTTCCATAGTCGGTATTAGAAAAAACAGTCTCAGCACGGGTGATCTTTTTAGAATTGTAGGCAACAGAAACTCTTCCACATGGGAATGGAACTACAAAAATAGAAAGAAAGGGAATATTCTGACATTTGACAGTGGCATATATAAATGCATTACAATAATTGAGAATGAACTTCATTCATTGCTGTCACTTTGGAGAAGACGGTCTGTTGATGTTAAAAGAAAAAAAAAGAATATAGTTTCAAACTAAAGGGCCAACTGCAGTATTTTCATGTAAAGTTTTCAAAGCTTCCATGGGAAACATTTGGCTCTGAAATCCATCATCTTCATAGAAATAAAATAGGTGTTCTGAATTCAAATTTATTATGTATATTTAAAAATAGAATTCCCTTCTATCTAGTTTTTTAATTAAAGTCTTACTTCAAAGTTCCCTTACCCTGGATGGAGATCAAGAAGGGATGCCATGGAACTTTCCTTTTAGGAGAAGGCAAAGAGCTGCAACTACTTGCTATCGACGGGGGCTTTTGTAGACTATTTACGCGCTAGAGAGTCCAACATGGAAGTTTTGAAGGGAAATCTTTGTGATTCAACTGTATATTTGTCAAAAATTTACCACATAGGTTACTAGTATGTTTACCAAATCCATATTTACTTGGATCCGGCCACGTTTCCCCACCATCCTGCCCCATTTGATTTATTTCCCAACAAATTATCTACTGATACACCGGGGACCACCAAAATGGAAATCTGTAGCCCAAGTCATCTCACACTTCATTTTCACATTTTACTCTCCTCTTAGATACGTTCCATGTACGAGACATTTCTATAGCAACCAGCTGTGGCTAAGTATCATGAAGGCAGCTTGTGGCCAAAAAAGTAGGAAATTAGTTCAAAATACTTCTGCATAAATATACACGATCAACAATGGCATAAAAAGGGACTGTTATCTTTCAAAAGGCAGGACAGTTTATTTTGGTTTGACCCAGTTCCTCTACTAAAGCTAAGGCTACATTCAAACAGAACTCCTTAATAGTTGGAGGTGCTTTTCAATTTTGTCTCTCTTAGAACATAGAAGAACTTTTAAGGACTAAGCTTCTGTGCCAGCTGCCTTCATGAGAAGTTAGCTTTTTAAATGTTAGGTGTGCATGTGTGTGCGCGCGCACACACACACACACACACACACACACACACACACACACACACACACACTTCTAAGGCAAGAAACAGGTAAGTCAGTGCATGTGAAGAAGCAGGCAGAAGGCGAAGCACCGGACACTCTTCATTTTGTTTATAGCAGATGTGCTTTTGTATTCTGGCCCTTTCTTTAATTTCCTCTGCCTGGTACATTGCTAAGATAGGTATCAAACCCACAGTTACAGGGGGAATGGTTCATAATTTAATGTACCAATCTAATAAAAGGTCTGCCTTTGGAAATATAAGAGAAACTATGTTTGGCTTGCTTTAAAAGTGTGCGTATATTTTATTTGGAAGTATGCTATATGGGTGTGGGCACACGTATGTGCTGATGTGAGTGTCCATGTTTGCATGAGTGAAAGCCGGGGCTTAACATCAAACATCTTCATTTATTTCTCTGTTCTCCAAATTCCTTTTTTGAGACTGGATCTCTCATTGAACCTGGAGCTCACCATTTCTGGCTGGTCCTGTCTTCCCCTTCCCCTCCCCTGCTGGGCTTTTAGATACTGTGTATCTGAACTCAGGTTCTCATGCTTGCGTACTAAGTGCTTCATTTCCCTTCTGTTATTCTTACAAAGCTTATCTCCCTCTCTCTGAATCAAAACTGATTCCAGAGGTAAGCAATGCGTGTGGAGACGCTCTAAATACCGTAATTAGGTGTCAACACGGTGGCATGCTCACACAGCTGTGAAACATTGCCTACCCCTTTAACATAAAGACTGTATAGATCAGTCTCGAAAAGTAGAAGCAGTGGCTGGATCCACTCTGACAGTAAGTACAGAGACTCAGTTTATGACGCAAGTCAGGAAGTAATTTTCATAGACTGAAGTAGCTAGGCTCCAACAGACCTATGCTTAACATTTAGTATCGTTTATTTTTACTAGTATTTATATGTCTCTTATAGTATGGCAATGTATTATTGACTTGATCTACTGAATGTCAAATATTGCACATAAAGATCACAGCAATCCATTTCTTTATAATATAGAAATATAATGCAGAAAAAAATCATGGACCCAGAAATGAATTCAGGCTGTATATAATTATTAAAGTGTGAAATGATGGTGACATTTGGAAAATTAATTTGTTTTTTCAAGATGCTAATCTTTTGTGCAATTTCAAAAGGGAGCTGATGCAAGCAAGTATTGAAATAAGGAATAAGGGGGCAGAGGGTCTGAACGTGGGTTATAACTGGAGTTATGGTGGGTTAGTGAGCACCTACACATTAGCTCACTAAACCTCTATCTCCAGTTTGAGGGGATCTGATATCGTCTTTTTACTTCCACAAGCATTGCACACCCATGGCATAAAAAATACATGCACGCAAGACACTCATAAAATGAAAATAAATAAATCATTTTGAAAAAGACTAAAATAATATAGTTTAAATACTAAAGATTCAAATGCAGATTTTCTTTAAAGAAATAATTTAGATTTTGACCTGCTGGTTCACAGGACTTCTGGTCTTCTGCAAGTTGGTATCCCTCAGTGCAGGAACAAATTATCTTGTTGTCAGGGCTGTTTTTACAAAACTGCTTACACCTGCCATTTTTAATGCTACATGTTGCATCTAAAAGAAAAGAAAAGGAAAGTAATCTAATGGCTCATTTGACATATAGTTCAAAAAATACGTGGAACTATGGTTCACGTATGGGTGAAACACAAGTTGAAGCAACGTGGGAGCCTAGAGCTAAGAGAAGAAAAATGAGGTAAAGTAAGTTTCTCAGTAAGGCATGGTGATGGCGTCAGCAATATTTTGATGTGTACAACAAAATATTTGGATATTTTACTTTAACTAAATCATGAGCTACGATAAGAAACCTATTTATTAAAGTAAAACACAAATCCAGGGACGTCAATGAGACTTTTGTGTGAGGTTTCACAAAGTAGGTGCACCTGTTTAAATGCTTCACAGGTTAACAAATAGGACATTACCAGCTGCCAAAAGTCCCATTATGTCCCACCCCCCAACCATTCTACCCTTCCTCCTTTACAAAAATCGTTACCTGTGCTTCAAACATAGGAAACACCATTGATAGTTCAGAGCTTTATGTAAACAGCACATATCTTCTTCTGTTTCAGGAATTTAGTTGGGAGACTCACCTATGTCGTTAGTAAAGCAATAGTTCCTTTCCCTGCCGTGTAGCAGTCTTTTGTATTCATACAGTGCAGCCAACTATTCTGTTGTTGAAAATACTCAGGTACGTGTGTGTATGTGTTTGTGTGATTCCAAAGAAGCACAGTATGTGTAGAGTACTTGCGCATCTTTTATTACTAAGCATTCAATTTCTACACTGTTCCAAAATATATTTTCTGTTTATTATGGTATAAATATAATTGGTATTTTATTGCTTTCATATACATTTTTTGTATGTTCATTTATTTAATTGCATAGTCCCATAAATCAGGGGAGGAAAATAAAGTATTATCAGGGGAAGGGAACAAAGGAACAGACCTGAGATTCCATTTTTGCTACCATTAATCCACTAAATTGATGACAAAAATGATGGCATCTGGTCTTGTGGAATTCCTTAGTTTTGAGGCCCTTTCACCTTGTGAGCGGTGATAACATCTCTGGCGCTTTTATATTTTATTTTTTGTTCTTGGCTATCACATTGTTGCTACAAAGCAATAGTAAAGTGTTCAGCCAAGTCAAATAGTACCTGTAGAAAATGTTCCATCAGTATGAGGTCGGATAAGTTAAGAGAGGTGGGTGGGGAGAACAGGCTAGTTGTGTCCACAGCCAATTACAAAGGGAATGAGTAAAGTTGGTATGATTTTGCTGTTCTGCTCTGTGTCCTTGGTTAGGCAACGAGACCTCTGGATCTTTTGCCTGTTTGCTATTGCCCTTTCTGGCCCAGCATGTTGCTGCTGATCTTGATCTTTGGCTTGTTTGGTGCATGTGGTAGGATGGATGGACTGCTGTAACATCAGGCTTTTGCCTGCAGTCACAAGCTTCAGGATTCTAGAAATAGAATTATAGCACAAGAACTTCCAACGGAGAGGTCAATAGAGCAGGCCCCGAGAAACAGAATTGAACTCAGTCAATTATCCAGCTCTTAGATGCCACACACTAGGTTGGAGACGGGTTTCCCTTAGTCCCAAGGCTGGCCTAGAATATCCACTGAGGAACCTTTAAAGCATGTGTTTTCTTTCTCTTCCTGATAACACAGGGTTAGCCACCAGAGCCATAAAATTTTTTTCTTTTGTTTAACAGGTTTGCCAGAAATCATCTTATCCAGCTAACCTCAACATTTTCCCAACCCCTAAATACATGGTAAATGAGAGAGCTGGATCTGGGGTGTGCTGGAACACCCAAAACGAACAACAACAACAAAAGGCCCTCAGAGAATAGTCTTTTGTTTGTAATCTTTTCTTTCCACTTTGTTTTTCTGCACTCTCCAGAAGGAAAGGATTCTTGCAGACCTTGACCTTGATCTGCCTGAAAGACATTTGGATTTCTTCCAAAGCAGAGGGAATGCAAAGATAATTATTGTAGCCAAAGGGACCCAGTAGCCAGTGAATTCTTTCTTTCCTAACTAGACAACATGTCCAAATGTTCACTCTTTACTCCCACAACTGAGAGCCTGCCTGGTGGAGAGGAGATAAAGAAAGCGTAGGGCTGCCACAATGCACATTTTTCCTTTTCCAGGACAAGGTAAGGCAGGGGCCCACACACCTCTACACTGTGATTCCTTGTGATTTTTCACATTTGTGTTTAGTTCAGCCGGAGGCAAGAAGCCTAAACTGGAGTTTGTGGATGCTTTGGTGTTGCTCTCTCCTCTACTGTCTGAGATAAAGAGTATTCTGACAGAATTCCCATCTTGTCTCTGAATCAGCTGAGCTGAATAGAGTTTTAAAAAACCCTTTCTCAAATTGGTTGGATCTGATCATTAGGCTAAGAGTGGTGGCAACTGCAATACAGCCACAGAGCCCTGACCAATCAGAAATGTGGGGACCAAGGACTATTAAGATGTTGCCAGTTGCAGATGTAGCACGTTTTTTCTGTGAATCATCACCTCCCCAACCACAGTGCACCCTATTATAGAACTCTGAGCTTATGTTCACATTCCTTGGTGCTGTTCTCTTCCTCCTTTTAAACTATCTTTTAAAACAAGATAGAGATGGAGAGCTGGCTCACTGGTTAAGAGTAGTTGCTGCTTTCTCAGAAAAAACAAGTTCAGTTCCCAAATCCCAGCTGGGGCTCAGAGCCACCTTTTATGCTAGTTCCAGAGGATCTCCTGCCCTCTTCTGGCCTTTATGGGTATTGCATGCACATGGCACCCAGATAAACAATGCATACAAAACATCCTTAAACATAAAATAAAACTAAATAAACCTTAAACTAGATAGAGACTAATGTTTTTAAAACTTTATAAATTAAAATGTATTTTATTATTATATTTTTACATGTATGTTTTATCTGCTTTTAAATTTGTGCACCATGTGTTTGGTGCCTGTGGATGCCAAAAGAGAGCTTTGGATCCTTGGAACTGGAGTTACAGAGAGTTTTGACCCACTACGTAGGTTCTAGGAGTTGAACCCAGGTCCTCTGGAAGAGCAGCCGATGCTCATAACTGCTGAGCCATCTCTCCAGCCCAACATTTATGTTTTCAATAACCATCTACTACATTGTGACCTTCGCTCAGAGCAAAGACTGAGTTATTCATTCCCTTTACTTCAGAGTAACTACTCGAAGCATTCCTGTATGTATCTGGAATATGAGGACTGAATTTCACTGATTTGCAATTTGAAATTATAATCTTGCAGCCCAAATGGCACTTAGCGATGTTGAAGCAATTAACACACCCTAGGAGTGGAACTCAAACAGCGGTTTATCTCCACACCAGGAATCCGAAACAAATGCAAGTCAAGCCTGAGTATGTTGCTCACCACTTCATTTTGTCTCTTTAGATTCCTTTGTCCTTTCAACTTTCCTTTTTATCCTGAGATCTTTCAGATCTCAAAGAAAGATGATCAATGAACTTCCCTTCGGTACGGAACAATATTACAGGGACTTTCATCCCCTTTTTCAATAGGACAAGTGCAGCTGCTGCCTTTCATTTTATGCCTTGTTCGTGTGTCAGAATGATGGCCATGCTGTCTTAATAGCGTCCTACTACTTCTCTACTCTATCCTCAGCCATGTAGCCTGTGCTGGGGGATTCTTTCCCTCACATTGTGCCTCTCTGCTCCCAGAATTTCAGAGTGCAACACATTTCCTTGGTACCAGTGCTTCTCTCAAGCACAATGTCATCCAGACTGCATCCAGAGGCAGTAAACAAGGAGGTAAAGGACTTCGGGGTTTACTACTCAAATGACCAAAGTATCAAAAAAGAAATATTCTAGGAAGGTAAACAAAATTCTTACATTCGCACTTACTTTTTTCTTCTGTTACCCTTGGATATAATCAATACATCTAGTGAAGAAACAACCTCTGATTTTTACAAATTTAACCTATAAAATGCTTTGTTCACCTGGAGGAGTTCTGATTTCTGGGGGCCTGTTGTGCCCAGCTCTATAGGCTATTTGCTTCCTTTATCTAAATCTGCAGTGACTCAGTCACAAGTTCAAATCTTTTTATGAGTGCAGTTTCCTCAGAGTTTTGAGTACAGTACAAGAAGTTCACTTCCTGACTCAACCATTTATGTTTGCTATTTGAGCTAGTCTTCTTGGTCATAAAATGGGAAAAATGATAGTCCTGAAGACATATTAAGGATGCATACATAAAGGAATGGAATATTATCCTGAAATACTAGCTTGAATTCATATCCTAGAAAGTGGCTACAGAGAAAGCAAATGTTTATAAGCATAGAAAATGTGTTTTAAAAGAATTGCGTGGTACAAAATATTTAAATTTCCTGTTTCATCTGGTTTAAAAAGGAAACTTTGAGCTATGAATAAATAAAGGGTTACTTACCTAATTCACAGTTCCTTCCTTCAAATCCAGCTTGGCACCAACATTCATAGGAATTAATATCATCCTTGCATATTCCACCATTTAAGCAAGGATTTGACTCACACTGATCTCCATCTTTAAGACAGGTAAAGAAATTGAGTTATCAGACGTGCTGCTTAAAATGCTCAGTCCTACCCTGAACTGATTTATGAAGGTAGGATTCAGATTTTCGGATGAGGGAACTACTGAGCTGCAAGCTACTGGCATATAGTTAAGCGATGTGACTATTTCTTCAAGTTTCTAAAAGCTACTGCAGCAAAGGTTTTCAGGCTAGTACCATCCTCAGAAATTTCACAGAAGGAGGCATGCACAGTTTATATAACCCAAGGAAAGAGGGGGAAATGTGTTTGTATGGAAATGCTATATCAGTGTACAATGAGAAGGACTGTCAGTATTTCTTCATGGAATGGAAACAAGTTATCCATAAATTAAATTAAATTGAACCACTTCAGCAAGTACTATTTATATTTCATATGAGGCCATCTTATTTCAGGTCTTGTACAACAAGCTGTGTTAGGCAATAGAAGTGTATCCACTCATAGACTGGTAGTCCAGGCACAGGCCAAATGTATCTACTTTCTTGAATTGCCTTTTAATGCTTCTCTATCACATGAAGTAAGGGGCTGTGGCAACAGCAAAGTTGCCAGAAGCTTTAAGATGATAGCTTTCTGCTTACTAGTTAGCTTCCAAGTCAGCAACTATGTTCAGTGCGTCATCAGAAGCTTAAAAGTACTCTTGGGTGAGCTTTAAAAATACATTTGCTGTTTCTATGCTGCGTTTTTAGAAGTTTCTACATTGACAGAGCCCTTGAAAACACTGATAGTAGGAAAAAGAAACAAACAAAAATAAAAACAGGGAGAAGGAACAGGAAAGTGGAGAAGAGTCAGGAACAGAAGGAAACCTTTAAGTGTGGTTTCTTAGTGTCCAGCCTCTACTCATACTACTAAGAAAGCATCAAGGGATAGGATGAACCCAACCAGAAGAAGAGGGGCATGTATTTTGAGCTACAGAAAAACTCTGTAAGACTCCACAAATGAGAAAGAAAACTCTGAGATGAAATGGTATGAAGGAGAGAAAAATGGGAAGAATCAAAGAGAAATTTCTAGTTATTAGTCATACTTTATAGCCAACCCCCCTGACATTTATTGCATAGATGACCACATCCCCTATTCCCTGATGGAAGCATGTGTCCATGGTCTGTTGACTATGGGACTAGTATCCTTTTTCAGAAATAAACTCTCTGGAAAATTGGATTGCTGTAAAAATTAGACCTTGCCCTCTCTGCCCCTTGATCCAATGTGCTTTTGCACAGATACTGCAATTTGTTCCAATTCTATGAAAACAAAATACATTATCTCTGGTTTATTATTATTGATGTTCAGAACCGGTCTAAAAACGAGCTACATTTGCACTTTATATTATAGACCAATGAATCTGAATTATTTAGGGTGTTTTAGTGAAAGGGTCTGGGCTTGCAGCCAGCCACACAGGAAACTCATTTGCTGAGACATATCTTCAAAATGAATGTCATTTTCTCTTGAATTTAGTGTTCCTTTGCTCTCTTGTCTGTGTGTACTATAGGCCAGGAGAAAGCCATAGATAGTAGGGGTCAAAAACAACAGGAGACAAGATCCTGCCATGTGAGATTCTCTTTCAAGATTGCTAGGCTCTGGAGATTTAGAGATGATTCAGTGGTTAAGAGTACTTGATACTTTTACAGAGGACCTGGGTTCAGTTCCCAGCCCCAACATGGTTGTTTATTGCAGTCCATAACTACAGTTTCAGGGAAACTGATACCCCGTTTCTTGTTTCCATAGTTAACAGGCACAAATGTGGTATCCAGATACTTATTCAGACAACATGCTCATACATATAAAATGAAAATAAATAAACCCTTATGATGATGATGATGATGATGATGGTGGTGGGGGTGGGGTGGTGGTGGTGGTGGTGGTGGTGGTGGTGGTGAAGAAGAAGAAGGAGGAGGAGGAGGAGGAGGAGGAGAAGAAGAAGGAGAAGGAGAAGGAGAAGGAGAAGGAGAAGGAGAAGGAGGAGAAGGAGGAGAAGGAGGAGAAGGAGAAGAAGAAGAAGAAGAAGAACAACAACAACAACAACAACAACAACAACAACAACAATAACAAACAAGACAACATTCAGATTTCAGGATAATACGATGTTATAGTGAAAGAAAGAGTTGGTTAGAAAAGAACTTGGGTTCCTTTCCTGGTCTTGTGGTTTTCCAACTGGGTGATCTAAGGCAAATCCCTTACCACCTCTAAGCCTGTTTCCTTCTCTATGAAACAAAATTCATAATGCTTTACCCATCTGACTGCTGTGAGGGTTGAATGGAATAGGCATTCTATAAACTGCTTCTGTGAACTGTATTCAACAATGCCAGACAGATGGTAGTTCAGTCAGGCTCTTTGTATGATGAAGTCATGGTAGAGACATACAGACATAGCAGTGAGGAGCCTGAGCCCAGGCAGATTTTCATTAGAACAGTCTAAGTTTGTGATAGGTAGGAATCCTAACTACATGTGAAAACAAGTATGGGTTTTGTGCCTCTTTTGTTCTTATTTGTGTTGCCTAACTTCAAAGTATGCTGCTTGGGCTGAGGCTGGGGCTGGGACTGGGGCTGGGGCTGGGGTTGGGGTGTGTTTTGGATGGGCAGTATGAAGGAATCATGACAGTCCAACCGTAGCAACGATTTCTTCTTCTTCTTCTTCTTCTTCTTCTTCTTCTTCTTCTTCTTCTTCTTCTTCTTCTTCTTCTTCTTCTTCTTCTTCTTCTTCTTCTTCTTCTTCTTCTTCTTCTCTTCTCCTTCTTCTACTCCTCCTTCTCCTCCTCCTCCTCCTCCTTCTCCTTTTCCTTCTCCTCCTCCTCCTCTTCCTCCTCCTCCTCTTCCTCCTCCTCCTCCCTTTCTCTTTCTCCCTCTCTCAGTGTGTGTGTGTGTGTGTGTGTGTGTGTGTGTGTGTGTGTGTGTGTGTGTGTGTATGTATGTATGTGTGTGTGTATGTGTGTGTATGTACAAGTCAACCTCAGTGTGTTTTTTCCTTATATAGTTTTCTGAATGGGAGAGAAAGCCATTAGATTGTTTTTCTCCCATGGAACTTAGAGAATATTGATTAGGTGAAGCTGGCTAGGCAATAAGCCTCAAAGAGTTTTCCATCACTCCCTTCTCAGTGCAGGGATTACAGGCAAGCACCACCCACATCTAGCTCTTATTCTTTTTTTTTTAGCATTTATTTTTATTTTAATTATTTTCACTACCTTTTAATTAAAATATAATTCCAGCACTCTCCTCCTTTCTTTTGTATCCTCCAAACCTTCTCAAATCCATTCCCCATACTTCTCAATGCTCCCCACACTCAAGTTGATAGTTCATTTTTGATTATTATTGTTACATGAACATGCATGCAAAAAATTAACTACAACCTGCTGGGCCACTTTTTGTTCTTTGTGTCTGTCTATATGGTTTCAGGGTTAGTGAGGTCATGGCTCTTAGAAGAGAACCTAAACTAGTTTGCATGGAGTTTGTGAGCCAACTCAAAAGTGGGCTTGGTAGCGTTCATCTTTAAAAATAAAGAAGGCCAAAGAGAACCTCTTTTCTTTTGCAAGTTCAAATGGAAAGTGGAGACACAAGAGTGAGTTATGAGGTTATGAGATTTTCTAGTAGTTTCTCCAGAAATGGAATCCTAGAAAATCAAATTGGACCTCAAGTAGATGGAGCTCAGTGAATAGAGTGCCCAAGTTTATTTGTTCTGTTAGTGCAAATACTCTGAAGGAAGTCAGCCTGTGAAACGTCACTCAACATCTGACTTCTGTACTTCAAATTTTTTGAAATTTGTATTTGTGCACAGATTTAAAAACTGTACAAAGATATAACGTAAATAACAAAATTGGTTGTTGTTGAAGTATTGCTTGTCTTCCTTTGCGTCAGTTCATGGGGCGGATGTTTCCTGAGTGCCTCCGTTGTAGGGAGCGTGTAGGTGTCAGGAACCTATCAATAAATGAAGCTACTGATTCCTGCCAATATGAAGCTCACATTCCAGGAGGATGGGAAAACGAACAAGACACCGATGTGGAAAGTGCTACAGGTTCACTATCCTCAATCTGAAAGCTCAAGTTTCAAATCACTCCAAAATCTAAAACTGTTTGTGTACCAGTGTGCTGTTGCAAATGGAAAGTACCAGGCTATGAAATTTTTTATAAACAAAATTATTAAAATTATTGTATGAGGGCTGGAGAGATGGCTCAGCGGTTAAGAGCACCCGACTGCTCTTCCAGAGGTCATGAGTTCAATTCCCAGCAACCACATGGTGGCTCATAACCATCTGTAAAGAGATCTGATGCCCTCTTCTGGTGTGTCTGAAGACAGACAGCTACAGTGTACTTATATATAATAAACGAATAAATCTTTAAAAAAATATTGTATGATAGGATCTTTAGGCAATATATATATATATATATATATATATATATATAACATATGTGTATATAACAAATGCATTTAGAGTCGGGTCTCATGCCAAAGATATTTCATTACAAATAATAGACAATGCCACAAATGTCTAAGATGTCAGCACTACCAGGGGAGCAGGTTGGAATATTAATACCTCATCAAAGGAGGACTCACTGAGTTGGTGGAATTTTGGACAAGTCCCTGAGCAAGGTAAGGGAGTTAGCCTAGAAGAAGCTGGAAAGAGTCAGCTAACAGAGATACCCAGATAACGCCTCTAACATGGGAGCAGTGCTAGGGTGTGCAAGGAGCCCCGTGTGGAATGAGGGCAGTAGTAGTGGAGTGCTCAGAAGGGTAACAAGAAGGCATGGTAGGTCAAGACATGGAGGGCATCAGAAAGCATCCCAATCAGGAGGATTTAACGTGGTAAACATTGCCAATCATCATCTCTGAATTCACTGCTGACAGCAAACCTTCATTTAACTCAAACATGCAATTGTTCTGTTTCTACCTGCATTTGAAGTAGATTTTTTTTAAAGCTGAGACTGTACAATCTCTATATATAGAAAATAGGCACAATCCTCAAGTGTTTCATATAGCAGCTAGGAAATAAAATGAATTGCTTACCAACATACTGCTTCCAAAATTCAGTCTGTAAAGAAAAAGGAGGACAGCTTAATGATAGTTTTTAAAGTATTTTGATGTGGACTCCTTTCCTTTTACAACATTTGTGATATATAATTTGATCTGAATAGATATTTTAAGATTTCAAATACAAGCTTCTTTCCTTTAATAATTGATCTTAAATACTTTTTAAATTTTGTTTTATGTGTATGAGTGTTCTATCTGCGTGCACACATGTACTACTGTATATGTACTACTCAAAGAGGTCAGAAGAGAGTGTGGGATTTTCTAGATGCTTGGATTTGAACCTGTGTCTTTTGGAATAGCAGCCAGTGCTCCAAAACACAGAGTCATCTCTTTAGTACCACACTCTCTTTTTAAAAATTGAGGTTTTCCATCTTTTGCTCTGGGACATATTATTCAGGTATGATGTGGGTATACTCACAGTTTTTTCAGTGTTTTCAAAAACTTCTCGTGCTTCTTCAAAACTGCATCTTTCTTCTATGCACTCTCTCTCAAGGTTTCCCTGAACAAACTCTTCCAGTTTCCCTGAGTTATATCTCTTTGGACGGGTAAGAATTTTGGTGGCATTTTTGCGATCAAGAAAAACTGAAATTTGAAAGTACAGTTCTTTAGTTTTAGAAAATAAAATCACCCTGAAAACTAAACATGTTTTTAAAGAAAAAGTTTGTTTGTAATTCCATAGCTAATTTCTCTTTGGGACATAGAGCTAAAAATTATGATCTTTTCACAGTACTGTATACACATGGAAATTTAGGAGTTAAAATTCAATTTCATTTTTAATCAGTAGAGTGCCAATAATAAAAGGTCACACCTCAGTTGTATTTGTATTTAACTTTGCATGAAAAGGAAACTTCTCAAATAAGCAGTTAAGTTCACACTTTGTCATCACTTGAAAATAACTCAGTGCAGAATCCTTCCAAGGTGATCGTCATTCCCCTGGCTGGGCTGCTTCGGGCATGTAGTCTCCCAATGACTTTGCAACAAATATCCCGTGAAGAACAGAAGCCTGTTTGTGTTTGTTTTGACTTTACTTTGTTTTTGTTTGGAGAGAGAGGGAGGGAAGGAGAGATAGAAAGACAGAGATTAAGGGCTGGGGCAGATCTGGGAGAAGTTGGGGGAGGAAAAAAGAATATGATCAAAATATTTTGTATGAAAATATATTAAACAACGACAGCAACAACAACAACAACAACATCCCAACTGTAGGCCAGCTGCAAAGGTGACCTCACTGCTTCTCATGGGATAGTGAGGGACAATCATGGCATATAATAGATTTTATCTTCGGGGCCCCGTGATGTCTTTAGCTGGCATGTAAAGGCCAGTGATGTATGCATTTTACTGATATTCATGGTGTAGTTTCTTTTAGCTATGACTGCCTACTCTGTAGGACACTTTTGCTTTTTTGAAAATTTTCAATTTTCTGCCTTCTTCCTTTTCCTTCTCCTTGTTGCTTCCTGGTTGTATGTATTTTTGTTGCTCTCTCTCTCTCCCTCAGCATGTATACATGTATGTATGCCTTGAAACTGACTGCATAGACATGGACAAACCATACAATGTCTGAACCTTAACTTTTTTTTTTCTTTTTTTCGGAGCTGGGGACCAAACCCAGGGCCTTGCGGTTGCTAGGCAAGCGCTCCACCACTGAGCTAAATCCCCAACCCGAACCTTAACTTTTTAAAATATCAAATGAATGTAACGGTGGTGTAAGGCACCTCATCGTCATGTTGACGAGATCTCTCAGAGAAATTATAGGCTTGTGTATCCTGGTTATTCACTTTCTTCCCATGTTGTGCATGCTATCTCCTCTCCCCATTCTTAGCTTTCTCCCTTCTCCAGCAATTCTATGCTCTTTAAAGTGTCTTTACATTCTCACTGCCCTCTGTGCAAGAAAATGACCATTGTCATCATTGGCAGTGACCATGTAAAGAATCTTTTTGATTGCATGCATTTTCTGACTGCTTGCCATCTAATAAAGCATCAGGCTGTACACACAGTCAGACTACAGAGCCTGTACTGTGTTGTTGATATTATCACGTTGTCCTCAACCCCCAGACACTCCATATATGTCTCCCAAACCTTTCATATGCATGTGGCTATTAAATCACATCAGCACTATTTTATAATTATCACTTCCATTGCAAATCCTCTCTCTATTCTTGTCCACATTACATTCTTTTGTTTCCATTGTATGATTGCAAGAGACTTAAACTTGGACTCCCTAGCCTGGAGCCTCATCAGTTCCTTATAGTGCTACCATTCTGAGTGTTATAACACAGTGAGGGCTGTGCTTCTTACCCTTACACCTCCACATTGCTGTCTATGTTCCCTCTCCTTAACTTAGGACCCTTTCTGGAGAATCTGACCCACCCCATTTTCTTGCCTTACTTCTAACAGTCAGTATTCAAACAAGATGAAGCATGTTAAGCATCTTGAATACTTAAATTATTGTGGAGGTGGCTTTTTCTGTGTGAGGGTTACTATCTATGTAAAGTGCTACACATTGCGCTCTCGCTCTCTCTCTCTCTCTCTCTCTCTCTCTCTCTATGTGTGTGTGTGTGTGTGTTCTGACTAGCTTTTATGACATTTTATGACAATTTGACACAAGCTAGAGTCATTTTGGAAGAGCAAACCTCAATTTGAATTATGCCATCACCAAACTGGCCTGTGAGAAAGACTGTGGAGTGTATTCTTGAGTGATGATTGATGTGGGAGGGCCAAGCTCACTTTTGGATGTGCTACCCCTGAGCTGGTGACCCTGGTCCTGAGCTGTATAAGAAAGCAGTCTGAGCAAGCCTTTAGGTGGAGACTGCAAGCAACATTTCTCCATGGCTTCCACATCAGCTCCTGCCTCCAGGTTCTTATCTGGTTTCCGTTCCCTCTTGGACTTCCTTCACCTGAAATAAACCCTTTCTTCCCAAGTTATTTATGCTCATGGTGTTTAACTCAACAACAGAAACCCTAAGAATATGCGTGTGTCTTTACATATATACATACATGAATATACAAGCATCTGTATGTATATATGTATGCATGCATTGTGTGCGTTCTCATACATGTGGATATTAAATGACAATCCTGGAAGTCAGGTGTCTTATTCACTGTATAGATCCTGGGGATCCAATTCAGGTTGTCAGGCTTGGTGAAAAGAACTTTTCCCCACTGAGCCATCTATCTAGCCCCTGGGTCAGACATTTAAGAACACTGAACAACTATTCATCTCTTAAGATCTTGCTCCAAACACTGTCTCTGCCAGGAGGTTTTACATCCATCATGTTCCTACTTTTGTACTTCCTAAGCATGTGGTACACACACTATCCCATCCTATTAAGGCCTGTTTTTGAGCCCATGGTGCTTTATGTGGAGGAGAACCCGTTTGTCTCTGCTTCCACTTCCTTGTCATAGCACCATGCGCCATAACAGTATGTACTAATATCCGAATGCACGAAAGACAATTTTGATTTGTATACATTATAAACCCAAATTTATTTCACAGACTAATTTTGATTTCTAAATTCTAAATTTGAACAATAAGGCAGTAGTTATGAACTTGTGGCCTCTCTGTTCTAAAGTCCAGGATAGTTTAACAGAAGACAGTGCTATATGAATACCTAGCCACTGCCACCCCCAGCCAAGGACATTTCCCTGGTTCACTGGCCAAATTGACTCTAAAATCTTGTTGCTTTTATCCTCAGTATTGTCTGCAGATGATATATTTAACACCCCTTGAAGATTATTTCTAGTCATTATTGCCCCAGGTCTGAAATCGAGATTTTTTTCTATCATTTTACATCTGAGATTCCCTCACCAGTAAGACGTGCTTGGATCTTTATAAGAGAGTGCTTGGATCTTTTGTTCTCACATAGGTCAATCCCGGGCAATGCGTTGAATGACCTGCCTTTATGGTCCACATAATGAGTTTTCCAACATGTATTTTTCATCTCTACCCACTTTGCTAGTGCAGTTTAACCTTTGCATTCTCATGTCCTCTTTGCGGCTTTTCAGTCTGATTCCACAGCTGACATCATGTCTGGAGTGGGAACCAGGAGACCAGCCTGTCTTCTGGGGATGCTCAGGGTTGGCACCTGATCCTGGCAGTGTCACTTGCTTGATTTTAGTAGGTTGACTAGTAAGTCTGATAAATGTATCCAGGGTGAGCAGGCTGTTTGTCTGAATGCAGTAAGTTCTTCCCGTGCGGCTTCCCCTGGGAAGTAATGCCACTCTTGTTGCAAAAAGAAACTAAACAAAAACCTGTTGTGCTGTACTTTGCATGAACTAAACTCCTCCTCTTTCTAGCCATTTGTATACTTACTTTTGTCCCCAAGGGAAGCCTCTGAGTATTATGGTTCTCCAAACATCAGCTCTGAGATGTATGACAGATGAGCTGATTTATTTCTGTCTATGTAAAAGCTTTTATGACAGATAGCAACTTAATAACAAAAGCTTAATCTTCCTCAGAGAAATTAAATTATGAATATATACACTTAAACATTATAGCTATGCCTTACCATCTAGTTCTAAAATATTGGAACACATGTAGATACAAGAAAGACTTTTCATGTAAATAAACCATTGTGGTTTTGGTGTTTCCCCTTTTGATTTCAAGGTGGTGAGTCTAAAATCCTAAAAAACGTTTCCCTGCTTATTCTGCAATTTCTTTCTTAAGATACTTACTTTCATTTTTTTGAAACCAAGGACACAGAAATTTTAAGAGGAATTATATTGTCAAATCATAAGAATAACTGTATCTATTAAATAAAAATGCACCACAAACACTGTAAATCTAGTTCATTTTTTCAAACGTTGAAACTGAAGTTACCACAGAGCCAGAGTTACTGGCTGACATGCTGCCTGCTACAATAGAGACTACAGCTGTCAAATCATAAAATCTTGCTCTACTTTATAAAGATAGTTCTAAATATTTCTGTTTCTAAAAGAGAAGCATATTCAGTGTAGCATTGAAAAAGAAACAAACCTGCACATTCAGTGCTGAGTAGATATCCCAGAAGGAAGATGGTGATGAGACCCGGAGAGTCTGCCATGATGGTGTTCAGGTGCCTCATGACCTTTGTTAGGAGATTGTGCAAGTGTCAGGGCTAATCAATTGTTCCAAAGTACAAGCTGAATGGGATTTACTTCTGGGAAATTGGTGTCCATCTCCCTCAGTGTATCTTTGGGCTATTTCCAGTTGTTTCTTGGGTCTAGTGAAGAGAATGGTCAGGACTCCTCATTAAAGTGCACACTGGTTTCATGGGCCACTGCCACTGGGACAGAGCTACATTTGTGCTGTCAGGAAAGTTTATGAGTGGAATTCAGCTTATCTTCATCACAGAGCAATAATACAGAGTTTAACGACATTAAGGGGATCCTTTTATCTAAAATATCTTAATATATGTTTATAAACTGAATTACTAAATCTGAAATACTCTTTATATATATTTCATTGTAATCAGGAACTTATAATCTTTCTTATACCATGTGCCAATACAGTGACATATGTAGAACCTGTCTCTGAACACATGTGTATATGTACATATGTATGTGTCTATACCCATGGATATATTGAAGTATACATGTTATATATGCTAGGCTCCTGTTTGCAAGCATAACAGAGTATCATTAATAGTATTAGGATTGGTGCTTGCCCATGGAATGGGACTCAGGTTAGGCCAGTCATTGGATGGCCATTCCCTCAGTCTCTGCTATATATCTTTGTCCCTGCACATTTTATAGATAGGACACATTTTGGGTTGAAGGTTTTGTGGGTGGGTTGGTGTCCTTATCCCTCCCCTGAGAGTCCTGCTTGGCTACAGGATGTGGATCGGCATGTTTTAATCTCAGTCCTCGAGAGGAGAGGCAGGTGTATCTCCCCAAATTCAAGATGGACATTTTCTAACTATCAAACTCCAGGCCAGCAAACGCTATCTATTGAAACCTTGTTTCACAAAATTTACCTCCACCAAAACAAAGAAACAAAAACCTATCTGGACTCCAGACAGAGAAGCAGGTGCAAATCCTTATCTCTCCCTCCTCTTCTTCAATTTCCTAGTCTCATCCCCAGCTCTGTAGCAAACCACCTGTAGTGGTTTCACCCCCCTTTCTCTCCCCACTTCCAATGGATCATACAGACATTCTCTTCCAATCTTCTCCCCACTCCCGGTATCCCAACTATACCTGCCAGAGAAGCAAGTTGGCCAGCAGCAGTGCAGGTAGGCAGCTTCAGATCTTCACTCTCACTACTTTCCTCCAAATCTACTCTCCAAGTTTCATCCCTAGCTCTATAGCAGACAACCTGTTGTCTTACTCTGTGCTCCCATTTCCAGGGCACTAAGCAGATCCCGATGGAATACCCAGCTTTCCTACTTCCTATGAACCCTTCAGTTCCTCCTAACTTATCTTCACTCTTAAGTGCCATCTCTCAATACCTAGCAACACATTTTTGCCCAGAACCCCCAGTTGCAACACCTAGCAAGATCCCAGAAACATTCCCTACCAGACATCTCACTCTCTCCACACCCACCTTCAGAGATTCCAGCTGAAACCAAGGAACAAAATACCATACCAACAAAGATAAGACAAAATATTAGCACCTAGAATTACAATCTCCCTGAACCTGGGTGACTACATATCAGTGTCAAAATCAGTAATAACCAGGACTGTGTCTTCAACAGAGCCCACCAACCCTACCACAGAAGGAATTGAGATTGCAGCATACCTAAAATACGAGACAAAGACCTTAAAATGGTCTTTATGAATATGATAGAAGTTCTTAAAGAGGACATGTAAATCCTGTAAAAAAATCTATAAACACAAATACTAGAAGGGAATTAGTAAACTAGCTTAAGACATGAAAGCATAAATTAAAATTTAGGAACTCGAAAAATCTAAGACAAACCTCATCAACAGAATAGAAGAGATACAAAAGAAAATCTAAAGTGTTGAAGACATGGTAGAAGAAATAGATACCTTGATCAAAGAAAATGCTAAATCTAAAAGAAATCTTGTCAAAAATATATCTGGGAAATTATGAAAAGACCAAGTCTATGAATAATAGGAGTAGAGGAAGGAGAAGAAACCCAGGTAAAGGCACTGAAAATATTTTCAATAAAATAATAGAAGAAAATGTCCTTAATTTGAAAAAGATGACTGTCAAGGTACAAGAAGCATACAGAACTCCAAATAGATTGGACCAGAAAAGAAAGTACCATCCACATACAACAATCAAAAGACTAAACATGCAGAACAAAGAAATAATATTAAAAGCAGCAAAGGAAAAAAAAGTAACATGTAAAGGCAGACTTATTAGAAACAAATTACTTCTGAATGTAGACTCTAAAAGCCAGAAGGAACTGGACATAAGTTCTATAGACTCTAAGAGGCCACAGATGCCACCCTAGACTTCTATACCCAGCAAAACTTTTAATCACAAAAGATGGAGAAAGTGAGGCATTCCATGATAAAGCCAAATTTACAAGGGCACAGTAATTTTGATGCCGAAATCATGTAAAGACCTGCCCCCTAAAAAGAGAATTGCAGAACAATTTCCCTTATGAACATAGATACATAAATTCTCAATGAAATACTTTCAAACTCTATCCAAGAACACATCACAAAGGTGATTCACCTGGATGAAATAGACATCATCCTGGAGGTAGAGGGATGGTTCAGCATACATAAATTGATAAAAACAACAAACAAACAAACAAACAAACCCAACCCAACCAAACCAACCAAACAAGAAACAAACTCACATTATCATCTCATTAGATACACAAAATGCCTTTGAAAAATCCATCACTCCTTTATGATAAAAGTCCTGGTGAAATAAGCCATACAAAGGACAGACCTCAACAATATACAGTTTGCAGCAAGTCCATAGTCAGCATCAACTAAACTGGGAACTCAAAGCAATTCCACTAAAAAAGAACAAGATTTTCCTGGCTGTAATTTTCTAAATCTTTTATAATAAAATAGGTAGACCCTAAAATAAAATAAATATGTTAGTGGTATAAAAAAAGAAGAACAAGATTTTCCACTCTCTCCATACCTATTCAATATAGCACTTGACGGCTTAGCTAGAGTAATAAGAGAGCTGAGGGAGATCAAGGAGATACAAATTGGAAAGAAAGAAGCTGAAGTGTCTTTATTTGCAGATGATATGATGCAGCATATATAAGTAACCTTGAAAATTGCACCAGAAAGCTCCTAAAATAGTGACAAACACTTTCAGTGATGTAGCTGGACTCAATATTAACAACAAAAAACCAGTAGCTTTCCTATATACAAATGCCAGGGGCTGGGGAGACAGATCAGAGGTTAAGAACACTTGTCACTCTTCCAGAGGTCCTGAGTTCAATTCCCAGCAACCATATGGTGGCTCACAACCATCTATAATAGGATCTGGCACCCTCTTCTGGTGTGTCTAAAGACAGCAACAGTGTACTCATATACATAAAATAAATAAATTAAAAACAAAACAAAACAAATGGGACCTCATAAAATTGCAAAGCTTCTGTAAGGCAAAGGACATTGTCCTTAGGCCAAAATGGCAACCAAGACATTGGGAAAAGATCTTTACCAATCCTACATCCAATACAGGGCTAATATTCAATATATACAAAGAATTCAAGAAGTTAGACTCAAGAGAATCAAATAACCCTATTAAAAATGGGGTACACTGGGCTCCAACCTCATAGGTAGCAATGAATAGCCTACTAAGATCACCAGTAGAAGGGGAAGCCCTTGGTCCTGCCAAGACTGAACCCCCAGAGAACTCGATTGTTGGGGGGAGGGTGGTAATGGGGGGAGGGTGGGGAGGGGAACACCCATATAGAAAGGGAGGTGGAGGGGTTGGGGGATGTTGGCCGGGAAACCGGGAAAGGGAATAACAATCGAAATGTAAAAAAGAAATAACCAAGTTAATAAAGATGAAAAAAAAAAGGGGTACAGAGCTAAACAGAGAATTCTTAACTAAGGAATATCAAATGGCTGAGAAGTACCTAAAGAAGTCCTTAGTCATCAGGGAAATGCAAATTCAAACAACCCTGAGTTTCCACCTCACATCAAAATGGCTAACATCAAAAACTCAGGTGACAACAGATGCTGGTGAGGAGGTGGATAAAGAGGAATACTCCTCCATTATTGGCGAGATTGCATGCTGGTACAACCACTCTGGAAATCAGTATGGAGGTTCCCTAGCTATACCACTCCTGGGCATATACCCAAAAGATGCTCCAACATATAATAAGGACACATGTTCTACTATGTTCATAGCAGCCTTATTTATAATAATCAGAAGCTGGAAAGAACCCAGATGTCCCTCAACAGAGGATTGGATACAGAAAATGTGGTACATCTATACAATGGAGTACTACTCAGCTATTAAAAACAATGACTTAATGAAATTTATAGGCATATGGATGGAACTAGAAAATATCATCCTGAGTGAGGTAACCCAATCACAAAAACCCACACATGGTATGTACTCACTGATAAGTGGATATAAGCCCAAAAGCTCAGATTACCCAAGATACAATCCACAGACCACATGAAGTTCAAGAAGAAGGATGACCAAAGTGTGGATGCTTTAGTCCTTCTCAGAAGGGGAAACAAAAATATTTGTAGAAGGAGATATGGAGACAAAGTTTGGAGCAGAGACTGAAGGAATGGCCATTCTGAGCCTACCCAACCTGGGGATCCAGCCCATATAAATACAGCTACCAAACCCAGACAATATTGTTGATACTAAGAAGTGAGTACTGACAGGAGCCTGATATAGCTGTCTCCTAAGAGGATCTTCCAGAACACGACAAATACAGAGGCAAATATTTGCAGCCAATCATTGAGCTAAGAACGGGGTCCCCATTAGAGAAATTAGAGAAAGGATTGAAAGAGCCGAAGGGGCTTGCAATTCCATAAGAACAACAATGCCAACCAACCAGAGCTCCCATGGCCTAAACCACCATCCAAAGACTACACATGGACAGACCCATGGCTCTAGCTGCATATGCAGCAGAGGATGGCCTTGTTGGGCACCAATGGGAGAAGAAGCCCTTGGTCATGCCAAGGCTCGACCCCCCCCCAGTGTAGGGGAATGTTAGGGCATGGAGGTGGGAAGGTGTGGGTGAGTGGGTGGGGGAAGACCCTTATAGAAGAAAGGGGATGAGAATGGGATAAGGGGTTTATGGATGGGAAACTGGGAAAGGGGATAACATTTGAAATGTAAATTAAAAAAATCCCCCAAAAACATGCAACAAAGTTACAAAATAGAACAAAACAAACGAAAAACAAATGCCAAGTGGACTAAGGAAGAAATAAGGGAAAGAAAACCTTTTACAATAGCCTCAAATAATATAAAATATGTGGGGGCAGCTCTAACCAAGCAAGTAAATGACTTGTATGATAAAAACTGTAAGTCATTGAACAAAGAAATTGGAGAAAATATCAGAAGATGAAAAAGATCTCTCATGCTCATGTGTCAGTAGGATTAATATAGTAAAAATGGCCATCATATCAAAAGCGACCTACAGATTCAATCAAATATACATCAAAATTCCAACACAAATTTTCACAGATCTTTATGACAAGTTTCAGCTTCATATAGAAAAACAAAAAAATTGTTAGCTAAAACAATCATAAATCATAAAAAAACTGTTGAAGTTATCCGTATCTCTGATCTCAAATTGTACTACAAACATATACTAAAAATGCACAAACAAGGCATATTAATCCATGTGGTAGAATTGAAGACCCAGATATAAGTCCACACACTCGTGGATGCCTAGTTTTTGATAAAAGAGGCTAGAAATACACACTGAAAAAAAGCATCTTTAACAAATATTGCTAGTCAAATTAGATGGCTGCATGAAGAAGAATTCAAATAGATTCATACTTAGAATCCTATACAACACCCAACTTCATATGGATCAAAGGCTTTAATATAAAACCAGACACAGTGAACCTGATAAAAGATAAAGTGAAAACCTTCTATAAGGCAAAGGACACCATCAGACAAAGTGGCAACCCACAGAATGAATATGATTTTTACCAACTCCACATTTAATAGAAGACTAATATCTAAAATAAACATAAAAACTTCAAGCAACAAACTAGATATCAAGAAAATAAGCAATCCAAATAAAAACAGGGTACAGATCTGAACAGATATGTCTTAAAATAGGAAACAAAAATGACTGAGGAACAGTTAAGAAATTGTTAAATGTCCTTAGTCATCAGGGACATGCAAATTAAAACTGCTTTGAGATTTCATCTTACACAGGTCAGAATAGATAAGATCAATAATCAGATGACAGCTCATGATGGCAAGAATCTGGAGTAAGAGGAACACTCATACATTTCCTTATGAGTGCCAACTTGTACATTCACCATGGAAATCAGTGTGGCGGTGCCTCAGGAAGATGGGAATTGAACTCCCTCAAGATCCAGTTACACCACTCTTGGGCATATACCCAAGGCTGATTCATCTTATCACTTACACTCTTGCTCAATTATATTCATTACTGCTCTATTCATAGTAGTCAGAAATTTAAAACAATCTAGCTGTACCCCAAGAGAAGACTGGATACTGAAAGTGTGGTACAGTTATACATGGAGTATTACTCATCCATCAGAAAAAATGAAATCATGAAATTCACAGGTAAATAAATGCATTAAACTAGAAAAACATTATCCTGAGTGAGATAACGCAGACCCAGAAAGATAGTATGATATACATTCACTTACATGTAGATATTGGCTGTTAACTCAATGATAACTAAGCTAATATTCATAGAACCACAGAAGTTAGTTATAGAGTAAGGGGATACGGGGGCAGATAGAATAGATAATTATAGATGGACTGAGGGGATGAAATGGAGAATAGAGTGGGATAGGAATGGGAGAGGGTTCTGGGGGAGAGAATAAGGGGGGTGTCTAAAATTAAGAGCTATTTGAGGAGCAGTATGGAAACCTAACAGTAGAAGCTTCCTAAAATACATACATATAGGAAGGCAATGCAAAGGGAATAGCCAAATAATGAGGGAGGCAGACCCCCAATTGTACATCTTTTTGTACAGGAATGTACAATTACCAGGAATGAGTTACTCTACAAGGACCAGGAATGAGTTACAGCTTGACTTGATGGCCAAAGGGATCCCATGGGAATTCCTGAATAACCAGAGCTGTTGCTAAGACTATAGGTTGCCCCCTACAAACTGATAGCATGACCATATTGCTGAAGACCATGCCTACACAATTCCTTGAATATGGAGAAGCTGAGTTGGTGCCTAACTAAAGCCTTTACACCTATGTGCTAGTGTCTCTGGTACAAGGTACTCTGCATGCTACCAAAGGACAAACATTAGCACAAACCCACTCACAAGCCCTTTGATCTACAATGGTGTACTGTCTACAAGAGTAACCAGCTAATATCTGATTCACCTTAAGGCCCACCCTATAAATGGAATGTATACCTGATACTGAACCTGACCAAGAACCTGAGACAAGAAAGCCCAGAGACCTAGGGTAAAACCAAATACTACTGTTCTACTACAAGAACATAGCCATAAAATGACCCCTAATGACATTCTGGTGTACTCATAGATCAGTGTCTTGCTTAGCCACCATCAGAGAACCTTCCTCCTGCAGCAGATGAGGACAAACACAATGTCCCACAGCCGACATCACACAGAGAATGAGAGATCTGGAAATACTCTGCCCTAAATAAGATGTCTCCATCAAATATCTTCCCTCAGGGCCAAGGGAACATTGTGAAATAAGAGTCAGAAAAAATTTAAGAACCAGAGAGAACGGAGCACAACAAAGGCACAAGGCCCTTTCAATGCAGGACTGATGCACATCTGAACTCACAGAGACTGAGGCAGCATGCACAGGCCCTGCACAGGTCTGCACCAGATAGGTATTAGAGCTGAAAGGAATGTACAATGCCCCATCCATAACCTAGAAGTGATCTCCCAGTCATAACTACTTGCAAATGAAAATTTACTTTTTCAAAGAGAGTCTCATTGGGGAAACAAATGACTCAGAAGGGTAGCGTGAACGCCCAATAGTAGATGGCCGCCAGAATATTAACTCAACAGCATATTCGAAAGTTCTTTGCTCATGTCAGAACTCTTTCAAAATTATCTTTAAAATTTTTTATTTTATTTGTATATTCTTTACTTGTTTATATTTTTAATCTGTCATTTTGCCCTATAGGTTCTTTGTGTATACATTATAGGTGAAAGCAATTTAGTGTTTTTATGGATTCCTGAGTGTGAGTGATTGGGTCTCTTCCCGTATATCTGGTTCTTGTGCTTTGTCTTGGACTCTCTTCTCTTTGTTAATCTCTTTATATATGTTAGTTTTTATTTATTTTATTTTACTTTAATCCCTTGGAAGCCTGTTTGTTGTCTAATAAGAGAAAAAAATGGAGTAGATCTGGATGGGAGGAAGGAAGGAAGGGTGGACGAACTGGGAGGAATAGAGAAAAGGAAAACTCTAATCAGGATATATGAGAAAAATACATTTTAAATAAAATTTTAAAATCTCATAAGACTATATTTCAATTTATCTGTATTTCTTCATGGCATTTTTAGAGACACTTCTATTTTATGTGCACGTCTGTTTGCATGAGTGTCTGTACACTAGGCACATGCAATGCCCATGGAAGGCAGAAGATGTAGGAGTTTTCCATACAACAAGAGTTATAGGCAGTTGCCATCTGGAGACTGGACCCGGGTTCTCTGCAGGAACATGCGCTCTTAAGTGTAGAGGCTTCTACAGCCCCATGTGGTATTGTTTGCATATATTTAACTTCTATGTATTTAAGAATTCTTTTTTTGCCATCTTTATTAAATTGGGTATTTCTTATTTACATTTCGATTGTTATTCCCTTTCCTGGTTTCCAGGCAAACATCCCCCTAACACCGCCCCTTCCCTTTCCATGTGGATGTTCCCCTCCCCATCCTCCCCCCATTACCACCCTCCCCCCAACAATCACGTTCACTAGGTGTTCAGTCTTGGCAGGACCAAGGGCTTCCCCTTCCACTGGTGCTCTTACTAGGCTTTTCATTGCTACCTGTGAGGTTGGAGCCCAGGGTCAGTCCATGTATAGTCTTTGGGTAGTGGCTTAGTCCCTGGAAGCTCTGTTGGTTGGCATTGTTGTTTATATGGGGTCTCAAGCCCCTTCAAACTCTTTCAGTCCTTTTTCTGATTCCTTCAACGGGGGTCCCGTTCTCAGTTCAGTGGTTTGCTGCTGGCATTCGCCTATGTATTTGCAATATTCTGGCAGTGTCTCTCAGAAGAGAAGACAAGCACACAAACAAAATCTCACCTCCAAATACGAAGATAACAGGAAGCAACGATCACTATTCCTTAATATCTCTCAACATCAATGGACTCAGTTCTCCAATCAAAAGATATAGACTAACAGACTAGATGCATAAAGAGGACCCAGCATATTGCTGCATGCAGGAAACACACCTTAGAGACAAAGACAGTCACTGCATCAGAGTAAATGGCTGAAAAACAACTTTCCAAGCAAATGGCCTGAAGAAGCAAGCTGGAGTAGCCATTCTAATATCAAATAAAATCAATTTTCAACTAAAAGTCATCAAAAAAGATAAGGAAGGACACTTCATATTCATCAAAGGAAAAATCCACAAAGATGAACTCTCAATCCTAAATATGTATGCTCCAAATACAAGGGCATCTACATACATAAAAGAAACCTTACTAAAGCTCAAAGCACACATTGCACCTCACACAATAATAGTAGGAGATTTCAACACCCCACTCTCATCAATGGACAGATCATGGAAACAGAAATTAAACAGAGACGTAGACAGACTAAGAGAAGTCATGAGCCAAATGGACTTAACAGATATTTATAGAACATTCTACCCTAAAGCAAAAGGATATACCTTCTTCTCAGCTCCTCATGGTACTTTCTCCAAAATTTACCATATAATTGGTCAAAAAATGGGCCTCAACAGGTACAGAAAGATAGAAATAATCCCATGCGTGCTATCGGACCACCACGGCCTAAAGCTGGTCTTCAATAACAATAAGGGAAGAATGCCCACATATACGTGGAAATTGAACAATGCTCTACTCAATGATAACCTGGTCAAGGAAGAAATAAAGAAAGAAATTAAAAACTTTTTAGAATTTAATGAAAATGAAGGTACAACATACCCAAACTTATGGGACACAAGGAAAGCTGTGCTAAGACGAAAACTCATAGCGCTGAGTGCCTGCAGAAAGAAACAGGAGAGAGCATATGTCAGCAGCTTGACAGCACACCTAAAAGCTCTAGAACAAAAGGAAGCAAATATACCCAGAAGGAGTAGAAGGCAGGAAATAATCAAACTCAGAGCTGAAATCAACCAAGTAGAATAAAAAAGGACTATTCCAAGAATCAACAGAACCAAAAGCTGTTTCTTTGAGAAAATCAACAAGATAGATAAACCCTTAGCCAGACTAACCAGAGGACACAGAGAGTGTGTTCAAATTAACAGACTCAGAAATGAAAGGGGAGACATAACAATAGAATCAGAGGAAATTCAAAAAAATCATCAGATCCTACTACAAAAGCCTATATTCAACGAAACTTGAAAATCTGGAGGAAATGGACAATTTCCTAGACAGATACCAGGTACTGAAGTTAAATCAGGAACAGATAAACCATTTAAACAACCCCATAACTCCTAAGGAAATAGAAGCAGTCATTACAAGTCTCCCAACCAAAAAGAGCCCAGGTCCAGATGAGTTCAGTGCAGGATTCTATCAGACCTTCATAGAAGACCTCATACCAATACTATCCAAACTATTCCACAAAATTGAAACAGATGGAGCACTACCGAATTCCTTCTATGAAGCCACAATTACTCTTATACCTAAACCACACAAAGACCCAACAAAGAAAGAGAACTTCAGACCAATTTCCCTTATGAATATCGATGCAAAAATACTCAATAAAATTCTGGCAAACCGAATCCAAGAGCACATCAAAACAATCATCCACCATGATCAAGTAGGCTTCATCCCAGGCATGCAGGGATGGTTCAATATACGGAAAACCACCAACGTGATCCATAATATAAACAACCTGAAAGAAAAAAACCACATGATCATTTCATTAGATGCTGAGAAAGCATTTGACAAAATTCAATACCCTTCATGATAAAAGTCCTGAAAGAACAGGAATTCAAGGCCCCATACCTAAACATAGTAAAAGCCATATACAGCAAACCAGTAGCTAATATTAAACTAAATGGCGAGAAACTTGAAGCAATCCCACTAAAATCAGGGACTAGACAAGGCTGCCCACTCTCTCACTACTTATTCAATCAACATAGTTCTCAAAGTCCTAGCCAGAGCAATCAGACAAAAAAGGATGTAAATGGGATATGAATTGGAAAGGAATAAGTCAAAATATCACTATTTGCAGATGATATGACAGTATACTTAAGTGATCCCAAAAGTTCCATCAGAGAACTTCTAAGCTTGGTAAACAACTTCAGCAAAGTGTCTGGGTATAAAATTAACTTAAACAAATCATAGCCTTTTTCTACTCAAAGGATAAACAGGCTGAGAAAGAAATTGGGGAAATGACACCCTTCACAATAACCAAGCAAAGGAAATATCTGTATGACAAGAACTTCAAGTCTCTGAAGAAAAAAAATTGAAGAAGATCTCAGAAGATAGGAAGATCTCCCATGCTCATGGATTGGCAGGACTAATATAGTAAAAATGGCCATTTTGCCAAAAGCAATCTACAGATTCAGTGCAATCCCCATAAAATTCCAACTCAATTCTTCATAGAGTTAGAAAGAGCAATTTGCAAATTCATTTGGAATAAAAAGCAAACAGGATAGCAAAAACTATCCTCAGCAGCAAAAGAACTTCTGGCAGAATCACCATCCCTGACCTCAAGCAGTATTACAGAGCAGTAGTGATGAAAACTTTATGGGATTGGCACAGACACAGGCAAGTAGATCAAAGGAATAGAATTGAAGACCCAGAAATGAACCCACAAACCTATGGTCACTTGATCTTTGACAAAGGAGCCAAAATCATCTAATGTATAAAAGATAGCATTTCAGCAAATGGTGCTGGTTTAACTGGAGGTCATTATGTAGAAGAATGCAGATCGATCCATGCTTATCATCCTGTACAAAGCTTAAGTCCAAGTGAATCAAAGACCTTCACTCAAACTAATAGAAGAAAAAGTGGGGAAGAGTCTCAAACACATAGGCATTGGAGAAAATTTCCTGAACAAAACACCAATGGCTTATGCTCTAAGATCAAGAATCTACAAATGGAACCTAAAAAAAACTACAAAGCTTCTTTAAGGCAAAGGACACTGTCATTAGGACAAAATGGTATTCAACAGATTGGGAAAAGATCTTTACCAATCATACATCTGGTAGAAGGCTAATATCTAAAATATACAAAGAACTCAAGAAGTTAGACTCCAGAGAGCCAAATAACCCTATCAAAAATGGGGTTCAGAGCTAAACAAAGAATTCTCAACTGAGGAATATCGAGTGGCTGAGAAGTACCTAAAGAAATGCTCAACATCTTTGTCATGAGGTAAATGCAAATCAAAACAACCCTGAGATTCCACCTCACACCAGTAAGAATGACTAAGAAAAAAATCTCGGGTGACAACAGATGCTGGTGAGGAGGTGGAGAAAGAGGAACACTCCTCTATTGTTGGTGTAATTACAGAGTGTTGGCAAAACACTCTGAAATCAGATCTGAGGTTCCTCAGAAAATTGGACATTGCATTACCTGAGTACCCAGCTATACCTCTCCTGGGCATATATCTAAACGATGATCCAACATACAACAAAGACACATGCTCCACTATTCTCATAGCAGCCTTAATAATAGCCAGAAGCTGGAAAGATCCCAGATGCCCTTCAACATAGGAATAGATACAGAAAATATGGTACATCTACCCAATCGAGTACTGATCAGCTATCAAAAACAATGACCTCATGAGTTAATAAACAAATGGATTGAACTGTACAATATCATCCCGGTGAGGTAACCCAATCACAGAAAATCATACATGGTATGCACTCATTGATAAATGAATATTAGCCCAAAAGCTCGAATTACCCATGATACAATCCACTGACCACATGAAGCTCAAGAAGAAGGATGACCAAAGTGCAGATGCTTCACTCCTTCTTAAAAGGGGGAACAAAAATATTCATAGGAGTGGATATGGTGGCAAAGTTTGGAGCAGAGACTGAAGGAATGGCAATTCAGAGCATGCTGACAAGAACCAGATATAGATGTCTCCTGAGAGCCAGAGCCAGAGCATGTCAAATGCAGAGGCGAACGCTAGCAGCAAAACATTGAACTGAGCAGGATTCCCATTGGAAAAATTAGAGAAAGGATTGAAAGAGCTGAAGGGGCTTGCAACCCCATAAGAACAACAATACCAACTAACCAGAGCTCCCAGGGACTAAATCACTACCCAAAGACTATACATGGACAGACCCATGGATCCAGCTGCATAAATAGCAGAGGATGGTCTTGTTGGGCACCAACGGAAGGAGAAACCCTTAGTCCTGCCAAGGTTGGACCCCCAATGTAAGAGAATGTCTGGGGATGTGAATGGGGGGTGGATGGGGAGGGTAACACCCTTACAAAAGAAGGGGAGTGGGAAGGGATAGGGAGCTTATGGACAGAAAACTGGGAAAAGGAATAACATTTGAAATGTACATAAAGAAATATCCAATAAAAGGGAAAAACAATAAAAAATAAAAAACTGCAAGAAAAAAACATTAAGCCACCTATGAAGCTTAAATAAATTAAAAACCAAAATGAAAGAACAGCACATGAAATCTATAAGACAAGTGATGTCTGTTCTCTCCACTCCAGTTCAATATAGTGCTTGAGGTCTTAGCTAAAGAAATAAGACAAAAGAAGGAAACAAAGAGAATAAAATAGGAAAGGAAGAAATCAAAATGTCCATGATTTACGATGTAATTCTATACACTAAAAACACTAAAGTCCACAAAAAAAATCTATGGCTGATAAACTCATTCAGCAAAGTAGAGAATAAAATTAATATAGAAAAATCAGTAGCTATCCTATATACCAATGACAAACATACTTAGAAAGAAATAAGGGAAATACTGCCACTCACAGTAGACTAAAAAATACTAAAATAAATCCTACCAAGAAAGTAAAACATTTGTACAATGAAAGAAACAAGTACAATTAAAAATAAGCCAAGAAGATTGAAAGACACCCATGCCCAGGGATTGGTAGAATTAACATTGTGAAAATTGTCATCCTACTAAAAACAAGGTATAGGTTTTGTGCAATCCTCATCAATATTCCAACACAATTAAAAATCTTAAATTTATATAATGACAAAAAAGACTCAGGATATCACAACAATTTTGAACAATAAATCACTAGTACCATTATCATCAAGCCTGAATTTCTAGAAATATTATAGAGCTATAGTAATATATGCCTCAGAAACACACACACACAGACACACACACACACACAGACACACACACACACACACACACACACACACACACATACTCAAACACACACTCATACACCTGACCATGGGGTAATTTTTCTCCAATACTGGTTTGATATTCAATAATCAACCAATGAGATGAAATCCACATTTTCAAGAATGAGAGAGAGAGAGAGAGAGAGAGAGAGAGAGAGAGGAGAGAAACAAACAAACTTGGTAGCACAGGCCTGTAATCCCAGCTACTCAAGAGGATAAGGAAGGGGGATCACAAATTCTAGATCTGCCTGGGCTACAGAGGGAGTTCAAGTCCTGCCTTAGTAACTTAGACCCCTTCTTAAAAAGAAAAGATAAAATAGGGTAGGAAAACTTGCCTGGTATATGTGATGCCCAAGGTTTATTCACAGTAACTCACCAAAAAAAAGTTTAAAACTATTATATGGATTGATACTGATAAGGCATGGTAAAAACCTATATCAATGCATGACGTAAAAAAAATACAAATCTACTGAAAGTCTATAACCAACATCATATTTATTATAGAAAGACTAAATAATTTCCCAATAAGACAAGGAAAAATTATGGGATTTTTGCTCTCACCATTAATTCAACATGGTAGTGGGCAAGCTTTAGTAATTGAACAAACAAAAACGTATATAAACTGAAAGTAAGTAAAAATATTCACAAATAATATGTTTTATCTATTTTGATAAGTCCAAACCACTTTCAAAAAGGGAAGAAATGTCTCTGGTAATTAATAATTGAGGTCTGCAAGGCCAGAACACAAAATCAATAAGCAAAAATCAATTAGGTTCTATTTCCTCACTGTTGATGCAATGTGCCCAGCTGAGTTCCTGCTGCCTGGCCTTCACCACCATGATAGAAATGTATCTATCCCCTCCCACTGTAAGCCAAAAGAAGTCCCTCTTTCCTTTAAAAATCAATTGGATTCTTACTTAGTAAAATTGAATATGTGAAAACAAATTAAAAGCACAGTAGCAAAAACTCCTAGAGTAAATTATGACCAAAACAAGGTTTGGGGACACAAGACTAGAATATAAAAGTCAATTGCTTTCTCACATTGTAGCAATGAACTTGTGGAATTTGGCATTTAAGACACAAAATGCCATTCACATTAAGACCATCAAAAATAAACGACTTAAATATAGCAAAATAGCTACAAAATTTATATGAAGAAGATTCTAAGCTCCAGTGGAAGAAATTTAAATACTAGAGATACTCTGCATTCATGGCTGATACTCAATATTGTCGAGATGTCAGTTCTTCCCAGCACAGTCTGTATTTTCACTGCAATTCATATTTAAAAATAACAGCAACCAATTTTTATGGCTATTAACAGGCTAATTTTCAAGATTATGTGGAGATATAATAGACCTAGAAAGAGGTCCATAAAGATTCCAGAACTTACTCACAGGAAAAAACCTGTCCTGCTGGATTTCCCACAGTCCAGTGGGTGATTCCAACTCCATACACATAAAGACATCAGTAATTAGACTTAGTTGGATTTTTTTTAAAGAAAAGAAGACAAAGTTGGATGAGGATGTAAAGTTGGGAAGGGAATGTGTTAGGGAGATACGCAAATAGTTAGGGTTGGCTGGGTAAATAGTTGGTAGATCATATTTTATTGTATATGTGTAGGAAAGTCTCAAAGAATAAAACAATAAAGACAGAAGCCAGGTATGTTGGCCTGCACCCATAATCACATTGTGATAGGTAGCGGCACACATAGGAGGATCCCCAGAGCTCACCAGCCAGCCACTCTAGCCAGAATCATTAACAGAGCTCTGTGAGAGGGGCCGTCTCAAAAAATAAAGTGAAGTGATAGATGACAATACCAGAATTCAATTCACTTCTGACCTCCACATGTACATAAGACTAAATGCACACGTACACACACACACACACACACACACACACACACACACACCACAAAACACAAAAGCAGTTTCTCATAAAAGAAATACTTTTATGTGATATGATTGCCATTCTTCATTATTTATCTAAAAATTTCCACACTTAAATAAAAATATCAAAACACAGATCCAAAACTCTCAGTGAACCCCAGAAACACCTTATTATAGTCAATTTCTGAAAAATGTGATAAGAATATGATCACCTTCTGATTATAAATAATGCATGATAGAATATAATAGCATATTTAATGTTCTGAAGAGAGAAAAACACTCAACCTTATTCTATAATGAGCCAAATTGTAGTTTTTCTTAATGAAGGCAAAATAGAGGTTTTTTCAGATAAACACAAGCTGAGAAAATGTATCATGACACCTACACTGTGAAAATTGTGAATGAAAATCATTCAGAGTGATGAAAATAACACAGCTGATTGGCTTTTAGTTCTGTACATTAAGAAGAGCTCCAGGATGAAAATATGTGCCTAAACACAGCAGATATTTCATCATCTTAAAATTTCTTTGAAAGATTGTTGGCTATTTACATACAGCAAAAGTAGAAATTATATCACATAAGAATTCTAAAATATACATCCGGTTCCTGTCAGCCTGCACCTCTTTGCTTCATCCATTTTATCTAGTTTGGTAGCTGTATATGTATGGGCCACATGTGGGGCAAGCTCTGAATGGGTGTTCCTTCTGCCTCTGTTCTAAACTTTGCCTCCCTATTCCCTGCCAAGGGTACTCTTGTTTCCCTTTTAAAGAAGGAGTGAAGCATTCACATTTTGGTCATCCTTCTTGAGCTTCATGTGTTCTGTGCATCTAGGCTAATTCAAGCATTTGGGCTAATAGCCACTTATCAATGAGTGCATACCATGTGTGTTTTTCTGTGATTGGGTTACCTCACTCAGGATGATATTTTCCAGTTCCAACCATTTGTCAATGAATTTCATAAAGGCATTGTTTTTTGATAGCTGAGTAATATTCCATTGTGTAGATGTACCACATTTTCTGTATCCATTCCTCTGTTGAAGGGCATCTGGGTTCTTTCAGCTTCTGGCTATTATAAATAAGGCTGCGATGAACATAGTGGAGCACGTGTCTTTTTTATATGTTGGGGCATCTTTGGGTATATGCCCAAGAGAGGTATAGCTGGATCCTCAGGCAGTTCAATGTCCAATTTTCTGAGGAACCTCCAGACTGATTTCCAGAATGGTTGTACCAGTCTGCAATCCCACCAACAATGGAGGAGTGTTCTCTTTCTCCACATCCTTGCCAGCATCTGCTATCGCCAGAGTTTTTGATTTTTGAATTAAAGAAATTATCAAATTCTACTACAGAAGCCTATATTCAACATAACTGGAAAATCTGGAGGAAATGGACAATTTTCTAGACATATACCAGGTATCAAAGTTATATCAGGATCAGATAAACCATCTAAACAGGCCCATAATTCCTAAAAAATTTTCATCCCATGAGAATTTTTGTGAACTGAGCAGAAACATAGACTTATTTGGGAGAGATAATCTCCATTGGGAAAATTCCTTCATCAAATTGACATGTAGTTAAGTCTGTGGCCATTTTCTGATTGTTGATTGATTTGGGAAGAGCTAGTATTCTGTGGGAGGTGCTATCTCAGGGTAGGTGAGCCTTGGTTAAATAAAGGTGATTGAATAAGCCAATAAGGAACACCGTACCTGCTTCAATGCCTGCCATCAGGTTCCTGACTTGAACCCCTACCCTGCCTTAACCTGGAAGATGTAATAAACGATTTCCTTTTAAATTCTTTTTGGTCATGGTATTTATCACAGAAACAGAGAAGAAATCTAGTATGCTGTTGTAGGATGTTCTGGAGTGGCATAAGCAAGGGAAGCTAGAGTCTCCAACTTGCTGCAAGACAGTAAATGGACTGTACTCTAGGAGCAAATCCTTTGATGCTGCAGGAGGCTAGATAGAGCATGGTTCCTAGGCAGTGTAGGTGGACCTAATCCATATAAAGGTGCAGGAGGCCATGAAGGTTAGGCTCCTAGTGTAGGAAGTTCTTAGGCAGCCAAATCATGCGTAGGCAGGGGATGCCAGATTGACCTACTTGGTTTGGGAGGCTGAGCCAGGATTCCTGGAGCAAAATTTCTGGGTGCTGTGCATAGGTATGGGCCAGGTGCAGGATGCTGGCAGCTAGCGGTTGCTTCCCAGATGGTGTAGGAATTTCTCACCTGGTTCAGGAAGATCCTGGACAGTTCGGGACACCTAAGCAGGGCTAATTTGACCCCTCACTTCTTATTTGTCTTCTTGTATCTCTGGTTTTTACTGTCTGGTTTGATTTGTACGCATTTTTGTAGGAGTCTGAAGAACTCATCTTGTTTTACTTATAGTTTTTAAAAAGAATATCTCATAATTTTTGTAGCAATCACTAAGGGTATTAAGATATTGTTATGTCATTTGCTGTAGTCTGTTGTATTAGTATTTTAACACTTCAAGTGAAGTGTGAAATCTTGCTTTGATTTTGGTGCCTTAACCTTCTTAACTCTTAAGTCTTATTTTGTTGGTAAGCAGATGGTACATTTTCATTTTTAGTTAGTTTAGTTTTTATTTGTTTATATTTAAATTAGTATACAGAGTAATAGGTGGATAATGATGCTTTCTGAAGCCATAGGCCATTAAAGACAAATCCTACGTTAAGGTTTGGAAATTTTCATAAGATTTTAAAAATTTTATTCACTTTACATCCTGCTCACTGTCATATTCCTGGCCACTCCTTCCCACATCTCCTCTCCCCTTCTCCCCTGAGAGGGTGGGGGCTATTTGGGTATTCCCCCAACCCTGACACTTCAAGTCTCTGCAGAGTTAGGTGTTTCCTTTCTCACTGAGGCCAGACAAGGCAGCACAGCTAGAAGAATATACCCCAGGTACAGGCAACAGATTTGGGGATAGCCCCTGCTCCAGTTGTTCCAGACCCACATGAAGATCAAGCTACACATCAGCTACAAATGAGCATAGAGGCCTAGGTCTAGCCTGTGTATATTTGGTTGGTGACTTAGTCTCTGGGAGTCCCAAGGGTCCAAGTTAATTGGTTCTGTTGGTCTTCTTGTAGAGTTCCTATCACTTTTGGGGCCTGCAATCCTTTCCCCAACTCTTCCTTAAGAGTCCCTATGCTTCATCCACTGTTTGGCTGTGGGTATCTGTATCTGTTTTAGTCAGCTGTTGATTGGGGCCTCTCAGAGGCTAGCCATTGCTACATTTCTATCTACAAGCAAAACAGAGCATCATTAATAATGTCAGGGACCGGTACTTGCCAATGGGATGGGTCTCAAGTTGGGCTGGTTATTGCTTGGCCATTCTCGAAGTCTCTGTTCCATTCCCCATTCCTGCATTTTTTGTAGATAGGATAAAATTTAGGTCAAATATTTTGTGAGTGGGTTGGTGTCCCTATGGGTCCACTGGGGTTCCTGACTGGCTACAGGAGGTAGCCTCTTCAGGTTCCATATTCCCAAAGGCTGTGAGTCAGAAATAAGGTCATTCGTATTGATTCTTGGGTGCCTCCCTTATCCTAGGTCTCTGTCAAGTCCTGGAAATGAACGCCACCCCCACCACTCCCAACAGTTGCAGATTTCCATTCATTCTTATGCATCTGGCAATATCTCCTGTCCTTCCGCACATCTGATCTGAACCTTCCCCCATCCCCCTCTGCATCCACTCTCCCGCTCAGTTCTCTCTGTAAGGCTGTAGGCCTGAGTCAGCCACACCACTGGGCACAGACACATGGGGAGGCAGAACGCAGGCAAGTTTGACTGCACTCACCCATGCTGCCAGGGCAGGTGTCCGATTGTTGGGAAGCACTGAGGCACTGCTTTCGGGGTGGGAAAGCACAGTCTGAGACATGGGAAAGCCTGGTTTGAGGTACCGGGGCCTCTCTTGAGGCCAGGGCTGGGGGAGGTGGAGGGGAAGGGAGCTTGGCTCTGTGACAGTTGTGGCTAGGAGTGCAGAGAGGCTTTCTATTCAGGCTGGACTGTGGCTTGTAAACGAAGGCCTTCTCCATGACTCCTCATGGTAGATCTTGATGAAAAGAAGCAGTCCATGGTTCTAAACAGTTTATTATTTCATGGCAGAAAAAAGATGGGTAAAACCATACCTCACTTCTTCTGGTGGGCCTGAGATTAAATACCCTTTGCAGGGAGGAATGTCTGGAAAGGAAAGCTTATTGGCACACCTTCTGGACCTCTAGGTACCTCATTAGCATGGAGAACTCTGTTTTTAGCCTACTTGACTCTAGTTACATCTTTTTTTCCTATTGTCTTGGTCTGAGATGTTAGGGAAGCCTCATCTACGTGTGAAAGGGCTTGGGGCATTGCCCTTACATGACTGATGGCTACAAATCTATGGGGTGCTTTGGCTATGTGACAGTAGCCTGGTGCCTGGAGCAGGTGAAGCTCCTACTGTCCCTTCAGGGTCTCTTGGGCTTCAATTTTTTAGCGTGGCCTTATCAGGCTTCCTTTCTTAGTCCATAGCCCTGCAGTTCCCTCTCTCCCTCTGTCTCTTATGACTATTTTATTCCCTCTTCTAAGTAACATTTAAGCATCTTCACTTTTGCCTTCCTTTTTTTAGTTTCTTTGGGTCTGTGGAGTATAGCATGGCACCTATATTTTATGACTAATATTAACTTATAAATGAGTACATATCATGCGTGTCCTTTAGGGACTGGGTTACCTCACTCAGGATGATATTCTCAAGTTCCATTCATTTGCCTTCAAAATTCATGATGTCTTTGTTTTTAATAGCTGAATAATATTCCATTGTGTTCAAGTCCCACCTTTTCTTTATCTATTCTTCAGTTGAGAGACATCTAGGCTGTTTCCAGTTTTTAGGCATTACAAATAAAGCAAGTGTCTTTGTACGATGGTGGAGCATCTTTTGGCTATATGTCCAGCTGGGTCTTGAGGTAGAAATATTCCCACTTTCCTGAGAAACTGCCAAACTGATTTCCAGAGTGGTCGTACAAGTTTGTACTCCCACCAGCCATGGACGAGTGTTCCCCTTGCTTCACATGCATGCCAGCATCTGCTATCACTTGAATTTTTTATCTTAGCCATTCTGATCAGTGTAAGATAAAATTTCAGAGTTGTTTTGATTTGCATTTCCCTGATGACTAAGGACTTTGAACATTTTTTAGTGCTCCTTGGCCATTCAAGATTCCTCTGTGGAGGATGGCCTTGTTGGGCACCAATGGAAGGAGAGCCCTTGGTCCCGCCAAGGCTGTCCCTGCCCAGTGTAAGGGAATGTCAGGGCAGGGAGTGGGGAAGGGGTGGGTGGTTGGGTGGGGAACTCACTCATACAAGAAGGGGGAGGGGATGGGATAAGGGGATTATAGACAGGAAACGGGAAAGGGGATAACATTTGAAATGTAAATAAAAATATCCAATAAAAAATTCCTCTGTTGAGAAATCTGTTTAGCTCACTGCCCTATTTTTTAATTGGGATATTTGTGTTGTTGATGTCTAACTTGTTGAATTCTATAAACTTAGGATTTTAGAACCCTGTCATATGTAGGGTTGATGAAGATCCTTTCCTAATCTGTAGGCTGCTGTTTTGTCCTATTAACAGTGTCCTTTGCCTTATAAAAGATTTGCAATTTCATGAGGTCCCATTTGTCAGTTGTTGATATTAGACCCTGAGCTATTGGTGTTCTGTTCAGGAAATTGTCTCCTGTTTGAAATGCATTCAATGGTATTCTCCACTTTCTCTTCTCTGAGATTTAGTGTATCTGGTTATGTTAAGGTTCTTGATCCAAGTGGACTTGAGCTTTGTGCAGGATGATAAATATGGATCCATTTACATTCTTCTAGGTGTAGCTATCCAGTTAGACCAGCACCATTTGTTGAAGATGCTTTCTTTATTTCATTGCATGGTTTTGGCTTCTTTATCAAGTGTCCATAGGTTTGTGTGTTTATTTCTGGGTCTTTGATTCAATTCTCTTGATCACTGTGCCTGTTTTTGTACAAATACCATACAATGTTTTATCACTACTGTTATGTAGTACAGCTCAAGGTTAGGGATGGTGATTCCTCCTGGAGTCTCGTTGTTCAGCATTGTGTTGGCTATTCTGGATTTTTTACTTTTCCATATGAAGTTGAGAATTGCTCTTTCAAGGTCTACTCAGTGATGGATTGTGACTTGGAATCGTAAGAAAAAAAATCTTCCCTTAAATTGTTTTTAATTAGTATTTTATCCGAAGTAGAAGAAAGCCAAGTAGGAAAGGGGTCAATTAAAAACAGTGGTAAATTTAATTAAAAAGTAGTAAATATTTATGGGATACAGTATAATGTTTTAATTCATGTATAGTATAGTGTGATAATCAAGAGCTGGCTAATTAATGAACCTATATCATTTTAAATAATCATCTCATTGTGGTGAAAATATTTCAAATAAACTTTATTATTATTATTAAATATTTATTTTTATCTTATGTATATGAATGTCTAATTTTTCCTATTTATTTATTTATTTATTTATTTATTTATTTATTTATTTTCCATACGGATCACAGCCCTCTCCCTTCTCTCCTTCCAGATTCACCTTACCACCCTCCTTTTCCCTTTCCCTCCTCAGGGTACTAACATGCCCCGGCACCTCAAGTAACATCAGTGCTAGGTGCACCCTCTCCCTCTTGTCTGAGGCCAGACAAGGCAGTCCAGTTAGGGGAAAGGGATCAAAGTCAGGCAAAAGAGTCTGGAGTCATAGTCAGCCCTTACTTCAGTTGTTAGGGGACCTACTTGAAGCCAAACTGCACGTCTGCTACATAGGTGTAAGGGGCCTAGGTCCAGATCATGCATGCTATTTGGTTGATGGTTCAGTCTCTGTAAGCTCCCATGTACCCAGGTTGGTTACTTCTGTAAGTCTTCTTATAATGTCCTTGAACACCTCTGGTTCCATCAAGCCTTCTCCTGACTATTCCATACAAGACTCCATGAACTCCTGCCTGATGTTTAGCTGTGAAACTGTGCATCTGTTTCCATAAGCTACTAGACGAAGCCTCTCAGATAACCGTTTGTGTTAGGCTCCTGTTGGCAAGCATAGCGAAGTGTCGTTAATAGTGTCAGGGGTTGGCTCTCTCTCATAGGGTCGCTCTCAAGTTGGGCAGTCATTGCTTGGCCATTTCCCTAATCTCTACTCCATCTTTATATCCCTGAACATCTTCTAGACAGGGCAAATTTTGTGTCAAAGGTTTTGTGGGTGGGTTGGCATTTGACTGCCTCTACTGGAAGTTCTGCTTTGCTATCGGAGGTGGCCACTTCAGGCTCCATATCCTCTGCTGCTAGGAGTGTCAGCTAGGGTTACTCCTATAACCTCCCAGTAGCCTCTCCAATCCCAGGTCTCTTGCTTTTCCCAGAGATGACTGCCCTATCTATTTTTATCTTCTCTCTCCCAGCCTTTACCCCCTTCCCAGACACCTGCTCTCCCCACACCTAATCGTCACTCTGTGGCCTTCTCCCATTCAATTTCATCTCTCTGTCTACCTCTGATGTCTGTTTTATTTCCTCCTCTGAGTGAGATTCAAGCATCCTCCCTAAGGCCCTCCTTGTTTTTTGTTTTTTTTTTTAATTTTTTATTAGATATTTCTTTACTTACATTTCAAATGTTATTCCCCTTCCCGGTTTCCTGTCCATAATCCACCATCCCCTCTCCTCCCCCTCCCCCATATGGGTATTTCTCCCATATATCCCCTTTACTGCCCCCTCCAGGCCCTCCTTGTTAATTGGCTTCTTCGGGTTTGTGGATCTTAGCATGTATTTTATAACTAATATGACTTATCAGTGAGTACATACCATGTGTGTCTATCTGTGTCTGAGCTACCTCACTCATGATATTTTCTAGTTCCATTCATTTCTCTGCAGGTTTTATGATGTCCTTGTTTTTAATAGCTGAATAGTATTCCATTTTTTTTGTGAATACCACATTTTTTGTATCCATTATTTAGTTGAAGGATATCTGGGTTGTTTCCAGTTTCTGGCTATTATGAATAAAGCTGCTATGAACATAGTTGAGCAAGTGTCCTCATGGTATGGTGAAGCATCCTTTGTGTATGTGCCATAGGAGTGGTGTAGCTGGGTCTTGAGGTAGAACTATTCCCAGTTTTCTGAGAATCCATGAGATTGATTTCCAAAGTGGTTAAACAAGTTAGAGCTCCCACCATCCATGGAGGAGGTTATCCCTTGCTCTACATCATAGCCAAAATATGTTGTCGCTTGAGTTTTTGAGCTTAGCTATTCTGATGGGCATAAGATGGTATCTCAGTATTGTTTTGACTTGCATTTACCTGATGACTAAGGAAGTTGAACTTTTCTTTAAGTGATTCTAGGCCATTCAAGATTCTACTGTTGAAAATTCTAGGTTTAACTCTGTACCCCATTTTTAACTGGGTTATTTGAGTTATTGGTGTTTAATTTCTTGAGTACTTTATATACTTTGGATATTAGTTCTCTTTTGGATATAAGCTTGGGAAGGTCCTTTATAAGTTTGTACCACTATGAGATTTTTTTGCTGTTATCTTGCTAGATTTTAGGATATTAGTCATCATTTTCCCATATATTTTCATAAAATCAACCAATGGTTTTATCATACTGTCTTTGTTAATATCACCACCACCACCACCACCATCATCTTCATCAACCTGAAACTTAATTACGTCTCTGCATTTTATTTTGCGGAAGAATCTATCTTTGCCATAATACAGAAAAAATCAATTGAATTTATTTTTGTTTTTATTTTATGTATATGGATATTTAATTTTTTAAATGGTAGAAAAGAGTGTCTTTGGAATGGTCAAAGACACCCCAAGAAGAGCTACAGAGTCAACTAACCTGGGGCTTTGGGGACTAATAGAGACCTAACCACCAACCAAATAGCATGCATGGTTTGGACCTGGGTCTCCTACACATACATAGCAGATGTACAGCTTGACCTACATGTGGATTCAAGCAGAGGCTAACTCTGACTCTGTTGCCTGCCTTCTCCTAGCTGGGGTGCCTTGTCTGGCCTCAGTGGGAGAGGATGTGTTTAGTCTTCTGGGACTAGATATGCCAGCGTGGGGTAGTACCCAAGAGGGTAGTTAGTAACCCTTCTTCTCAGTGAAGGGCAGGGATAGGGTGTTATGAGGGTGGGACTGAGAGAAGAGGAGGGAGGCTATAAATTGAATAAATAAATTAATCAAAAAGAGGGGCTATAATTAGGGAGTGAGATGGAGATAAATACAGAAGGAGGAAGGAGATTATATTAACAGTAAGGATGTCTGAAAAAGTCATAAGAAATCACTTCATCATTACTATCTACCGAAAACCAGTAATACATGTACTTCCATGTATAAATACACTATATGGTTTAAATGAAAATTTTTTTCATTTTGGTTGACAATACTCCTTTTAAGAGCCAAAGTCCAGGTAACAGAAATCCCAACGCCAGCCACGAGAAGCTCTCTTTAGGGTTGTTGGTCAGAATTTCTAAGAGACTATCAAAATATTTCAGGCTATTTCTATTGCTCTTGGTTGTTCTTCAAGGGGTAGAAAATAAGTCCCTATTGTTTAAGAGAGTATGCATTTGACACACAGGACCCAGAAACGTTTAACCCGGAACTTACCAGAATATCTTCTCTCTGAGAACTAGCTTTCATAGTACCAGAATATGCCATGCAATTTTCCAAAGGTGGGAAGCAACTCATATCCCTCCTCAGCTATGATGCCTATGAACCGCAAGAATAAACACTGTGGCATGATACCTTGGTGCCAACCAACGGTTGGATTCAAGAACTTTCAACAAGAGGGAAACCTGGCACTAGAAACCTATTCAACTCCCAAGGGGCTAATAAAGTAATAGATCTTGGAGGAGAACTTACAACTACTTTACTAAACCAGCATAATCCCTAACCACATTTTAAGTATTTGTCCTTATACCTGCAGCTAAGTGCTGATTTCACACCTTATCTACAAATCTTCTCTTTTGCAGCAGGCAGAGGTGATTACAGAAAATCACAACTAATTAAAAATTTGTGGATCCCAGTTCCAGTGGATACATCTACAAAAGAACCCCCACCCTACCACCTAAAGCTCAGGGAACACTTCTGATGATGATGTACAAAGACTGTAAGGGTGAGAAGATCAGGGAGTTTACTGTGAGATTGCGTTTCCTAGTAATGTCAGAAACTGGAGTTGTAGAGAGCGGTCAGCTGATTGTAGTTTGAAGAATTGAAGCCAGGTCCTCTAGAAGAGCAACAAGTGCCCTAGCCACTGAGCCATCTCTCTAGCCCCATGATATGCTATTAACTATTATTACAATGCTGTGAAACTCATCAGCAGAGACCTCCTATCTGGAACATCTTTTATTGTCTAACTCCTATTCTCTACTGTGGGGTAATTTAAAGTTGGAATCCTCAGGGCTAGCAGATGAAAGGTGTGAGGAAAAATGTTTTGAATGAAGTGGGAGCTGAAAACAATTGTGAACAATTTTCTGTACAAGGTCAAATCCTGTCCCAGAGTTCTGGGAAGCTAGTTAGAACATTTCTGGGAATTGGCATTTGAGTTTTGTTGAAATTAACTACTGGATCGATTGCTTATTCTGCTTGCCTAACATCTGTATAGTCTACATTTGGTCAACATGGGGCCTATATAACTGATTTTTTTCAAATGTCACAATATGCTTTCAATCAGTAAACACAATGAAACACTATTGAAGCAGTCATCAAATGAGTAAAACGGAGAAATGACACCACATTCAAATAAAAATACCACCATTTTCAAGAGTAACACTGAAAAATCCTGAAATAAAAATCTCACTTTATACTATTTGCTTCTTCCAGGATATTGTGAGTTTAAGTTTTTCTACTATATTTTTTCCTATAAATCTTGTTTTTTAGTTTTAATGAGAGATAAAGTAATATAAAAGCATTTTCATATTCTTATTACATTGTGAAAGAGAAGGAAATGGCTAACCATTGAACACTGCTATGTGTAAGGAACTTTATACAACGAAGTCCTTCCCAGAGTACCATGAAGGGAATTACATACCCTTCACAGAACATGACACTGATACTCTTTAGCTGAGGGATTTAAAAGCTTGCCCAAGGTCTCATGGTTATAAGTCGGGGAATGGTGGTGGTGTGGGAAGGGGGAGGCAGTTGGGGAGGGGAACACCCTTATAGAAGAAGGGGAGGGGCATGGGATAGAGAGCTTATGTCTGGGAAACAGGGAAAGGAAATAACATTTGAAAAAATAAATTAAAAAAATCCAATAAAAAGTATGTTGAGGATGATCAACTTCAACAAATTCAAGTCCAGATATCCTAGACTGTATAGCTCTTGTGGTTAGCTCCTATGTTCACGTTTGCCTCAGAGAATCATTTTCAGGACTGAACTAGATGAATTAAGATAAAGAAAGTAAGAAAACTGCTAAAGCAATCCAAGTAGTAATCACAGTTAATGGAAGGAAGTGTGTGAGATCAACAACTGCTGAGACTTAATTTAGGTATGTGTAACAACTGGGCTACACCCAACTCTTGGAACCTGGTGCTGGGCACTTTTTCATCTTATTTGATTTTCACTCTCATGGCATTTTGAACTTGGTGTTCTTTTCCTCTTTCCACCTCATAGATGAGACTCAGAGTGGTGACACAGTACAGTTTGGAAACTACAGAACTTGAGTCCAGGTTTATCTGACTCTTCAGCATAAGCTTTTAACACTTTATCTTCTCTTGTCTTTTTGATTTTAACATTAAATTACCCAAGGCTTTTACTTTCATGTGTTACTCCAAAGTTGCGCTGCCAAAATAATACCTTCCACTCACTAGGACTCAGTTTATATGAGTTCACTTCAGGTTCCAACTATCAAGAGTTTTGATTGTGATGACAACTTGCCAGGGGCCATAATAGCTTAAATTGTGAAAGAATCAACATATACTTGTATTAAATCCTTGTCAACCATCAGTCTGATCTTTTGGCTATAAAGTTTGATTGTAGCAAACTTCAGAAATTGAGTTGGATATAGCTATTAGAACATGCTTAGAATTCAAAGGAGTACCTCAAACTATGTCCAGAGAAGTTTCCACATCGAGCTTTAAAAATTAATTAATTAACTAATTAATTAACTTTCCATTCTGACTATAGATTCTCACCTTCTGCCCACCCCCAATCCAACCCTCTTCTGTTTTTCTTCAGAAAAAGGAGGTCTCCATAGGTTATCAACCATCTCTGGCATAACAAGTTGTAGTAAGACCAGGCACATTTTCCTCTATTGAGGGTGGTAGATAAGGCAGGTAACAGAGTCAGAGACAGCCCCTGCTCCCACTCATAGGAGTCCTGCCTGAAGACCAACTTACACAACTGTAACACTCATATTGAACTTTTAAAAACAACTTATTTATTTACTTATGCTTATGGATGTTTTGGCTGCATGTGCATTTGTACACCAAAGGGGGTATCAAATCTTATGGGACTACAGTTATAGACAGTTGTAGACCGCTATGTAAATAGTGAGAATTGAACTCAGGACCTCTAGCAAAACAGCCAGTGCTCTTAATCGCTGAGCCATCTCTCTAGCCCTCCACATCACCATGAAGGACTTTTATGATTGACACAATTGCAGAATGGTGAACAGTTTGAGTGGTAAGCAGAATCAACTCATAAATAAGATTTTGGATTAAAACAGTAGGTAACTGGTTAATCTCTTCCCACTTAGTCTATGAAAGAAGAACAATGATCAAATGTAAAAATTGCTGAAGTTAATAAATAGTTTATTTTAGAAGTTGAGAAAGTAACCCATGAAAATGGGATGGGAACAAGTGTGTAATGAAGAAGAAATGGTCTTCAACTTATCTTCTCAGAGCAGCTTAGCAAGGATATAAAGAGGTCTAAGCACAGCGTAGCTGGTTATCAGATGGCCTCTTTTTTTTTTTTTGGCTTTTTATTTTTATTTTTTTTATTAACTTGAATATTTCTTATATACATTTTTGAGTGTTATTCCTTTCCGGTTTCCGCAAACATCCCCTCCCCCTCCCCTTCCTTATGGGTGTTCCCTCCCCGACCTCCCCCATTGCCGCCCTCCCGCAACAGTCTAGTTCACTGGGGTTCAGTATTAGCAGGACCCAGGGCTTTCCCCTTCCACTGGTGCTCTTACTAGGATATTCATTGCTACCTATGAGGTCAGAGTCCAGGGTCAGTCCATGTATAGTCTTTAGGTAGTGGCTTAGTCCCTGGAAGCTCTGGTGGCTTGGCATTGTTGTACATATAGGGTCTCGAGCCCCTTCAAGCTCTTCCAGTTCTTTCTCTGATTCCTTCAACGGGGGTCCTATTCTCAGTTCAGAGGTTTGCTGCTGACATTCGCCTCTGTATTTGCTGTATTCTTGCTGTGTCTCTCAGGAGCGATCTACACTTCTGCACTTCTTTGCTTCATCCATCTTGTCTAATTGGGTGGCTGTATATATATGGGCCACATGTGGGGCAGGCTCTGAATGGATGTTCCTTCAGTCTCTGGTTTAATCTTTGCCTCTCTCTTCCCTGCCAAGGGTATTCTTGTTCCCCTTTTAAAGAAGGAGTGAAGCATTCACATTTTGATCATCCGTCTTGAGTTTCATTTGTTCTAGGCATCTAGGGTAATTCAGGCATTTGGGCTAATAGCCACTTATATCAGATGGCCTCTTAGTTAGCAAGAAAAACCTGTATTCTCCAAGACGAAAGGCCGAAGAGACACATACCAATGAGAAAACTATCAATGCTCTAGAGGACAGGAGCATTGGTACAATGCTTGCCTAGCATGCAGGAAAACTATAGATTTGATCTTCACTACCCCATATCTTTATGATATTGACTTCTTACTATTATAGAGGTATTGAAAGATTTTGGTTTCTTTTCACAATTTCCTTTATTTGATACTTACAGAATTATGACAGCCAGGCTTTCTCTGGCTAATGTTTGAAAGGTTTATTTTTCCACATTTTTAAAAATAAAGTTACAATTTTGTGTCCTTTTGTGTTTTTAAAATTGATAACACATTTCTTTTGTGTGCACGGATTTGTGTCTCTGAGGTCAGAGGACAAGTTGTGGAAGTTGGTTCTCTCCTTCCACCATGTGGGTCCTATGAATTGAACTCACAATATCAGGTTTGGCAGCAAGCACCTTCATTGGCTGACTCATTCTTCTCTCATTTGGGTTAATTTAGGAACATATTGGAGACCAGTGGCAGAGCAAGCTGTAGGGTACAAAGCTTGAGGTTCATTCCCCAGACTCCTCTTCCCCCAAATTAATAGTGATAGAAATTTTAAAAAGTTCATTCGCCTAGCGATACTTGCTTACACAGTTCTTTGATTATGCCTCTGCTGAGATCAAATATGTGTGCCACCACTACTCAGCTAATTTCTTTTGTTATACTTGAAAGGTTTCCCTAGAGCTTCTTACACACACATATGGATTACATGACTGTATACAAGTTATTATTTTGCCATATCCCCATAGAAACCTTAGACCATCTTTTTGTTCCATTGTTTTTATTTAATATGCATTCTATAAAGAAGTATTACTATTACTATATGAAGTAAAATTTATTGATATTAGCACACTTGAGCTCATTCTCTTTTTCCTCATTTTTCCTGCATTTCTGTTGCTATGCTGGATCTTTTTCTACTGTTTGTAGAGTTCCCTGTATTCTTTTGTGCATCGCAGGACTTGGAATGGGTATGCGAGCCCTAGAAGTTTAGTTCATCATGTGGTTTTTATAATGTAGTCATGTTTATGCACTTAACACGGCAGGTATCTTTCTTTGCTGTGACTTACTATAGTGTACCTCAAAGCAGAGGTAGATTTTTTTTCGAAACATAAGTTTACTCAGATTTTTTTCATTTGTTTAATTTTTCATTAGTTTATTCTTTCATATATTATATCCTGACCATAGTTTATCCCTCTCCCTCTGGCCTCCTACCTCCTCCACCCCCTCTCCAACCTCCTCCCTCCCCATCTGCTCTTCCTCTGTGTCCCTTCAGAAAAGAGCAGGCCTCCCATGGATATCAACCAAACATATCATGTCAAGTTGCAAAAAGATTAGGCACCTCCTCTTATATTAAGGTTGGACAAAACAACCCAGTGAAAGGACAAGGGTCCCCAAAGCAGGCAAAACATCCCCTGATCCCTCTTTTAGGAGTCCCACAAAACCACCAACTATACAATTATACCATACAAATAGACGACCTAGCTCAGGTCCATGCAGGCTCCCTGATTGTTGATTAAGTTTTAGTGAGCCCCTGTGGGCCCAGGTTAGTTGATTCTGTAGGTTTTCTTGTGGTGTGCTTGACCTCTGTGGTTCCTACAATTCTTCTTCCCTTCTTCAGCAGGATTATCCAAACTCTGCCTAATGTTTGGCTATGGGTCTCTGCATTTGTATCCATCAGTTGCTGAATGAAGTCTCTGTAATGGGTTAGGCACCAGTCTCTAAGTATAGCAGAATATCATACAGGTATTATCACATGGACTTTTTTTTTAAAAATGCATGTGTCTTTCAGCTATGTGAATGCAGTAGAAACATTCTCTATTTTGCTTATTGCCAATTGTCTGACAGATAATACTTTACTCATGAATAAATGATTAAATGAGATAATGTCTATGAAGAGCTTTTCATTTGGTAGGCATTCAATAAAATGCTAGCTTCCTTTCGTAATCTTAAAGCGTTGATCTCTGTTAAGTGCTTACCACACTAGAGTGGAGGGTAAAATTCACTACTATTATGGCTTTTTGAATGTCTCTGAATGGATGCATCCATAGACAGTGACAAGACTTCTACAGTGCAGTGGTAGTGGTGGGAGGGAGGAGGTTGATTTCAAACTATACCAGGTTTATAGGAGCTGAGCTTGACGGAGAGATTAGAGTATCCATTCTTAGGGTTTGGAGAAGTCAGTTGTATCAGTGGATCATTTGAGAAGGAACCACATTTACTTTCAGTTGCCGAGGCAAGTTAAGTGGTCATTAGTCTATTTATACATTACAGGGAGAGGATGAAGTGATTATGATCAAAGATCTCTGCAAGAATCTTCAGATAAAAAAACGCACTGAGAGAACAGAGTACAAAATGTGCAGCATAAAATTACTATAGAGTTAAAAGGGAAAACACTGGTCACCATTCTATACAAGTTAGATTACAAGATTTTTGACACAAACAATAGTAGTATACAAGTAGGTTGACTGGATATACGTGTCAGGCTCTTAAAAAGCAGTTAGTTGCAGTATTCCTGCACCATAGATTCAAGAGTCCCATTTGTAGGGGATAGAACATTACAATAAGCTAGGCACTGTGATTATCAATTGTTGTGACATAAATGGAGAACAAAGAATTTATGCCTGGTCATTTTTCAAAAGGAGATCTAAGAAAAGTCCATTGGCTTCTCTGAAATTCTTGTTATTCTTCCTAAAATGTGGCTTAGGAGATATGTATCACATTGTTTCCAAAGTTATTATATAATAACAGATAAAGTGAGAGGAATTTTTGAGTGGTTTAACAATTGCATTTGCTCCCCAGCTTGGGAACTAAGTAGAAGTTCTCCTCCTCCTTCTCCTCACAGTTTGACATATAAATACAATATTTTATAATGGAGCCATTTACCATTCATTTCTATATTTGCATCTCCCAGAATCATTTGGAATGGATTTGAGTCACTATTGTGTGGAAATCAAAACTCTGGGTCCTCCCATTCAACCCTACCACTTCAGGAGATGTGTTAATTAGTATTTGTTGCACAATTTTAGGCATCTACACAAACAGTTGACAGTTTAAAATTTCTGGTTTACTGAAAAAGAAATGACTGCATATTTTTGAGATTTTTTTCTGGGTCAAAAGACTCACTTTCTCAAATATTTAATTAGACTTGTGTGTAGTAACCTGTCTTGAACTCTGCTTTCATCTGAGAAATCCTGTCAGAGTAAAATACATCTTAGAATAAAAATATCAAAAAAATACAGGTAGAGGTGACTTTCTTGACTTAATAATTTCCTGTAGAGGCAGCTTCCCTAATCAAATGAGAGAAATGAGTGGCAAGGAAGGCCAGACTTCAGAGAAGAAAGGGCAAACACGATTACGAATCCATTGGTGAGCCACGTTTTCCTCCTGTAGTATTTCTCACTTTCCTTGTATCTAGTCTTTTCTTTTTTTATTGGAATGAACTACTAGATAAAGGAAATAATCAGACTTGGTCATTCTGCTTATTTGCATAATTCATTTTGTGTATGGAAATTGAATTGTCAGTAGTACATCATCATAAGCTTGGTAAGTTGCATTTTGGAAAAAGTATCAGGCATACAGAATTGACTTTGTTTCCTTTCTAAAGAACAAGGTGCTGGGGACACCATTTCTCATTTTTGGCACTATTGTTTTAGTGCTAACACATTTTGTTTTTATTCCTATCTTTTTCTCAGATCAAATAACTGAACAGTCACCTGAAGATTCATTTTACTCAATAATTTTTACCTTGTGTATATACATATTTAAAGATTTGTTTGTTTGTGTTATGGTGCTTTCCTTTCATGCATATCCATGTACCACATGCATGCCATGCCTGAACAACCTAGAAGATGGTGGAGGATCTCAAGACTGGACCTAAAGATATTGAAAGCTGCTATGTGGGTTTTGGGAACCAAACCTAGGTTTTCTGCAAGAGCATCAAGTGTTCTTAACCACTGAGATATATCTCCATTCCATTTGTATATCTACTTTAATTGACTAAATGATCCAGAGTATCAAATCCATATGTTCAAGTGATGTTTATTGGTTATTGCTAATGAGCTAAGTATTCTAGGTGCCTGGGATAGAATAGAGAATAGTATGGATATAACTCCCAATTTCTCAGAACCTTCATATGTCAGGGAAATAGATTTTAACAAAATAGGAAGTATATAATATATTGGTGATAAGTAGTATGGGATAAAGATAGCTAGTGTGATGGAGAGTTCATGTGGTATATGGGAGAGGTTATCATTTGATAATCATTTTGATAATTCAATGAGGGAGACCTTACTGAAAAGGCACCATTTGAATGATGAAGTTGAGGGAATGAAACAAGCAGATACCTAAGGAAAAGTACTTTCCAGACTAGGTAGGACAGTCCGTGCAAAGGCTCTGATTTGGGCCTATGGTGGTCAAGTTGCTGAGACACTGTGTCTAGAGAGAGGGAGGCACAGTTCTGATAGGAGATAATGTTAAGGACTATATAATGGTCTAGATTATGGAGGGCCTTGCAGGTCAATATGAAGACTTGAGTTGTTATTTGGGTAGAAAATTTTTGCAGAGAAATGATACATACTATAATGATCACCCTGGCTGTCCCACAGATTGAATGGTCAAGAGCAGAGACAGACCAATGAGAATGCTATCCATAAAATTTGGTGGCTATACTAAGATGATGTAGAAGAGGATAGGACAAACAATAGAATTCTGTTGTAATCTGGAAGTACTTGCACATGCAGTTTTACATACCTTTTTAATGATGAGGCAGAGTGCGCAAAAAAAGAAAAAAGATGTAAGCGCCTATTGATATACTGAAGTGGCAGTAATGAGGACGTAGCTGCGATCAATTATCTGTCTCATAGACAGTATGTCTCTATTTAAGAGTTGCCTGTGATAGTCTTGGGTTTGTCAGTGTCACAGAGGGAAGTAAGGAGGGAAGATGTCCAAACACTGGGGCCTTCTAATACTTTAAAGGTCAAGTGGATATAGGGTAACTAGCAGAGGTCATGGAAACAGAGAAGCCAGTTTGGGACTCCGAGAGGACCCAAGTGTGAGACAAACAGAGAGAATGGGTGGAGAACCAAGTTGGCTTGTAGCAAGTCCCATGACTCTATTAGGCCTTGACTTCTCCCTGGGTGTGAAGGTCATCCCAGTTTTCTGTTAGGAACTTTCAATTCATCTTTAAAGCTTGATGGCAGATAATTTCCTCATAGTTTTCTTGAGTCCAAGATGCCAAGGTGATGGTGAGCAGTGGCTGGCCATGTATCAAAACAAATATTACAACGGAACCAATTTTTTATATTAGCGAGTGCAGTACTTTATAATCAAGACATTGCTACTTTCCATCCCCAGGATGGGTCAATTTAGAATGTTGCCATTTTTCTTTCTGTATGTGTGGGATAGGCGCAGTATGAGACAGGAAGAGTTAGAATGTTTTGCACTGGGGTTGAACATATGACACCATTTATTTTGACATTCAACAACAGGTCACATAAAAGTAGACTCGAGGGCTACTTTTCATTTTGTCACCATTAAATGTCATGTCAGCACTGACAAGTTAGAAGCAGATTCCATATCCCTGCTTGTTTGAAGAGCCATTTTTGAAATCCAGACCTCTTCCAAAGCAGAAGGTTAAGACCACATATATTGCAATAGCCTAACTTTTACTTTGGTGCCCTTTGAGTTTTACTTTGCTGAACTGTCTGTCACTTGTAAGAATTAAAAATAGGTGAGATAGTGCACTGTCTGAGCAGGGCTTCAAGTCCCAGCTGAGCTTTCCTAAAGCACAGTCGAATTTCCGCATTCTTGCTGGTACCTAGGAATAGTACTAATTAATTTTCAGTGCTTTTCTACTTCTGAGAATTTTGCTTGAAAAGGCCCATTTCTAAAATATGGCCTGGAGAATATTTAAGTATAGTCCTTTAATTGGTGCCAGGGAGCAACAGTTGGACTTTCAGAATTGAGTTCTTATGGAGTGCATAGAGACATCACTAACTGCCTCTTAGCTCCCAAATGGAGCCAGGGAAGGGAAAAAGCAAGCAGACCCATGACAGTTGATTGAATTATTCCAAGTATTGTTTCTGGGATTTGTTTCTTCATGTGAATCCTGCTTTGAAAACAAAATATTGGGATGAAAAACAGGACATGCAGCAGTTGGACTACATATTTTTAAAATATAATTTGGAATAAATTTCCAAATTCTGGTTTCTGTCTATAATGTCTTAAAGGGAAAAAGCATAATTCTTGAGCCTGTCAGATGTGGTGATATCTTTATTGCCTTTTGGGGTTAGGCATATGAAATTTATGCACTTACTGCTTTACCTACAGAAATATTTTCTTGGTTGCTTTATATGCACTCACAAACAGAGTGTTCTGGTTCATGAGAGCTTTTCAGTCTAAGAGATAACAATTAAATTAGTAGAAAAAATAAGCTGATTAGACTGTGTGCTCCCTTAGAAGATGTCACATTTTATATGGAATGACTCATGCTCTTAGGCAGGTAAGCTATATATAAACTCCGTCCATAAATATATGCTATGATGACTCTAATAGAAATTGTGATGGGAGAGAAAAAGACCCTGACAATGTTAGCATACTTTCCCTCTGTGTAGTGCTGTATTTGTAGTCCTACTGTCATTTATGACTAGGAGACAAGCTGGGCATCAAACCACCAAACAGACTGAGCTAGTTGTATTTATATACTTATCGGTATGTACACATATGTATGTATGTATATATATAAAACAACACTTAAAATGATACCATGGATTTGAAAGAACAAAGGTGTTGATCCATGACAGGGGCTGGAATAAGAAAAGGAAAGGGGCGGATCCCGCCCG
>NC_046172.1:118958181-119057437 GCF_011064425.1 Rattus rattus | reverse complement strand
CTGGGTCCTGCTAAGACTGAACCCCCAGTGAACTAGACTGTTGCGGGGAGGGCGGCAATGGGGGGAGGGTCGGGAGGGGAATACCCATAAGGAAGGGGAGGAGGGAGGGGGATGTTTGCCCGGAAACCGGGAAAGGGAATAACACTCGAAATGTATATAAGAAATATTCAAGTTAATAAAAAAAAATAGAAAAAAAAAAGATGTTCAGCATATTCTGGGCTAGCCAGACTTGGTTTTAGCTCTAAAGAGAGAGCAGGAATCCTGTGTAGAACACTGCCCTCCAGGCACACTTGGCTGTCATGGCTGTGATTTCCTAAAGACGATTCTGTGCAAGATTGAGCCAGTTAACTTTCCCTCTTGGGAGGGGTTTGTGAGGCTGTGTCCTTCCCCAAGGAAATATTAGAAATCTATTATTACTAGGGGAGAGAAAAATTTCCCCTCCAATTGTGCTCCAGAAAGCAATTCTCTCACCCATACTTTCATGAATAAACTCCAATAAACTCATTTCCTTATCAAGCTAGAGTTTAACTGTTTCTTTGCTCAATCTTTGGTGTTGGACTGTGTCAGAAGTGAATTAATGTTCATCACTTCAGAAGAAGCTCTGATTCCAGAACCCCAGGAACCCCTGGGTCAGAGTGAGAGCCAGGGAAAAGTCTTGGAGGATCCAGAGATATAGGGATTTGTTGTTACTGAAATTCCCTACCTTCCAGAGCTTGATGGAACTATGAGTCTTTACTATACAAATCCGATATAAAAGATCTTATCCCCTGCAAATCTACTATTTTCCTATAGAATTAACCTATGAGATGCAGTGTTTTTGAACCCAGAAAGTTTATAGAATTTATAGATTTATGATTTCTAGAAATCTGTCTGAAAATTCCCAAAGGTAGGTAGTTTGCTTACCTCCTTAGAAGCCTAAGACTGTTTGCCAAAATAGCAGTATGAAAATATACATCCATCTATTTGTACATTATCTAGTACCAATATTGAAGTACCTTTCACAATGTCCTTCACTGTTCCCATGAACTCTGTCAATCAGAGTTATACTGAAATATAATGAAATCATGTTACAAAGTTGACTTTGTAACAATCATACATTTTAGTAGTGTTGCTTCGACTATGTTATAAGCAAAACAAAGAGCAGAAATCTGTCTAGATATCTAAGCACACACTTTAAGGCAATGTGTTGTTCATGAATGTAGATAGCAATATTTTGAAGTCATTATAAACCTCTCTCTCTCTCTCTCTCTCTCTCTCTCTCTCTCTCTCTCTCTCTCTCTCTCTTCTCTCTCTCTGTGTGTGTGTGTGTGTGTGTTTTAGCTATGAGATTTCAGAAAACATTAGAAACCTGACATTCATTTCATTAAAAAAGGTATTTACACTAAACCATAGACTTGTTTAAAGATGACTAGAGGAAACTGATTCAGAATTCCACTGAAAAGCATAGACAATTGCTTGGATTGTAAATGAATTCTCTGAAGTCTGAGCAAACTTGCCAGAACCAAACACATCCGAGAAATCTCAGGGGAAGCTGCCCACTGGAGATACAGTGTACGCGGCTCGCCTCAAAGCCTTCAGCCTGGGGCTCTTGTGAAGAAATCCGCTGGAGTCTCCAGACCTCTTTAATTGCTCCCTGCGTCTGCTCAGGCCTTTTGTTGTGCTTCAAATTCTGAAAATCTGAGTCATTAACAAGCACTGCCCTTTGTTTGTAAAGGAGCAGTCTCCGCTGAGATTAATAGTCACATGTGTTAGTTAAAAAAAAAAAAAAGCTGGGTAGGATCATAGCCACTGGAGCTATTTGATTCTAGAGAATAAATGGAATCCAGAAATGTATTTACTCTAGTAGTGTACAGTGGGTAAGGACACTTACTCAGTTCTCACGTATCTTTATGCTTTCTTCAACTCTTTCAAACTAAGGATAAGCGCTTCTTGACCTCAAACCATCACAGAACCACCTTGCCATGCTCTGTACTATATTCATCTGTTCATGATGTCATTCTTCCTTGCATTAGTGGAGCTAATGTCATGCTTACATTGCTGCACAAACATTCTGAATGTTCATGGAAAATACAGTAAAGCCTTTTTAATGTCCAGTGTTTTAGATACACACTTCATCTGACTAAGGGAGATGAATATAGAATTATAATATTTGGGCCTTATAACCTAAAGAAATATTGCCTTAAGAATTATTACTTTTTAATTAAGGCATAAATTAAATACACTGAAATGTTCAATTGGATAAGCTTATTTATCTAAGTCAGTTTCTACGTCCCATTGCTGTCTACTGCCATTAGGCCCTGTTCCGTTACTTGAAGCATGCTGCCTCTTCATGCTCGAATGTAACTCACCCAAAACTAGGATAATTTCCTCAAATTTGATATGAGCCTATAGGTAAGGCAACCACCATTTTAAAAATCAAAATTATATGTGCTATATGTTCGGTGCATATGTGCTTATGATGCTATATTAACCTAAGTAGATGAAAAATATATACTCATTGAAAGTACCATGTGTTGTTTCATGTATAATATTATTTAAATAAGTTAGTAATTAATAGTAATATTACGATAAAACACTAGGAAAATGCACAAAATATGTTCTTTCAGTTGTGTCTTTTGATAGCATAGTTTCATTGCAGTAAATATTACTTGTGGACTTTTGTGTTTGGAAGAGCATATATATTTGGGGAGATTAACTAACCAGGCGTTGTCTTTACTCAGTAGGAAGAGGTGCTCTCATGTTCTTTACTTTCATGTGGAATAGTGTAGCGACTCTGTGCTCTTCCTGATATCAAACCTCTGAACTGCATGTAGCCTTAGTAGCTATTTCTTTACTTTCATGGAGAAAAACTAACATTCTGTCTTAGTTGGGGTTTACATGTGGTGGTTATCTTGGAAGCAGACAGTCTTATAAATGACATTTAATTGGGGCTGGCTTACAGATTCAAGTTCAATCTATTATCATCAAGGCAGGAACATGGAAGCATCCAGAAAGGCATGGTACATTAGGAGCTGAGAGTTCTACATCTTCATCTGAACATTCCTAGTGGAAGACTGACTTCCAGGCAGCTAGGGTGAGGGTCTTATATCCCCCAATGACAGCAACACACCTAGTCCAAGAGGGCCACACTTTCTAATAGTGCCACTCCTTGGGCCAATTATATACAAACCATCACATTCCACTTTCCTGACATCCATAGACTTGTCTAGATATATGAGTCCATGAGGGCTGTACCTAAATATAGCATACTGCAAAATACATTTAGTCCAACTTCAAAAGTCCCAATAGTCTATAGTAGTCTTAACAATGTTAAAAGTCCAAAGTTCAAAGTCTCTTCTGTGATGCATCCAATCACTTAACTGTAATCCCCAAGGCAAGACAGGAAACCAGCTGGGCAAACTCCAAACTCTGCATCTCCATGTCTGATGTCCACTCAGTCTTCAGATCTTCAACTCCCTTTGCATTTTGTTGACTGCCACATATTTCTTTCTCCTGGGCTGGCTCCACTTCCTGTTAGCAGCTTTCTTCTGCAGATAGCCTATGTGTCTGGCATCTCAAACATCTTGGGGTCTCAATGTTATAGCTTCTTGTTTCAATGTCTGGGATTCACACATGACCTTCTGAGCTCCTCCTAAGGGCTGGTATCACTTCTTCGGCTCTGCACTCTGTAATCCACTCTACTTCACTGTTCTTGGTAAACATCCCATAGTACCGGCATCTTCAATATTCTGTGGTCTTCTACTGCAAGTAGACTTCACCTATAGCCTCTCATTGGAGTCTGTTCATGGTGCCAAGCTTCAAATCTTTGCATGACCCCTTCAGTCCTAGACCATCAAATGTAACTGAAGCTGCACTTTCACCAATGGCCTTCCATGGGCTCTATGGTGCCAAGCGTCCACTGTTCTTCATGATGCCTTGATGCCTTCAAAACCAGTCCCACCTGGTGACTCTTATATATTATAAAGTACGGCTGCAGTAGGAAGTGTAACTATGGCTATCTCTGGAACACAGCTTCCGTGTGCTCTCAGAAAACATTTCCCAGAAGATTTCACCTCTGTGATGCTGGTCTTTTCTTAATCGTCATTAATTAACTCCAGCTAAGCTGCATCAATTGTCCCAGTAGTTTCTTTCAGTCTAGACTCCAAAGACAAAGTCATGTGGCCAAAACTTGAGTTCTGCTGCTTGCTGGGGTTGGAACTTGGCTCCCTTTTTCTATTATCACCAGCTTTTTGTTTTCCAACTCCTTCACTGCCTAAGATTGTCTGTTCTGGAACTTGCTCTGTAGACTAACTTTGAACTCAGAGGTCTTTATGCCTGTGTCCTGAAGAGTGGGATGGTCCACCAAGCCTGGATTGGTTTTTTCTTCACCTAGAACTTGCTGTGTCCCAGGCTAGCCTTGAACTGAGGCAGCTGTTTGGCTTCATCTCCTGAGGATAAAGGTAGATACTACCATGCCTGGATCTAAATTTAGCTTCGTAGGATCTTGTCCTGAAGTCCCACTCTCTTAAATTGTTATCTCCATGAACACAGGATTCGGCTCCATTTCACTTCCTATTCCCCATTAATCCTTGAACCATATATTTTATGTTTTTCTTTTCTCAGCTCGCTATGCTTGTTTAAAATCCTCTTCATGAGGCTTAATCAGAAAACAAAATCTATGATGGGAGTTTTGAGACTTCCTCTGTCAATTCAAATAATCTGAATCTATTCACCTTAGCCTCTGGTAGACTCTTTAGACAAGGGCAAAAAGTAGCCACATTCTTGACCAAAATAAAAGAAAAACGGTCTCTAGACCACATTCTGAAATTCTTCAGTGAAACTTCTTGGGCAAATTCTCCACAGTTTAAATCATACTCAGCAACAACGTCTTCCATACTCCTACTAGAATGGGCCATTAAGCCCAACTTAAAGTATTCCACTGCTTTCCAAAGTCCCCAAATCCACATTCCTCCAAACAAAAGCATGGTTAGGCCTACCGCAGCAATATGCCAGTTCATGGTAGCAACTTCAGTCTTAGTTAGGGTTTTACTGCTGTGAACAGACATCGTGAGCAAGGCAAGTCTTATAAAAGACATTTAATTAGGGCAGGCTTATAGATTCAGAGGTCCAGTCCAATATCATCAAGGCAGGAACATGGAAGCATCCAGACAGGGATGATACAGGAGAAGCTCAGAGTTCTACATCTTCATCTGAAAGTTCCTCATGGAAGACTAACTTCCAAGCAGCTAGGTTGTGGTTCTTATAGCCCACAACTACAGTGACTCACTTACTCCAACAGGGCCACATTTTCTAATAGTGACACTCTCTGGGCCAAAATGATATATAAACCATCACAATTCTAAAACCCAGCATCTCTTTCTGTTTTGCATCTCTGCTTTTGGAATCCCAACTCTACTGATGACTGATGTCACTGTAGGGGTATGTCATCAAATAGTCTAGAAAAATTTGAGTGTGAAATATTTAGTGTTCAAAGGTATTGAATTTTTTTGAAGGAGCATCTTTACTGAGATAAAATGGATTATAACATGAAATTAATCATTCTATATTATAAAATTAAGTGGTATTAAATGCCATAACTAGGTACAACCATTTTCCATTTTAGTATATTTTTGATAATTCTGGCCAAAAGGTCACCCGTCATTAGTCCCAAAATGTCTCTGTTGCTTTGGATCCTTGCAATATCAGCTGGTGGCTTTATAAGCAATTAATTTATTTCTAAATTTTACAACTGAGGTGTCTCAGATCCACTGTTTGTCTGGGCAAGTTTCTCATACCTCACACACTGCTTGGTTTGTATGTTCTCCCTGGTGAGCCTTTTTGATTCACTTTCATATAATTGCTAACTTCATTTTATGTGAGATGCTCTCGATAATCTAATTCCTCCACAAAGGTCTTCTTTAATACTATCCCTTTGAGTGTTAGGGTTTCAAATTTGAATTTTGACAGTATACAGATATTCAATCAGACCTCCATTAGGCTCTAAGAATCATATCTTCAGATTTACCTTTTGGGGTGTATCTTGTAAATGGAATCATTCCAGTCATGACATTTGTCCCCTTGGGACCTCTTACTCTTACTACTGTTTTGAGGTTCATCCTATATTAGCATATTGCTGTATGTACTTTTTAACACATAGTAGTGTTCCTGTATTCTTTCGAACTTGACATTAAGGTTATCGTGGAACCCATGTAGCTCCATGTGTACATGGTTTGAGGGAGATATAATTATGTTTTTTATCAAATAGCTGAATTTGGGTATTCCTCACTGATAAATAAAGTTTTTCAATTTTACCATTTACTGCATTCAGGCCTAAAAATGTTGTTGTCTGCCAGTGAGCTCAGTAAAATATTTACTTAGCATGAGACCAAAAAGAAATTACCATACCTGTTCCATTGGGCACAGTAGCACTTTTGTGGTTTTCGATATGCAGTTTCTTAGTGAATATTTTCTCATGTTTTTTATTAATTGATTAATATTCTTCCAAAGAGAGCATCTACCTACTTCATAATTATTTGGATTATGTACATTTTGGTAATCATTGTTTTTGAACTATTTATATGTTTTGATGAATAAACCTTCATCAGTTTATAGATTCCAAACAGTCTTTCATATTTTACAGTGTCTTCATTCTTTTAAAAAATCAATCTTATTTTAACTATTAATATAAATTAATCTGTGTATATCAATGGCCTGCCATGTGACATGTCCTCATTTGCTTTGTTTTCTTCAAACTTTCTAAACTGGACAGAAAAGCTTTTTATCAGTGTCCATGCTCTGTGCAGTGCTGTACTAAACATCACACTCCTATCTAAATGGAACTTAATATATTCATCCATTCACTTCCCCTACTCTAAGTCTCTATCTCACATCAGCTTATAACTATTACCTGAAGCAGTTTAGATCAGCTTTTTTATATTTTTGAATTTGAGTTTAAAGAATATATGAAGTATATTTCTTTCTAATAACTTCCAATGAACATGAGGGTTACATAACAATTTATTGCTTTTGGATATGTCACAGATTAGAGTGACTAGATCTATTTGTAATGGCTGAGAACTACCTAACTCTGCTTCTTAGTATTGTCCCAGTTGGCATCCAGCTAACAGTGCTCAGGCTTCCTGTCTGACACAAATTCCTGCCCACTTCGCCATCTTTAGCTCTTTGACAAAAAGCATTTCTTCTTAGGTGAAGTGAGAGTCCATTGGTGTTGGTTTCTCTATTTTCTGATTAATGTTTCCTAAGTTTATTCATATAGTAGTAATTTTATGTCTTCCTTGGAGAAAATGTTTACTCATATCTGCACATTTTATTATTTATTTTAATAATCGAGGTTGTTATATACTTAATCTTTTACCCTTCCTTTACTTCCCCATATACTCCTTTTTTATTTTAAATTCATGGCTTCCTTTTTTTTTTTTTTCATTAACAGTTGTTACATACGTATAGGTATGTACATACTACATATATGTATGTATATATTATATATATATATGCATCCTAAATATGTAATAACCTGCTTTTCTTGAATAATTTTCCTCATATGTATATTTAAAAAGGACAACCGTATTTTGTTTGCTTTTGTTTCTAATGTTTGAGCTAGAGTATCACTATGTAACAAAAGGCTTTCCCTTTGAATTAACTGTATAGTCCCACTCTGGACTCAACCCTTATTATCTTTCTGATTCAGATTTCTCAACCAGATTATAGATATGTGTGTGTCGTTGTTCTTGGCAGTGTTTGTAGTGTTTTGGTTTACTTGTCTGTTAATTAGTTTTTTGTTGAAAGTTGAAGGGTAGCATTTGGAATGTAGATAATAAAAAAGAAAAAGTTACATTTTATTTTGTGTATGTGTGCTAGAGGGGTCTTTGCATACCAAGTGCTTATAGGGCCAGAGAGAGCAGAATTCCTTAAGTGGACTTACAGTCTACCGCTGTGGTACTTGAGCCAAACCCTGACTTTTTTGCAAAGGCAACCCAAGTGGTTTTAACTCTGAGCAACTCATATCCCAAGGTTTTATACTTCATTTTGACCATTAATTAGATGGACATTTGTATTCATTTCTCTAATTCTGTGGCTTGCCTTTCCACTCTGATGCATGGAAAGTTTTTTCCAGTGGCAACATATATTTTTAATTGTTTTATATCTCAATCCAGCCATTGCCCCTCTCCCCATTCCTCATCCTATTTCCCCATCCACCAGACCTCCCCATTTTGTGGGGCCTCAAATCTCTCCAGGATAAGGAGCATCTTCCCCACTGAAACCAGACAGGCAGTCCTCTGAGATATATATACCAGGGGCTTCAAGCTGCCCTCCTGCTGCCTGGTTTGGTGGCTCAGTCTCTAGGCGCCCCTGGGATCTGGGTTAGTTGAGACTTGGTCTTCCCAGGGCTCTTCTCCCCTTCAGCTTCTTCTGTCCTCCTCCTAATCCAACCTTGGGGTCCAGGACATCAGTCTAGTCCTTGGGTGTAAAGTACCTATGTTTCAATCACCTGCATAGAGCTTCAGAGGACATCCATGCTGGGCTCTGTCTGTAAGCACATTCTAGCATCAGTAATAGTGTCAGACCTTGGTGCCCTCCCCATGAGATGGATCCCAAGTTGGGCTAGTCATTGGACTGCCTTTCCTTCAGTCTCTTCTCCATATTTGTCCCTGCAGTTCTTTTAGACAAGAACAGTTCTGGATCAGAAATTTGACTGTGTGTTAGTAACCCTTCACTTGAGACCCCTGTCTGTCTACTGGAGATGGATTCTTCGAGTTCCCTCTCCCCAGTGTTGGACATTTTGACTAGAGTCCTTGCGCTTTGAATCCTGAGACTCTCTTACCTCCCAATCTCTTGTACTTTCTAGAGGATCCTCCCACCCCCCACCAGGCTGCATGTTTCCCATTCATTCTCCTGACCTCTGCCCCCCATGCCTGATCTTGTTCCCTCTTTTCCCTCCCCAATCTTTTTCTCACCCAGGTCCTCCCTCCCTCCGCCACTGCTGTATTTTTTTTTCCACTTCAAGGGATTGAAACAACAGAGCCTTTCTGTTTCTACCAGACCTCCCAGAGCTTCCAGACTAAACCACCAACCAAAGAGTACACATGGGGGGCCATGGTTTCCAGCCAATATGTAGCAGGGATGGCATTGTCTGACATCCAGGAGAAGAGCTCCTTGGTTTCTGTGAAGGCTCTTTTTCCTAGTGTAGGAATGCCAGGGTGTTGAGGTGGGAGTGGGCGGGAAAATGGGAGTGGCAGCATCTTCACAAAGCAGGGGGAGGAGGAGTGGGTATGGGAGAGGGTTAAAGGATAACATTTGAAGTATAAATAAATAAAATATTCAATAAAAAAAAGACTCGCAGGAAGAGGGAAACCATGCCTAGGACTGAAACCTAGTCAACCCAGGGCTAGTCAAGTCAGGGATCTTTTATTTATTTTATTTTTTTTATGTTTTTTCCTTTATTAACTTGAGTGTTTTCTTGTTTACATTTCAATTGTTATTCCCCTTTCCAGGTTTCCAGGCCAACATTTGTCCCAGCCCCCTCCCTTCCCTTCTATATGGGTGTCCCCTCCCATCCTTGCCCCCATTACCACCCTCCCCGCAACAATCACGCTCACTGTGGGTTCAGTCTTAGCAGGACCCAGGGCTTCCTCTTCCACTGGTGCTCTTACTGGCTATTAATTGCCCTGAGGCTGAAAGAACCTTCAACTGCATTTTATTAAATCAAGCTTCAACTCTAATTCATTCTATACTTATTCTTATAGATAAATGTAGTCCTTACCTCAAAAAATATTGTTCATTTACACAATGGAATTTTATCAGCTATTAAAAACAAGAGGACATCATAAGTTTTTGCAGGCAAATGGATAGAACTAAGAAAATATCATCTTGAGATTGGAAAACCCCAGACCAAAAAAAGGCATGGATGGTGTACTCACTAATAAGTGATATTAAACAAAAGTACAGAATACTTTAGGCTACAACCCCCCATTAGACTGTAAGAAAGTTTAACAAACGAAAGGCAGGAAAATTTTTGTGATAGTCCTACTGCTTTTTGTTTTTGTACACACCTTTTTTTGGTGGACTGCGTCATAAACAAAATCCATATAGATTCAATGTCTGTTTTATATTCTAGGGTTTTTTGTTTCCAGTGCTATATATGTTTTGGTCTTAAATTTCAGTCTCCTATCCATATTAGAAGTTTACCATTGTAAAAATAAAGTCCAAATTCATGCTCAAGGTGTAGGATTATCCAATTATCTGTTTTCGAAAACTACTATCTTTTCTCTAGTGCATGATATTGGACTCTTTCTCAAATATTTGAAGTTGGCTATAAAAGGGAATGACAACAGTATTAAGCAAATTCTTCATGTTTCTGTTTCTTTTGGCACCATTTTGTAGTTTAAATTTAGAACCAATCCAGGTGCCCATCAACAGAAGGATAAAGAAAACCCAGTTTGCAAACATAGTAAAGTGCATTTGTCCATAAAGGTAAATGAAATTCTGCAAAAGATTTAAGATCAAGACACTGTTAAGTAAAATAGTGTCAACTCTGAAAGACAGTATGCGCCTTCTCATATTTGTCAATTGAACAGGAGCAAACTGAAAAGAAATACATGAAATGAGTGTTGTTGCCGTTCGAAGATCTGAGTTTGATTTTTGAGCCCCTATTTGGCATGTAGAAACAATGAGGTCTTAAACTTGTTGTCCTTGGACACACACAGACACACACACACAGACACACACACACACACAGACACACACACAGACACACACACAGACACACACACAGACACACACACAGACACACACAAACACACACACACAATTTAAGATGTATAAAATAATCAACATAAAGTACAATATTGACCACTAGATTGAAAAGAGTGCTTTCTGGAGGTGAACTAGGGCAATGCATGCTATTATATGTATGGAAATATACTGTATTGCACTAACGTGGGTCAGATGTTAACACTTTAAAAGTACAAACATTAGGAGAATGCAAACTCATGGGTTCATGTTCAATGTATTTATTGTGTTCCATCAATGTACATTGTGACTCTCTTGATAATGCTGTTAATTGTACAAATTGAATTTTATGAAATCTAAGATGTATATTTTGGATTAAGCACCATGTCAAATCTATATACTACTATGGACCTCCTAGTTTTAGCTGTTTCACTCAGGATTTTTATATATTTTGTGTTAACTTTTGTATATAGTATGAGGTGATGGGGTACTTAGGAATTTACTTAACAATTACACTGAGTTTTAAGATTTCTTGACATTAATTCTTGGACCTCCAGAAGCAACCAATAGTTCTAATATACAAACAAACATGTTTTATATATTCAGTTCTTCATAATGATAAATTCATAATATATGCTATCCATTATACATTATGAGATATATTAGGCAAACCTCTATTCCTCTGGGAAAATGGTTTTAAAACCCAAAGATAATTTTAAAGTGTGAAATTAAAGGTGGTTTCATATTAGGTTATATTTTTAGTGATGAAATAGGAAAAGGCCTTTTAAATTCCTTGTTTTTGTCCAGAGTCCTTTGAAAGCACTGAAATAATCTTATTTTTTAAGATATTTTTGTTGTATAATTTTTGTCACAGCTGCTGTCTCACATTGAAAAGCTAAGATTCACTCAGTTCGGCCTTTTTCAGGATCATAATAGGCTCTTCAGACATCACTAATCAATTTTAGAGGAGACCATGAACTTTACAGTTTATGTTGTGTTGTTCTCTATTGCTCTATCAATGATTCTCAGTGTATTTCCAGGTCAGAGCAAAACATTTCCCTTGAAATATATTTTAACTTTTGATGTTACGGCAGTGCAACCCATTTGTTTATTTACTTATTTTTCTTCCTTGAAACAATGAAAGTCATCTTGTAGGCTTCTGTCTGAGAGCTTCCAGGAATTGAGAATCTCATTAAGTGATACTGAATATACTGAGGAATGTGACAAATGTCCCCCAAAATGAGCATTGCATCATTCTCAAGAAGGAAAGCCATCCTCTTTCTTTGCAGCACCGCATTCAAGGGAGGCAATACTTATAGAAGGAAATATAATTTCATTTGGAAAAAGAATAGAGACTAACCAAAGTTGAACAAATTTGCATTTCCTCTGTGTCTGGATTATAAAAATAGGTTCAAATTCAAACTGTAATTTGGCAAGATAGTAATAACTCTTTGTTATACGTTTTCTGTGGGTTTATTACAATTTCCATAATATGTGAGACTATCATTTGAAGTAGGCAGGCTCTCCTGAGAGTACTGAACAACCATAAATGGCTTCTGTTGCTGCCCTGTGATGGGATATTGGATGACAAGAGTGTGATCAGGAAAAAATGAGTCTCTCATTGTTAAGGGTACTACATCTCTCTAAAATTAAAATCTCTATTTGCCTTGAGATGATGGTGTGTAACCTCTGATTCAGTAAAGTAAATCTACTCAGATTAGTGGGCTAATTTGGTGACAATACAGCAGCACCTAGTGTAGTGTGCACGTCTTCACTGGGAACTTCTGTTTCAAATTAGTTCCTGAGCATTAGTGCCTCTGGAGAAGTGGAAGACATGATCATTGGGTCAGAATGTGCCTGCTCATGTAAGGCTGCTAGATTCTGACTCCACACAGGCTCTCTCCCAGATGCTCCGTGTCAACTTATTTTCCACACCCTGTGCAGTTTACCCTCATTAGTTTATTTACCTTGCTATTCCACTGTGGTGTTTTGTTTTAAAGGAAGCTTATTATTCCCAGGTATCTGCATAATTATGGCATTAGTATTGGTTGTATTAATCCTCACCTATCGTGAACATCAAAGGCACCATAGACTTCCTATGACGGTAGTCTTTCATGATAACATCTGAATAGTATGCAGCATGTTATGCTGGGGTTTGCAAACCTCACCTCCCTGAGTATATGAGTCTATATACTGCACTGTTCCAGTTATCCCTTCCATTTTTACTCAATTTTATTTATTTTCACATAGACAACTTTTCTTCCTTCCTGGTCATAAATCCACAGATGACAAGTATTTGCCAGGCTATCGCTGTCTTCTGTAATGTAGATGAAAGATGCCTGCCATTTTCATGATCTTCCCTTGTAAGGAAAAACTTAGTTCTTTGGCATTTTTCTCTACTTCAAACAGAAGGTCATCAACAGAGATGACGCTTTTTAACATCTGAGTGTCCTAGCAGTGGTACACAGAGGTGTCCTCCAGTAGCCACAGCAACATCAATTGCCTGACCATTTTAGTGTGTGCCACCTTTGTAAACCAGAAGGACATTTTATTATTTATAACTGATAGGGATTTTATGGAAAATATTCTGCAAACTAGGCCAATAAACTATTGCTCAAATCTTTACTGTCCAATGTAGGTATCAATCAGTTGATGATTCTCACATAAATCAGTAACTGTGTCCCTGTCAAATGTCTAAGTTATTCCTATCATTCTCTCTAACAGCATTCCATCGCCTTTCCAGTATAAGGAAATGCTATGTTTTATCTTGAAGCTTTTTCATTTTTGTTGACATCAATAAGGAATTATAGATTCCAGTTATTGTGAGTGAATTGTTTTCTGTTACTATCATTATTTATTTTGCTGCTCAAATGTAACACATCTCATTTTTCTTAGCTCTGATTTTCAGGCACATTAATAGCTTACAACTTGTGTTGTGTTTTTCTTATTCTAAATTTGGAGCATATTCCATTTTCGTGATTATAGTCATAGGGCAGTGCAGGCAATCAAAATAAGCAGGTACCTCTCCCCTGTTTAACCAGATGCATTTTCCTTTTAAGATATGCATTCAGATTGACATTAATTTGTGGAGTTGAAAGTTGGCAACAGTTAAGCTATAATTTAGGTGCTTCTTCCACAGCTCCTCCAGGTATCTGAATACTAAGCCGTTCTCTAAACTACAAAGTGGCCTTGTGTCCTCTTTGAAGCTTTCACCTATTCCTGTGATACCTCTTGTTAAGGCAGAGGCTGATTAAAGGTGCATTCCTTTTCGTAAATGCAGGCCACCAGCAGTAAGAACTCTTACTATATAAAAGTACAACACTGTTCTCAAGCATGGATCGAAATTTTTGTATGCAGATTCCTTTTCAGAGTTTTAGGTCCCTGAGAGAAAAAAAGAGGTCCTGATCTATTGCTCTCATTGATCATGGTCCCATGTAGGTTACTGAGTGTCCTTTTCAGGAAAAATCCAGTTTTCAGGCCATCATGATTATGAACAAGTTCAGTCATTTCTTGGACAAGCTATAGTTTCTTTAATTAAAAAAACATGGAATATAGAAATAAAAGTAAAAGCATTAGTGTTCATTGCTTGAGATGGAAAACTGTTTTGATATAGAAAGAAAAATGAGATAGGGATGAAGAGAGGGAGGGAGGATGGAAGGGAGTCAAAGTGAGAGAAAGAGATAGAGATAGAATTTTATATAGATAATATATCCACAAAGAAACAACTTCATTGATTTTTTTGTATGTATTAATTGATGATTACAGCCAGACTTTACACTGATATTTCTTTACCTAATACAATTCTGAAGGTTTTTTTTTTTCAGGTTGGAACATCCATCATATTTGTGAATGTTTCTCTGAGGTAGAAGAAGCTTCTTCCATAACCAAGTTCGGTGCATTTACTTGTTACCTCGACTATTCCCTGACCACCTTTCCTAGGAGATATTCCATCACCTCTGTGCAGAGGTCTTTTCACTGTTACAGTCATAACTGTAAGTTAGCCTCCCCTCAACAGAGCACCCTAGTCATCATTCTGAACTACCAGGCTGGCGGTTTCCTCCTCGTTGCTACCATCACATCTCCACCTTTTTGGCACTGTCTGCTCTTGCTTCAGCTCACTGTCTATAGACTGGTCCTCCTTTCTCAGGCTCAGGCAGAGAGAGTATTTTGAAAATTTGATGGACCTATTCCGCCTATAATCATTTATTAAAAAATCTTTATTATTTTATAACCCCTTCATTTACAGAGGAAGGTGGGATAATGGAACCTAAACAGGCAGGAATTCGGAGTCATTCACATAGGCTACCACATTTATTAAACTCAAGAGCTTCCACTTTAATTTTACTGCTTGTGTTCATTAAATCGTTGATTTGTTAACTTCTTGCTTAATTTGCTGTGAAGGAAATATTATTTTCCATCAAACAGGGCAACTATGAGTCTTTTAAAGAGTTTTGCTTTACTTTCCTTGAGTTTATTCTATCAAAATAAGGTATGTTTTTCTGTTATACATGAGCTACATGAAATCAAAAGTAATCTGTTTCTTGAAAATGTCTTTTAATCTCAATATTTGGATTACTCGTCAGAAATTTTAAAATAAAGGCTGGTAAAGAATATTCAAGTAAGAGATGCTACATTCAGGGAGAAAAATCTTTATGTATTTAAGGGATACAATAAAAATTAAAAGTTTGGTAGCATAGAGTTTCAATTGTTTCTAGGTATGCTACTATGCTCAGAGGGTGTGTGTTTGAAATTCTAAACACTAAGGCTTGTGAATCAGATGAGAACATATTTTCTAAATAAACAGAGCATAAAGGAAGGGAAGCCTCTTATGCTTTAAAACTACTTTGAATTATACTAGTGTCCTTAAATGTGTCTTGCTATTCCATATAGGTGAGTATGAATTAATTACACCACTGCAACATATTATGTGTGAATTATATAATTTGTATGTTTATAGTACATTTAAAAATTTACCAGTAATTATAAATATACTGCTTAAACTCTAAACGTATTATAGAGTACCATAGTCATCAAATTAGTTATAATACAAAAAGAAAAAGAAAAATCTAAAATTTTCAGGAAATAGGTTGTAAAGCTTAAATGTAACCCATTTTATAAAATGAATAAACCTATTCCTAATTTTCTATTTACTTTACAATGTCTCAATCAATATACATTATATATATATACATTTAAAGATAGTTAACAGTTAATATTACCAAAATTTTTGGCCAAGTTATAAGGTGTTTAAAACATGAACAAAGCATAGGTGGTATAAATTTACCATAATACTCATCATAATATTTCTTAATGTGAAATAAATATTAATTAAATAACATGGCATAGCATTGTATGTTCATTCACATTAGGGAGTATTGGAGTCTCTGAATTTCCCATCTTCATTACAGCAATTACCTGTTTTACTTCATTAACTTCCCTCCATACTTTCTGTGGAAATTGTCTTCTTGGCCTGGAGCTTTTGAGTCAGTTCATGAATTGAGAACTCATTAAAGTATCTGGCCTAAATTTTCTCAGTATAAAGAACATTTGTACAACCCACACTTTCATAATGTGTTCATGGTCAAATGGTCATATGTGGTAATGAACTAAAGACATGCATTTTGTGTAAGTAAAATCACATTGGAGATGAGTTAAAGGTTGCATATTTGACTGACACTGAATTCATTGTTTTGTTTAGATAGAGAACAGATCCATGCCAGTTCCTATGAGAAGATAAGCAGAGAGATAAAATACATCCTAGGATATGTATGTTTATTATACTGGGATTCTACTCCTCATATCTACTGAGTCTTCTCAAAACTGTCTTCTTTCATAACTGCCGAGATACATTTTATTTGCTCTGGAGTTTATTTGTTTTGTTTGTTTCATTTTTTTTTAAGAGACCCGACCTCCTCTATGTGGTGCAGGCTGGGGTGGAATCCTGGATTGAACAAAACTCCTTAAAACAGCTCCAATTAATGAATTCTTATGAGGTGGCTTTTCAAATCTCATTATTTGGCATATTTGGAAGCATGTTCCTGTTAAGAGGAAGTTTTATGATCTGCTTGATGTCTTCTGTGTAGTTTCTAGTCCCTGTCTGCCCTTTTCCTCTCTTTTGTCTGCCTGGATATATGTTTACTTGTATACTAAAGAATTCACCAGTTCCAGATGCTATCTTAGTTAATTCTTGGTCGACTTCAACTTTTTTAACTGTGTAAGCTAATATACATATGCTTAAAACGGAATTTTTGGGGGTTTAGTGAACCTATGATCCCAGTCAAATCCAGAATCACAAAGCAAACAAGTGGAACCAGCATCAGTAATAACTGAAATGTAGTAGCTCAGCTTTTATTAATTTCTGATATATATATATATATATATATATATATATATATATATATATATATATACATCTTTTGTATCTGTCTACCTGTGTTCTTCAAGCTATGCTGTTTCTCTTTCTGTACTTGGATAAATAAAACTACAAATCCAGTCCTAGTTAACCAATATTCACAGCTAGCTCACCATATGAAGAAAAACTGGAAATAATTCCCTTCTGCACATGTAAAATACTTTGGTGATTCAATAGATATGGCCCAAAGATTCCATGTGGGTGAATGTTTGCCAGATAGAGTTGTAGTATAGGGAGCTATAGTCTTGTTGAACTAGGTATATTTTGTTAGAGGGAAGAACGTCACTGTGAGTTGTGCTTTTGAGGTCTTTATATTCTCAATCATGGCCAAAAGCGGCACATGGCATATTTTGCTAGCTGCAGAGTTAGGAAATTCAGGTCCCTCCAGCACCAGTGCCTGCCTGCATGCTGCCATGCTTCCTACCATGGTGATAATGGACTAAACCTCTATAATTTTAAGCCAACCCCTAATGAAATGTTATCCTTTATAACACTTGCCATGATTATGTTGAAACTTTGCAGCAAGGAAACCCTAACCAAGACAAATACCAAAGCAAAAAATATGGAGGTAGTATGGCTATAATATGTTGAAATAAAATACAAGTAAGACAAGGAGGAACCCATAGAAAGTGATTTTTAAAAATTGGTAAAAGAGAGTAGGACTATGCCATAAAAGATTGGGTCCTAAATCAACATATTTAAAGAAATATTTTATATGATTATTTCCTTAAGTATTTTTAATAAACCTGTTACTTAATGGAAAGCAAAATTCTATTCCATAATTAAATGTAAGGGATCTTAATAATGAATGAGATATGTTGCACTTTCAGAATGATATATCAATGCATCACTGTTTCAAAAGGGCTTTATCAGCGTGACCCCCACATAGAATACAGCTGATTCAAAGTGTCCTCTTTTTAATAAAATAATGCTCCTCACCTCAAAGAGATTAGATTTTAGACAAGTAAACAAAGTAATCCAAAAATGTAATTATGTTTCAGGAAAAGAAAAAAATTCAGAGTAGTAAGGGATTAATTATGAGAGAGAGATCAAAGACATTTGTAAAGATACACGTACACATGAGCAGTATATCAAAGACCCATCCAGACAAAACAAGCTAGCATCTAATAGAGGAGGCGATAGGTAGAGGTTGTGAAATTTAGCTGAATGTCTTCCCTATGAAGAATTAGAAGAACACAGAGAGATGAAAGGAGAGGAAAGACGCTGAGCCTGGATGATGAAAGGACTGGTGTGCCTGGCTGAGGGGCATAAAGATGATCAGTAGCTTATCAGGATGGGACTCAAAGTGGGCTCAGTGAGTGATGTGAACTGAAAGAGAGGCAAAGATTGAAGACTAATTCAGAATTGGGACAGTGTGCAGATGGGATGAGGATAACAATACAACCTCTGCATATGTACATGACAAAAGCATCAGGTTGGACTAAGGTGATATTATGTAATATGGAATTATTAAATTAGCAACAGAATTTATATTTGGGTGGGAAACACAGAGCTCAAATGGAATACAGTTAGAGAACCCAGAATGGCTTCAGGGCGGTTCGTTATTCTTCCCGTTACAGAAGTATTTCTTACCTTTCAATTATTGAAGAAATTATTTGATACAAGAGTGAATGTTGGTTATTAATCCAGAAACTTTAAATGAAATATTTAAACCTCTTATTCTAATCTCTGCAATAAATTATTTTTTGGATATCCAGTGAGATTATTAGAGAAATCCACTTTATTAAAAGAAAAATTAATTTTCAATTTCTAAGGAATTGTGTTGATTGCACATTTCAGCAGAACTTTTAAAGTTTTTTTTTTAAGATATTTTTACTTACACTTCAAAGGTTATTCTCTTCCCCGGTTTCCTGTTCATAAGCCCCATTCCCACCGCCTCCCCCCCCCATACAGGGTGTTCCCTATAGGCCCCCCTTTATTGTGCCCCCCATATTCCCTGCACTGGGTCCAACCTGAAAGACCAAGGGCTTTCCTTCCTGGTGCTCCAATGCTAATTTTCTGCTACATATGCAGTTGGAGCCCCTGGGCAGTCCATGTATAGGCTTTTTTGGTCCCTAGTGGTTTAGTCCAATGCTCTGGTTCAACTCTCTTTCAATACTTCCTCTAATTTTACCAAGGGGGTCCTATTCTCAGTTCGGTGGTTTGCTGCTAGCATTGACTCCTGTAATGGACATGCTCGGATGTGTCTCTCAGAAGAGATCTATATCCAGTCTCTTTCAGCATGCATTTTTTAGCTTCATCAATCTTTCAGTTTTGGTGGCCGATATATATTATTACATGTAGGTAGGCAATTAAAATGGCTATTCCTTGATCGCCATCCCAAATTTTGCTTCCATATCCTCCCCACGGATATTTTCCTTTTTTTAAAGGAGTGGGGAGATCTTTGCAGTTTGGTCAGCTGTCGTTTTGAGCTTCCTTGTGGTCTTGTGGATTGCATGTTAAATTTGAATTTTTTATATATCCACTTTCTATCAATGAGTTGCTACCAAACATGTGTTTTTCTGTAATTGAGTAACCTTATTCAGGATGATATTTTCTTAGTTCATCCCATTTGGCCATGAATTTCATGAAGTCATTGTTTTTGATAGGTGATGGTACTATTTTGTAGATGTTCCACATTTTTTAATCCATTCCACTGAAGGGCATCTGGTTCTTTCCAGTTTCTTAGTATTATAACAAGGCTGCTATGAACATAGTGGAGCATGTGTCTTTATTGTATGTTGGAGCATCTTTTGGGTATATTCCCAGAAGAGGTATAGCTGGGTCCTCAGGTACTGGAATGTCCAATTTTCTGAGGAACCTCCAGATTGTTATGCAGAGTGGTTGTATCACTTTGCAATCCCATCAACAATGGAGGAGTGGTCCTCTTTCTCCGCATCCTCGCCAGCATTTGCTGTCACCTGAGTTTTTGATCTTAGCCATTCTGACTGGTGTGAGGTGAAATCTCAGGGTTGTTTTGATTTGCATTTCCTGATGACTAAAGATGTTGAACACTCTTTAGGTGCTTTTTGGCCATCCAACAATCCTCTGCTGAGAATGTTTTGTTTTAGCTCTGTACCCCATTTTAAAAGGGTGATTTGCCTCTGAGTCAACTTCTTGAGCTCTTTTGTATATTTTGTATATTAGCCCCTCTATCAGATGTAGGATTGGTAAAGATCTTTCCCAATCTGTTGGTTGCCATTTTGTCCTAATGATAGCTTTTGCTTTACAAAAGCTTGAAATTTTATGAAGTCCCATTTGTCAATTCTTGATCTTAAAGCATGAGTCCATTGGTGTTTTGTTCAGGAAATTTTCCTCAGTGCCCATGTATTCAAAATTCTTCCCCACTTTTTCTTCTCTTAGTTTTAGTGTTTCTGGTTTGATGTGGAGGTCCTTGATCCACTTGGACTTGAGCTTTGTACAGGGTGATAAGAATGGATCAATCTGCATTCTTCACATGTTGACCTCCAGTTGAAACAACAATTTGCATTGTTGAAAATGCTATCTTTTTTCCATTGATGGTTTTAGCTTTTTGTCAAAGATCAAGGTTATAGGTATATGGGTTCATTTCTGGGTTTTCAATTCTGTTCACTGGTCTACCTGCTTGTCTCTGTACCAATACCATGCAGTTTTTAAGACTATTGCTCTGTAATACTGCTTGAACTCAGGGAATGTATTTCCCCAGAACTTTTTTATTGTTGATATATATACCATCCTGGGTTTTTTGTTATTCCAAATGAGTTTGCAAATTGTTCTTTCTAATGCTATGATGAATTGAGTTGGAATTTTGATGGGGATTGCATTGAATCTGTAGACTGATTTTGGCAAAATCACCATTTTTTACTATATTAATCCTGCCAATCCATGGAGCATGGAAGATCTTTCCATCTTCTGAGATCTTCTCAATTTCTTTCTTCAGAGATTTGAAGTTCTTGTCATACAGATCTTTCACTTGCTTGGTTAAAGTCACACCAAGATATTTTATGTTATTTGGGACTATTGTGAAGGGTGTCATTTTCTTAATTTCTTTCTCAACCTGTTTATCCTTTGAGTAGTGGAAGGTTACTGATAGGTTTGAGTCAATTTTATACCTGACACTTTGCTGAAGTTGTTTATCAGGGTAAGTAGTTCTCTGGAACTTTTGGGGTCACTTACGTATACTATCATATCATCTATAAATACTGGATATTTTGATTTCTTCCTTCCAATTTGTATCCTTGACCTCCTTTTGCTGTCTGATTTCTCCAGCTAGACTTTAGTACTATATTGAAAGTTGGGAGAGAATGGGAGCCTGTTTATTCTCTTGATTGGGATTGCTTCATGTTTCTCCATTTAGTTTGATAATAGTTACTGTTTGCTGTATTGTTTTACTATGTTTAGATATGGGCCTTGAATTCTGATCTTTTCCAGGACTTTTTATCATGAAGGGTTTTGAATTTTGTCAAATGCTTTCAGCATCTAATGAAATGATCATGTGGTTTTATTTTGAATTTGTTTATATAGTGAATTACTGATGGATTTCAGATATTAAACATCACTGCATCCCTGGATGAAGCTTACTTGTCATGATGGATGATCATTTTGATGTGTTTTATTCGTTTGCAAGAATTTTATTGAGTATTTTGCATCAACATTCATAAGGAAATTGGTCTTGAAGTTCTCCTTTTTTTGGTCTTTGTGGTTTTGGTATAAGAGTAATTGTGGCTTACAGAAGGAATTTGGTAGTGCTCCATCTGTTTCATTTTGTGGAATAGTTTGACAGTATTGATATGAGGTCTTCTATAAAGGTCTGATAGAATTTTGCACTGAACCCATCTGGTCCTGGGGCTCTTTTTTGGTTGGGAGACTTTTAATAACTGCTTCTATTTTTTTGGAGTTATGGGGTTGTTTTAGATGGTTTATTTGTTCCTGATTTAATCTTTTGGTACCTTGGTATCTGTCTAGAAAATTGTCCATTTCTCCAGATTTTCCAGTTTTGTTGAATATGGCTTTTGTAGTAAAATCTGATAATTTTTTAATTTCTTCAGATTCTGTTGTTATGTCTCCCTTTTTATTTCTGATTTTGATAATTTGATACACTCTCTGTGACTTGTGTTGTCTGACTAAGGTTTATCTATCTTGTTGATTTTCCCAAAGAACCAGCTCCTGGTTTTGTTGATTCTTTGTATAGTTCTTTTTGTTTCTCTTGTTGATATCAGCTCTGAGTTTGATTATTTCCTGCCTTCTACTCCTTTAGGTTTTTTTTATTTATTTTTTTGCTAGAGCTGTTGGGTGTGCTGTCAAGCTGCTGACATATGCCCTCTTGTTTTTTTGCAGGCACTCAGAGCTGTGAATTTTCCTTTAGTACCACTTTCATTGTGTCCCATAAGTTTTGGAAGTTGTATCTTCATTTCATTAAATTTAAGAAGTTTTTAATTTCTTTATTTCAGCAGAATGTTAACCCAAACAATACTGTCTTTAAATTTAGAAACAAAAGTGTTTCTAAGCCATTATAAGTTACAATTTTTCAGAGAATATTGCTAGGCATATTAGATTATTAGTTGAAAAGTTAACAAATAATTCAAATTTAAAATGGTATTGAATTAGGTATGACATGATTTTTGCACCAAAATAGGTAAAGTGGATCATTGTAGTTTTATTTCAAGAAATTTTGAATTATTGAACTTATAAATTGTGGAATTAGGATTAATTTATATTCTCAGAACCAGTAAAGCAATGAAAATTGAAATATGTTTAGGGTAGAACAGCCACCCAAGAATTCTTTGTCAGTAGTATTTACTAATTTCTTATTGTTTTGATTTTGTATTCCTGAATGAAGAAGTAATTGAATATTCATTCAAAGAGATGAGAAATCGATGTAATTATTTTAAAAAACTTCAAACGATTCCATTTATACAGAAACACAATATATAATTTTTGAATGACATATGAATAACTTTATTTATATGAATGCACATATAAATATGAATGTGTGTTAGAATGCATGCATGGATAGATGAGTGAACAAAGGACATCCAAGACAATGAGCTTAACTTTACAAAACCAAAGGTATATTTTTTGCCTGCTACATTTGGAGGTTTCAGTTCACTTGTTGGCCTTGCAGGCTTTTTGTTGAGATGGCTCATCGTACTAAAGTTAGCAAATGGCAGAACAAAAACAAAACAGCAAAGTTATTCACCCAGAGGATAAAAATGGAATATGAGAAGGAATAGAGCCATCATCATTTGTAGCATTATTTCTGTGACATAAAAATCTATTAGGCTCTTTTGGGTCTGAGTTACTCTCTACTGAATGATATTTTCAGTCTTTCTATTTGCTTGCAAAACTCATGATGTCCCTCATTCTTAATAGCTTAGTAGGCACTCCATTTTGTAGACAAACCACTTTTCTGTATCCATTCTTCTGTTGGGGACATCTGTTGTTTTCAGCTTCTGGCTACCACTAACAAAGCCACTAAAACATAATGGAACATGTGCCCCTGCAGCATGGTAAGAAGTGGGAATATGCCCAAGAGTGGCATAGACAGATATTCAGGTAGATCTATTTCAATTTTTTCAAGAACATGCATGGTATGTACTCACCTAATAAGTGAATATTAGTCAAAGAATACCAAGTATACCCATCCATAGAACTCAAGAAAATTTAATAAGTCAAAAGGCCCAACTGTGGATGTATCATCCCACTTGGGAGGGAGAAGAAAGCAATCATAGGGAGGTGGAAGAAAGGACCTGGGTGGGAAAAGGAGACAGGGAGGGAAGAAGGAAACATGGATCAGGTATTGGGTGAGGGGAATAGTACTGAAGCCCAGAGGGGCTAGAGGCAGAAAGAAACAAAAACAGGCAACATTGGGAGGTAGGAGGGAGTGGGGGAGCCTAGAATGAAACCAGAGACCTGGGAGGCAGAAAACAATCAGGGCCAAAGCTGTGGGACCCTAGATAAAATGTCCTACAGTGGAGAAAGGAACTTATAAAAGTCCATCATCTAGTAGAAAGACAGAGCATCAAGTGGGTGGATAAGGTTACCATCCCACAGTCAAAACTCTGACTTAGAATTGTTCCTGTCTGAAAGAAAACTACAGGGACAAAAAATGAAGAAAAGTCTGAGGAAAGGAGTCTCCAGTGACAGGCCCAAATTGGGATCTAGCTCAAGGATCCCCAAGGTCTGACACTAATACTGAGTTTATGGTGTCCTTTACAGACAGAAGTTAAATGACTGCCCCTCTGAGAGGCCCAACAAGCAAGTGAAAAGTCAGATGCAGATTCTTACACCCAACCAATGGAAAGAAGCTAGTGAACCCTTTTGTTGTGTTAGGAAAGATGAATGAAGCTGAGGGAACAGGATGACCACAGGACAACCAAGCAGTTCAACTTTACCTGGACCACTGAGGTCTCAACTGGATCACCAACCAGGAAATATACACCAACTGATAAGTGAAGCCTCCACATCATATGGGTTGCATAGGACTGCAGGTTCTGACTCAGGAGGAGGAGCATCAAATCTTAGAGACTTCAGGTTCCAGGGAGAGGTGAGGTCTGATGGACTGCAGGTGGGGGATGTCCTCAAGGAGACAGGGGTTAGAGGATATGATATGGAACAGTCAGAGGCTGGACTTGAAAAAGGGGATAATGTCTAGATGGTATATATAATATTTAAAGATTTAATAGCGGTGTGTGTGTGTGTGTGTGTGTGTGTTTTATGTGTATTAGTGATTTTTTTTGTAGCTAAAAGGATGTTGAAAGCCCATAGAAGTTAGAGTTATAGGAAATTGTGGAGTCAGTGGATAAGGGGTGTTGGGACCTGGTCTTGGGTCATCTTGCAAGAATGCCTACTGCTCTTAATCAATTCTATATCTCTAGCCCTCATACAGTATAATTATTAAATTTAAAGGCTATGACTAGCTTCCTATTCATAGTAAATTAATATATTTAAATAATTAGCTATACGTCAATAACTAGTAATATTTAAGTAAATAATATATTGTATTGCTCAGAGAGAACAAGAAGTAATAGCCGCCTGTACCTGGTCAATATTTAAGAAAAACACTCTTGCATATTTTAAGCCATATTTAATTGAACTACAATATGGAATGAAAAGAAAGGAGTATAAACTCAATGTAAAATTTTGCTTTTCTAATTTATTAATAATAGTAAAAAAGGAACCCATGAGTACTTCCTAATAATACAAGCATTAATTTGTTTGTTTTAAATAGAAGCAGAAAAAGAGCATACAAATGAAATTTATGATCAAAACCAAATTTGTTCTGATGTATGCATAATCATAATTTAATAAAAGTTGTTTACATTTTTTAATTTTAGAGCTGTTTAGTACAATTGTCCAATCCCAAACTGTTACTAGAAGCTAATATTGACATCATTGTCCTCGCAAGGTTAGTAACAACATGAAAAGTAGGGAAAGTTTGAAAAATGAGAAAAATATTTTTTGTTGGATATAGTTCTTCCTAAGAGACACATCCAGAGCATGTCCAATACAGAGGTCAATGCTAACAGCAAAACCACTGAACTGAGAACAGGACTCCTTGGGGAAAATTAGAGAGATTGAAAGAGAGTTGAAGGAGCTTCCAACCCCATAAGAACAACAATACCAACCAACCAGAGCTTCCAGGACCAAACCACTACTGAAAGACTATACATGGACTGGACCCAGGCTCCAACTGCATATGTACAAAAATAGCTTTTTTTGTGGCACCAATGGAAGGGGAAGCCCTTGGTCATGCCAAGGTTGGACCCCCAGTGCAGGGGAATATGGAGGGCAGTAAGGCAGATGGATGGGGTGAATACCGTATGGGGAAGGGAGGATTATGGACAGGAAACTGGGAAAGGGAATAACATTTGAAATGTAAGTAAAGAAATATATCTAATAAAAAAAGCTTTCTTTCAAATAGCTTTATTTTCAAGACTATTAACTTAGCCATCTGAAATTTAGGCTATAGTTTACATGTTCATACAAAGTGTGATTTTAGAGATAATGGTAATGTGTTTGTTCATATTTTCTATTTTTAAAAACTTTGCAAGTCATTAAGGTCAAAATCTGGTCACATACATCACCTTTAAAATCCTTTATTGCTTTTTGGTTTGTAATATCCACTCTGAAAGTCCCCTCTCATTTTCCTGGCATAACTTCAAATTCATGATGCTCGTTCTTTAATTCTTTATTATTTAAACCACCCTGTTTTTTGGACATCATGCAAATCCACTTACTCCCATTCACCTTAGAATTCTCCTGTGCATTATCTATTCCTGTCAACACTATTTTCTTTTGATGTATATCTAATTAAACCTTTTCAATCTTCAACTTGAGCACTGCTTTGCAAATCTGCTAAGCCACAGTTAAAATGTATCTCTCCTGATACATGATTTTAGTAGCGGGTATTACTGAAGAGTATTTTGTATTATTAAAAAGTATTGTGTATGATGGAAATTGAAGTACCAATTAGTTAAATTGATTGTTTATTGTCTTTTCCTCTCAAATATAGGAACTTTGACATAGGGTTCCTTTTGTAGAGTCTTACATGCCTGATTTTGGTAATAACCTAAATAGTTAAGGCTGTCACATGATATTACTTTTCTTAGGGAGGGTTTAAATATTTCACATTATAAATAAGTGGCTTCAGAGGATTATTGTCTTTGTATAAGCTCAATAAAGCAGCAACAAATCAAACCTCTTTTGACACTTGACCCACCTCCGTTAATATGGTTCTATCCTAACAGGTAAGCACTCAATTTTTAACTGCTCTACTAAGAGTGTATTCACATAAACTGATGAATGTGCATCGATGGATCATTAGCTTAATACCAGGAACAATATTATCTAAAGTGGTTCTCAACCTGTTGGTCACAACCTTTTGGTGATCTCACATCAGATACCCAACTATCAGATGTTTACAATTAATTTATACAATTGAAAATGTTACAATTATGAAGTCACAATGAAATAATTTATGGTTGAGGGTCAGCACAACAGGAGAAACTATATTAAGGGTCACAATATTAGGAAGGTTGAGAACCAGTGGTCTATAGGTGACAAATGGGAGTCATTTTCATTGTCAAAATTGGAGATGATATTGTTGTCTTAGCAGCTGAAGTGTTAAGGTTCACTATGAAAATAAATGGAGGATGACTTATCAAGCTAAAGAGCCAGAAATACTTTGGCTAAGAAACTAGATCTAGAAAACAGTACTTTGAATCATTTTGCCATTAGTAAATAGTAGTTTCTAAAATACGGCTTAAGAAGGCCAATTATGTTCATTTATTTGGCATTAATACAGCCCAGAGAATACTTACCCAGTGGGGGCTTGAATGGAACATGTGGCACATAGGATCTCGTATTTGAAATATTTCTCTACCAATAGTGCCTATGGGTAGGGTAATGAAGCTTTAACAAATACAGTTTTGGTAAAGGAAATGTTTATGGTGGTATAGAGTAAAGCATCCATCCCCTCATTTCTCTTCCTGATCTCTCCTCTCTGTGCCCTGTGCAAATGAAATACGGAGGATAGCCAGCTTCTTGGCTTGTTACTGTGCCATTTCCCTACCATTAGAGACTATCCCTTGGGAGCCATATGCCTGAGTCTTCCATTCTTCCTTGAGTTGCTTTTGGTTAAAGCATTTTATATGAGCAACATGAAAATAACTAATCAAAAACAAGTCTAGGAAAAGTGTTTTTTTTTTTAAACCTGACATTGTAGATTAGGGGAGAAATATAGAAGACTGGATATTTGGACTGCAAAGGGTGAATGATGCAAGCATAGCTTAAAGGATCATGTTTGGGAGAGCCTGGAAGATGGTAGTTTGTCGAGTTGTTTAGATGACCTGGCTAATTAAGTATCAAGAAATCAGCGTGGGAACAAAGAACTCTATTAGGAGTTGGGCCGGAGGTCACTTGTGTAATACTTTGGCAAAGAACCTGAATGCATTCACTTATAATGTCTTATTTAATTTGCTTAAGGCTTAATTAAAGGTAACAGAATATTAGAAAAAAATTCCAAGAAAGCATGAATTTGATTCTATGGCACTTTGAGTTCTATTACTACTGGACTCTTATGCAGGTCATATTGTAAAAGAACAATAATTAGGTCAAAAATGGAAAACTGTGCTAAATTTGAGAGGAAATTACCACTGGAAAGCTTAAAATTACTAGTAATCTTACATTCTGAAAGGGAGACCAAATAGTTATAGAGATTAAGTGTCATTATGATAAGCTTCCGATCTGCTCTGGAAAGATGGGAAAGTACTCAGTACTGAGGAGACAAAAGAAAAAGGATCATGGCCTTTCTGGTATACATAAGAGCCTGTATCTTAGGTGGTGAAAAAGTCTGTATAGCATTGTATTAAATATAATATTGTTTCATATATTACATACATCCAGTAAGCATGGATGTACTGAATTTTATTTGACCCATTCAAGCTTGTCATGACCATTTTGTACCCAAAATTTGATGTCTCAAAGATGTTACACTCCCCAGCTCATATCAATTCATGGAAATGATCTGTGTAGTATTTATGTCATTGGGAGAAATAGTGAAGGAAATGCTACCATGTTTGAAGACAAATTATTTTATAAAATATAAGAAAAAGAAAACTTTTAGAAGTAGTTATGAAAATCTTGGTCAATTTTGATGTATTGTTATGCTTATGTAGATTTCTAAGTAAATATCATTATATTCTCTAAAGTTAAATTTTGCCAAAGTTTACTTAAAATATTTTTGATTTTTGGTGGTTCTGGAAGTGGTAGGCTAATAAATATACAAATGAATCAGAGATGGTTGGAGAGCAGATATCTAAAGACATGTGTAATGTTGGAAGAAAACTGGGAAGAGAAGGGAGACTTTTTCAAAATTCATTTTTGAGCCATTAGCCCCAAAAGGCTAATACATTATTTCTAGTGATATTGAGTCCAATTGGAAGGTCAAAAACCACAACTTATAAGGAAGAGAGAGCCTCAAAAGCATCTGAATTATACTCTCAGTTGCCAGGAAACCTTTGTCTGGGCAGATAGTGTCAAGAGACTCTGCCAGGAAAACTTTGTCTGGGCAAAGAATGTCAAGAGACCATTTTATTAGACCCTTGCTGAGTTGGTGATTGGTAAACTTGGACTTTGAGAGACAAAGAGAGAAAGTTTTTGCCCAAAATAATGTGCTTTACAAACTGAACAAAAAACAAGGTTCATTGAATGATGCTCTGAAACCTGGCAGTGAAAAAAAAAAGACATTGGCTCAAAATGGATGCAGTGTTAATCAAGGTAGATACCTGTTTTCAGGCTAGAGTTCTCAAGAGAATACAGAAATAAAGATTTTATTCATGTTCTCCAACCTCACACCAAGAAGTGGGGTAAACTACAGCATCAATATGCAAGACCACATGCAGCCTACATATTCTTACCCAAAACTCTTTTCTTGTCTTCCATAATTCCTATTTAATATTGAATATAGATATTTGTGGGTCAGCTTACCACTGACCTGATGTCCTTTTTCTTCTTTCTCTATGTTCTTTCTTTGTCAATTTTTATTGATTGAGAATTCCATACATGCACATAATGTCTTTTGATCAAATCCAAACCCCATTACCTAACATTTCCCCAGGCTGCCCTCCTAATACTTTCCCATTCCAACTTCATGTACTTTTAGATTCAACTAACTGAGCCCACTTATTTCTGTTATCATGTGCATTGGTAAAGGCCCATTCACAAAAACATGAGTGGGTTCTCACACACATTTCAATCAGTGCTGGCAGGAACTTGATTAAGACACGTGCAAGTCAACTCAGTACACATATCAGTTCAGAATGAAGGATACAGAATTCACTTCTTGAAAATGGGCATATTTCATTCTCAACACCTTGCTTCATTACATACTAGTTTTTAAATTAATTTGTTGTCATTGAACATTCTGAGAATGTTTTCTGTCATCAAATTATTGTTATTCCCCCTGCATCCCTACCACCTTTAGTTACATGATCTCATATGGAATTATGTCTAAAGAGTTTAAGACACTGGTAAATACATAACAGTAATTAAATGTTTGTTCTACTTTTGAAGTTATATAGCCACTTAGCAATATTATTTTCTAGTTGTAAGCAAGAAATTCTGCCTGCTTTGGATGAGGGAATATTTAATACCCTAACTGTCATACTTCCCAGATAACCAGGTAGACTGCCTGCAGACATTCTTTGCTTTCTGTGTTCCCAGAGATCGAATCCCTCAGTCTCATTTCTAAGGATACAACAGAACACCAGCTACAACCCCATTTTCCTGCTTGCCCACATCACCTGTGGATCCCAGACATCATCCCATCTTAACCTCCACTAGGCATTCCCTATGAATAAGAAGCAGATTAGTAAAACAAGCAACATATAGCCATTACACTCACTAAAAATATAGAGACAAAAAATAAACCAAGAAATAAAGCACCTACAGAAGAAGGACAAACCCAGATGTCAGTACCTAGATCTATAATCACCCCAAACTCAGATGCCTAGCTGTCAGCATAGGAACAGAATAAAAAATTGTGAGGGAAACATGTCTCCATTAGAGTCCATATATTGTACCACAGCAGGTTTTGAATATTCCAACACAGCTGAAACATAAGAAAAAGATTTTTAAAAACTTTTATTTATTATTATTATTTTGCTTATTCACTTTTCATCCCATTCACTGCCCCATCCTAGTCACTTGCTTTCACTATCCTTCCTCCCATTCCCCTTCCCCTTCTCCTTTGAGCAGGTTGAGGCCCCCTCTGGATATCCCTCCGCACTGTCATATCAAACTCTATGAGGCTTCTGCTGAGGCCAGACAAGGCAGTCCAGCTAGAAGAGTATAGCCCAGGTACACGCAAAAACTTTTGGATGGCCCCCACTTCAGTTGATTGGGACTCACATGAAGACCAAGCTGCACATTTGCTACATATGTGTGGGGAGGAAAAAATGTCTTAGAACAAAGATATGAAGTTGATAGAGGTCCTTAAAGAGAAAGGCAACAAAACCATTATAGAAATCCAGGAAAAGTACAATTAAACTACTGGAAGAAATATATAAATAGCTTAAAGTAAACCCAAACTAACTAAGCAAGCAAGAAACCAACCAGGCTACCACTGCTGCCACCACCACAACAAACAGTTGAGAAAAATGAATAAAACTCTTCAAGACCTGAAAATAGAAGTAGAAGCAATAATGAAAACATAAACTGAGGAAATTCTAGAAAAGAAAAATTTAGGATTTCATGCAGGAACTACAGAGGCAAACTTTATCAGTGAACTACAAGAGATGGAAGAGGGAATCTCAGACATTGAAGATATAATGATATATAAAATATATATAAAGATATATAAAGATATAAAGGTATATATGTGATATATATAAATTATATATATATATAAATTAAAGAATATGTTAAATCTAAGAGATTTTTGACACAAAACACCCAGAAAAACTGGCATACTATGAAGAAAAATAAAAATAGAGGAAGTAGAACAATCCTAGCTCAAAAGCCCAGAAAATACTTTTGAGGAAATTTTTTATAATCTAAAGAAGAGGATGCCTAATGTTCAAGAAACATACAGAACACCAAATAGATTGAAGCAGAAAGGAAAGTTCCCTTGTCTCATAATCAACAAACACTAAATACAGAGAACATAATAGAATGTTAAAAGCAGCAAGGAGAAAGAGATCAAGGAACATACACAGCCAGATCTAGTAGAATTATACCTGATTTCTCATTTGACACTCAAGAAGTCAGTCAGACTGTCTCAATCAAACTCAATGATACTATGGATGCCAACACAAACTTTCAATTGCCATAGGTGGAGAAAATAAGATATTCAATGATAATGTAAATGTGAACAATATCTACATGTAAGTCCAGTCCTATAAAACATACAAGAACGAACATTCCAACTTAAGGTGGTTAACTCCACACATGAAAATACTTTCACACCAGAATACCAAAAGGGGGAAAATACACACACACACACAGAGAGAGAGAGAGAGAGAGAGAGAGAGAGAGAGAGAGAGAGAGAGAGAGACAAAGACACACACAGACATACATAGACACACACATACACACACAGACACACACACACACACACACACACACACACACACACACACAAACCATGCATAGCACCACTACCCCTACCAGCAACACCAACATCACCACTGATATAAAAGAAATCAACAAATCTTGATATATCACAACATCGGTGGTTTTAATTTCGGAATATAAGACAAGGAGTAACAGAGTGAATGCCCAAGGGAATCCATCTTTCTGCTGCAACCAATAAATGTACCTCAACATCAAAGATAGACAGCAGGATAAAAGGATTGGAAAAGATAATCAAAGCAAATGGACCCAAGAAAAAAAGCTAGTGTAGTTATTCTACTATTTAACAATGTAGACTTCAAATGATAAACGTAAAAAAAAAAAGGATGGAAAAATACTAAAGGCAAATTCCATCAAGATGAAAACTTCAATTGACACTCAAGAACAAAAACAGGAACATCAATGTTTTTAAAGAAAAAATTACCACACATTTATTCTCATGTTAAATCTCACATACTGATAGTGGGAGACTACAGTAGCCTATTCTCACCAAAGGACAGGTCATCCAGACAAAAAAATAAACAGAGAAATGTTGAACTAATAAACATTATAAACTAAATATATTTACCATGTATTTGCTGAATATTTCACCCAAATGCAAAAGAATATACCTTCTTAGCACTTCATGAAACTTTTTCTAAAATTATCATATACTCAGATACGAAGCAAGTCTTAATAGATACAAAAATTACATCATCTCTGTACTGGCTGTTTTTGTGTATCAAGTTGACAAGCTAGAATTATCACAGAGAAAGCAGCCTCCCTTGCCTTCATGAGATCCAGATATAAGGCCTTTTCTCATTAGTGATAAGGGTGGCAGGGCCCATTGCAGGTGGTGCCATCCTTAGGCTGGTAATCTTGGGTTCTATAAGAAATCAAACTGAGCGAGGCAGGGGAAGCAAGCCAATAAGTAACACCCCTCTATGATCTCTGCATCAGTTCTTGCTCCCTGACGTGCTTGAGTTCTAATCCTGACTTCCTTTGGTGATGAACAGCAATGTGGAAGTTTGAGCTGAATAAACCCTTTCCTCCCCAACTTGCTTCTTTGTCATGATGTTTTGTACAGGAACAGAAAGTTTAACTAAGACAATCTCCTTATATAGCATCAGACCACCAAGAATTAAAGCAGGATATCAACAACTACAGAAACAATAGACAATTAACAAACTCATGGAAACCGAACAGCTCTCTACTAAATGTAAAATGTGTAAAATAGAAATAAAGAAAGAAGTAAAGACTTTCTCAAATTCAATGAAAATAAATGTACAACATACCCAAACTTATGGGATACAATGAAAAAAGAGTGCAAAGAAGAAAGTCCAGAGGACTAAGACCCATGTCATGAGAAGGAGCCCACTGTTAACACTATTGATGATATTCTGCTGTATGTAGACAGGCGTATACTGTAACTGTCATCTGAGAAGATTCATCCAGCAGCTAGTGGAAACAAATGAAGAGATCCACTCCAAACATTATGAAGATCTTGGAAAATCCTGTGGAAGAGGGGGAAGAAGCATTGAAGGAACCAGAGAGGAATAGGATACAACAATAAAACCTACAGAAAGAACTGACCTGGGCGCACAGGAGTCCACAGAATTGCCAGAGAGCAAACAAAGGACAGATCTAGGTCCTAGGCTTACAGTTGTGCAGCTTGGTCTTCACGTGGGACTCAACAGCAGGCACAGGGGTTGGATTTGACTCTGTTTTTTGTCTCTGGATCCTGTTCCCCAACTGGGATGCCTTACATAGCCATTGAAGAGAATGTGCCTAGTTCTACTGCAACTTGATATGCCAAAGCAGGTTGATATTCCATGGGAGCCTCTGTTTTTGTGAGGACAAGGGGGAAACTGGAGGAATGAGGGAAGTAGAAGTGAGAGGGAGGGACTTAAAATAAAGGAGAGGAAAATGCAATATGGATGTAAAAATGTAAAAAATATTAAAAATATAATAAATATTTTAAAATAATAAAATATTAAGAACAAGCAAACAAAAACCAGTATTCCACTGTACTGAAAAGTCTAAAAGAAATGGGTAATTTTCTCAATAGGTACTGCTTATCAAGGTTAAGTCAAGATCAGATAAACAATTTAAACAGATCTATAACCTCCAGTGAAATACTAGAAATTATCAAAATTCTGACAGAAAAAAAATGATGTAAAAGTATTAAATAAAACACTTGCACACCAAATCAAAGAACACCTAAATGATCATCCACCATAGCCTTCATCCCAGAGATAGGGGGGTACCTCAATATTAAAAAATCAGTAAATGTAATGTGCCATCTAAGTAAATGGAAAAGGATAAAACATACACACAAGATCATCTCATTAGATGCAGTAATTCCTTCTTACAAGAAGCATTTTTCCTTAAAAAATCCTGGAGATATTAGAGATACAAGGCACCTATCTAAAAGTAATAAAGGCAATGTATAGCTCGCCTATAGCCAACATCAAATTAAATGCAGAGAAACTCGAAGTAATCCCACTAAAATCAGGAATAAAACAAAGTTGCCCCCTTTCCATATCTATTCAATATAGTACTTGAACTTCTAGCAAGGGCAATAAGATAACTGAAGGAGGTGAAGAGATTCCAACTTGGAACGGAAGAAGCTAAAATATTGTTATTTGCAGATGATACAATATTATACATAAAGTGATCCTAAAATTTCCACCAAGGAACTTTTACAGCTGTTCCACATTTTCAGTATAGTGAATGGATGCAAGATTAACTAACGAAAAGGAAATTTATATCCTTCCTAAATACAAATGACAGACTAAAAATTCAGGAAAGCAACACCTTTCACAAAGGTCTCAGATAATACAAAATATCTTGGGGTAACTCTAACTAAGCAACTGAAAATTTCTATGATAAAAACTTTGTCTTCGAAGAAAAAAAATTGAAGAAGATATCAGATGGAAAGATATCAGATGGAAGATGGAAAGATCTACCTCACTCATGGATCTGAAGTATTTAGCATAATAAAGAATGGACATTCTAAGAAGAGCAGTCTATAGATTCAATGCGATCACCTTCTAAATTCCAACACAATTATTTACAGACCTCAAGAAGAAAATTTTCAACTTCATATAGAAAACAAAAATAAAAACCAAAAAAAAAAGCAAGAAACAATTCTGGACAGTGAACAAACCAAAGAAAATTAAATAGTAAAAACAAAAACAAAATGCTGGAGTTATTATCATCCTTGAGTTCTAGATGTTCTATAGAGCCACTGTAACAAAAATCTCATGCTATTGGCATAAAACAGACACTCTTATCAATGATATCAAATTAAGAAACAACCCATAACCCCAAATACCATAAATCACACTGGAAATAAGAAAGCAACTTCTACAAATTGTATTGGTAAAACTGAAGGTCAGTATGTAAAAGAATGCAAATAGGCCCATATTTATCACTCTAATCAAAAGTCAAGTCAAAGTGGATCAAAAACCTCGACATAAAAGTAGATTCAGTGGACTTGATAAAAGTTAGAGTGGACCAGAGCCTTGAGTGCATTGGAAGAGTAGATGACTTTCTAAATAGAACTTAGTGACAATAGTGCAAACACTCAGATCAAGAGTTATATCTGATACCTTATGAATCTGAAAAACTTCTGTAAAACAAAGGTCACTTTCAAACAGACAAAGTATTAACTATAGGATGAAAAAAGTTTTTTTAACTCCACATTCAATGGAGGCCTAGTATCCATAATATATAAAATACCCAATCAACTAAACATTAACAAACTAAGAAATCCAATTAAAATTAGGTTACACTTATAAACAATATTAGGAATTAGGAACATGCAAATCAAAACTAATTCATGATTCTATGTTATACCTGTCAGAATGGCTAAGAATGATATGACACATGACAGGTTATGCTGGCAAGGTTTTAGAGCAAGGGGAACACTCATCCAACTAGAACAGCCACTATGGAAATCAAAATTGTGTTTTCTCAGTTAATTTGGAATTGATATACCTCAAGATCCAGCTATACCATTCTTATACACAAAGGAATCTCCATCCTTCCATAAGGACACTTGTTCAACTGTGTTCCTCAAGGATTTTATTCATAACAGGCATAAACTAAAAACAATCTAGATGTTTCTCAACTGAAGAATGGATACAGAAAATGTGGATACGGAAACTGAGTTTTACTCAGCTGTTCAAAAAATAACCTCATGAAATTTTTCAGCAAATGGGCCAAAAGTAAAAAACAAAACAAACAAATAAACAAACAAAAAAACACTATCCTGAATGAGGTGACCCAGATCCAGAAAGATAAATATGGTATGTACTCACATATGAGTGGGTTTATTATTAAATGATAATAAACCTCTAATCCACAGACTTACAGAGGTTGTATAAAGAGGATCCCTCTATGAAGGGTGAATGGACCTCCTAGGAAATGAGAGGAGGCCTCAGAGTGTGAACCGACTTCTCTGTGAAGGGGAAGTAGAATAGATTTTTTGGGTGGACTGGCGGCAAGCAGGGACAGGAGCAGGCAGAATCAGTTGGTGGGGATGGGATGAAGGGAGAGAGTGTGATGAGTGAGTGCTGGAATTGACGGATTTGTTAAGTGGTATGGAAATCTAGTGCAGTGAAACTTCCTAGACTCTTTGAAGGTGATCCTAATGAGGACTTCTAGTAATGGGGGATACTGTCTCATCTGGCCGTCTTTGTAGTCAGTCAAGTCTTCCACTGGTAGGCCTTGTTGCAATCAATTGAGTTTTTGGCCAAGGGAACCCACAGAAATTTCCAAACAACCCAGCCTAATACTAAGACAATGGCCTTATCTTTGAAACTGACTACAGGGCCCCATTTTTGACAACGATGTCCATATATGCCCAACTGAACATAAGACATTGTGCTGGTGACTATTTAGTATCTTCTTTCTATATTCTAGTCTCTTTGGATCAAGAAGGTACTCTTAAGGCTACCAAAAGAGATATATGGACAGCAGCACAGCTACAAAACTTTGATCTACAAACTGCCTATAAAATCTGCTATGGCAATGGTGGCACAGAACTTGCGTGAGTAGCCAACCAATGTTCTATTTGACTTACGGCTCACTCCATGAAAATAAACTCACATCTGACACTGCTTGTGTAAGTAAGAACTAGAGACTGGATGGCCCAGAGACTCAGGGAAAACCAAACACTGATTGAAAAACAAACCCAAAATAATAAAAAAGATTTCTATTGACGTTATGGTATTCTAGATCAGTGCAATATCCACTCATCATCAGAGAGACTTCGTCTGACAGGAGATGGGAATAGAGCCAGAGACTGACAGACAGTCGGACTGTATGTGTGGAGAGAGAGTCTAAGTTGTACATCTTCATTATATTTGTGTCCCCTCCGAATTCAGGAAATTATAGGAAGAGGAAATGGTAAGACTGTAACAGTCAAAATGGCGGAAGGACCCAAGAGAACAGGGCACTCTGAATCAACTAAGCAAGGCACATAAGCCCTTACAGGCTCACAGAGACTGACACAACAAACTCAGTGCCTATGTGGGTCTCCATAAAGTCCTCCATCTAGATATTATAGTTATTAGCTTAGTATTTTTCTACAACTTTTAACTATGAGAAAAATGGATCTCTGACTCCTTTGTCTGCTCTTAGGACTCTTGTCCACCTCTTAGAATGCTGTCCAAATTGGATGCAATAGTTTTTGCTTCTTATTATATTCTCTTATGTTTGGTTGTTAACTCCTAAAAGCCTCTTCTTTTTCAATAAGAGACTGAAAAGGAGTGGATCCAGAGGGTAAAGGCAGTGAGAAGGAACTGGGAGGCATGAGGGGAGGGAAAACTATAATCAGAATATATTGTATGAGGAAAGAATCTGTTTTCAATTAAAACAACAAAAGCACCCTTCCTGTTACAGCCTGAAGAGTGTAAGCTATTCTGCAAGTCATTTGGAAAAGTGACCACAAAATTTCTATAACAACATAATTTCATTTTGTAGCATGAACTTTGAAGTACTACTTCTTAGGATGACTCTATTTTTTTATCACTTTTTACGTCTGGTCTAGTGTGAAATATTATTTTTTCAAGACAATGTGTTAGTAATTACTAATTAGGGAAATCTCGAGCAGGGTTTTATGAAGCCAGATACACTTACTTGCTTTTTTTGTAACTATATCTCTCTTCTATTTGTAAGCTAAGCTGTTACCACAGTGCTATCATATACCAGAACAAAGTCTCTATCTGAGTTCAATATATATGCAGGATTCCAGATACAGTCATCAAAAGAGAGCATACAAGCAAAATACAGCTAGCTATAAATGCGTGAAGAGATCTTAAGCATGAGAACATAGAGTCCCCAATGTGCTTGCGTAAATCCTGTGCCTCAGAAATGTGAGCCACAGAAATGGTGGTTCGTAGGCTCTGAATTTCCACATGGTTCATTATGAAGCAAAATACAACTGACATGAACTTATTTGTGCTAATGCTAACTCTTTGTGCAACAATTCTCTACATTTAACTATGTCACCCTCTCCTGATATTTGCTTAGCGGCTTTTGTGGTTTAAATGTGTGTTTTTACACAATATTTCATATTTCCATTGAAGTAGAGATTGTCTCCAGTTTACCATCATTTGACATTGTTCTTCATGTTTTAAGTGGGGTAATATGATATTCATTCTGAAAAAAAAAACACACTTTAGCATGCACTGAATAGATGTTAATTATGAGTACCTACATCTGCATTATGTTCTGCACTTGTTATAAAATATGCATTGTTTGTAATGACATTGTAAGCATTCTGAGTAAATGTAGATGTGGGTGATCTGTTGTGCTATATATGTTAAGGGTACTAAATGCTTTCTTAGGATATTTTCAACTTATTTTGATGTAACTCCATTGTAAATTAAGGAACACCAGCTATACAGATAATTACATCTTGCCAATTTCAAGTACATAAATAACTTCTCTCCAACTTGTTTACCTTATTAGACATAATTCAACTTAATCCTTGTCATACTTTTTCAATTCAGAATGGTTTATAGAAGTAATGAACTTGTAAGAAAAAAGCAACCCATGATTCCATGGTAGAAACATTTGTAAGAAACAACTGGAAACTGAGGGATATTTTCTAAAATTAATTAGATTTGGAGATTAATGGATTAATAATAATGTTGATTGTATTGTAGCAATTTAACAATAAAGTACAGAGATGGTAATGAAATCTTTGTGTTCAGACTGTCGACCCTCTACTTAACATCCTAGTAGTAAGTATTATGATGGAAATTTTTATGTTTGTCTTAGCTAGAGTTTCTATCGTAGTGATCAAACACAACCAAAATCAAGTTGGAGAAGAAAGGGCTTATTTCATTTTACAATCTTCAGCTCGCACTCCATCACTGAGGAATGTTAAGGTAGGATCTCAAGTAAGAACCTAGAGACAAGGACTAATGCAGAAGCCATGGAGGAGTGCTCTTTACTGTCTTACACTTTTTGGCTTGTTCAGTCTGCCTACTTATATATCCCAAATGCCCAAGTATAGCACCAATTCACAAGCGCTGACCCATCCCAAATTAAACATTAAAAAAATGAAAAATAAAAAATAAAATGTGCTATAGACTTGTGTACAGCAAATCTTATGGCGATATTTTTCTCAATTGAGTGTACCTCTTCCCAAATAACTCTTAGCTTTTGTCAAATTGACACTAAACTACCTGGGGCAATTCCCCATCTCCCTTTTTTTCTCACTTAAAACAATTTCAGCATTACAGATAGAATTTAGAACTCTACATATGCCAGGCAAGCACTTGACTACTGAGTACCTACAGCTTCTCATCTCACCTAATGTAAGATTTTATTTTCTGTAGTTTGACAATTAGTATTAGATTTAATCCAAGCATTTTAGGGTAATTTTGGCAACTCCCCAGCTGTAGAGCTTTGAAATACTAATAGATTTTAAATAATAATGAACTGTGGTTGCAACATTTACAAAAGATCTTTTTCCATTTCTCTCCTTTGAAATTCAGACACTTTGATCAAGTAATCACAAAAAATATAGCCAATGCTTTACTGTTTCCCATATGATAATACTATAATGCCATTTCAAACCTTCTCACATCAAGCAATAAGGAGTATTTTCCCACTCTGGTTCTGAGACTACCATGGCCAGAAGATGTGGAGAAAATGAAGGAGTGGTGGCCATGACCTGACATTTAGTTGAAGCTCTCATAGTTTTGCTCATACTCATGGTCTCTTGCCTCAGCAAGTCTACTGATAATGGCCAAGTTGACTAAAGGATAGACCACATGGACCAAAACCCTTAAATCCACCTCGTGAAGTTAAGGTGTATCATCTATTCACATGAAGTCCATAAGCTGATTGCAGAAATATGAACAGACCTACCCGGACCAGTTTCACCCACCAGATATAAGCAGAAACATGTGACAGATACTTAGAGTCATGGAAAAAAATTCATCTCTCACAGGTCACTGTAGTTTGAAATGGTTTGTGAGGCACCAAGGAGAGATATGATGTCCATAAAATAACCAAGTGTTTATATACATTGTTGTAACGAGTCTTACATATGTGTATGCTTATGTATGCAACAACATGCTTATACTTAATCAACATTATTATAAGAGTTTACAATTTCATATTTTAAACTGTACTGCATTTCTTGATTAATGTAATACATTTACTAGATATTTAGGTTTTTATTAATTTGTGAGGTTAATCATATTAAATGAGATTACTTGCTAAGTTTTCTTTTCTTCTTGTCGTTAAAAGTATTGAGCTTCTTTCCAAATGGATCCTGAGAAAATATTAACATTTTGAAGCTACTTTGAGTTAAAATAATCTGCTGAAAGGCAGTGGTCAAAATCGTTTAAAACTTCAACCAGATGTGTTTACCACCTGAATATCAGCAAACTCACTTAAAGGAACCAAACTAATTGTCAAGACCTCAGTATTTCTCTATGTTAAAATATTAAGTATTAAAATATCTGCTTATTTAAAAACTATATGTTGAAAATAAAGACAGAAAATTATGGCTCCTGAAAATGATTCAGTTTATTATCATTTTTGCTTAGATGAGATAAGCACTTGCTAACTACGAGCATATTCTCTGTAATAAGATGTTTACCCTACTCTGATAAGGATAGCTATTACTGTCAATTTCTCCTCTGAAAGGTCACATATGGGAAAATAACATTTACTGTGAGCTTTATTGACTTGGCTCTGAAATTGTGTTATTAGTTCTAATGACTGCTAGGAAAAGCAGACAGTGATTGTTTCGAAAATTTTCTCCAATCCTGAGCAGCGCTGGTATTTGCATGCTACCTCTGCAGGTGCTATGTATGTTAGAGATTCTCTAAGCTGTTAGTTCTCATTAACTTGTCCTTGTTTTAGCTGACATTGTCATTCATGGCTGCAGAGGATTGTAAATGATGGTCTAATGTCGCTTCTCTAATTACTTGGCATCTTGCACTAAAGTTTAATCCCCCTGGGTCGATAGATACTCTGGGCTTGGTATTCAACAAACAAGAATAGATATGTGTGTGAGGATATCTGCAGGCGACAGGAGTGTGGTGGACCTTTTAAGGGGCTTACTAACTGTGTGTCTTTGATAAATCTCGCCTGAACCAAAATGTTGATTCATTAAGAACAAACATTAAAAATCTGCTTGGATACAGCAGAATCTGAACTGGTATGTGCCGTGTGAATTGATTTATGAAAATGTAATAACCTAATGCTTAAATACATTTGATTAATTGAACCACACCCAATTTCTCCAAGAGATATTTTTCTTTTAATTGTTGTTGCCTTTTAGTAGATGAGAAAACTGAGATGTTAGGCTCTCTGCCCAGCTCTGTGCCATAAATCACCAACATGGCTAGGATTAGCATTCTGTGAACTTGTACTCTCTTCATAAATTTATGTCACCAAATCTATAGGGCTGACGAGAGGCTTTTAGAAGCTGAATTATCATTACATTTGCAAGGGCTGCATATCCCTTAAAACTACATTGTTCTTAACCACTCTATCCTAATTAAATGAGAAAACCAAATAGCCAAGAGGCAAACAAGACATAGTTTAAAGTCACCTCTTCCTGGGTTGGAAGCCAATAATCTACCCCCATTTTCATTTTATATATTATGAAAGAATGCACAGAAGAAAGAAATGAACAGACGGTAGTCACCAGACTCGTAATCCTATCCTGTGTCTTCTTTAGGGTTCAAGTTAGTTTTATGTAAGTCAAAAATTTTTCCACTTTATTTAAAGGCTTAGGAGAAGATAAGTTGAAGCACTTCATGACAAATCATTTGACCTTTTATCCTTTGGTATTTTTATTTTAAACTAAGATGAAACCTATGATCTTAACATTAATGTACTGTATAACTTAGCACATAGTGTGTATTTCAAGATAGAGAAATGTTATAAAATTGTGGACTTAAAAATAGAAGTAAGCCTTTTCTAGGAATTTTTGTTACAACATTTTAGGTGAGGAAGAAATCATCCGATATATATATATATATATATATATATATATATATATATATATATATACACACACACACACACACACACACACACACACACACACACACATATATATACCCTTCTCAGCTTCCTCAATCAATTTTAGACATGCCCTATATTCTCATTGTTCTTTTGTTATTATTATGCAAAAATAAAATCCAGTTGAATAAAGAAAATTCATTGTTTATCTCTCCCGAGACACTCCAGATAAGTTGTTTGGTTATGTGTGGATCAGTCTCTTTTCTTTCAAATTCAGGACAATCAGGAGTCACCTCAGACTTTATTGTTTGAATCATTCATGTTGTATTCTAAGCTATATAGAGGGGGGTAAATAAGAAAACAAGCTAAAAGAATTTCTCTGTAAGTGAGGGAAAATCATTTGTTCTACAGTGGGGTTAAGGGAGGAGAGCCGTAATCATGTAACTCAACATTCTTTTTTTTTTCTTTCTTTTTCGGAGCTGGGGACTGAACCAGGGCCTTGCGCTTGCTAGGCAAGTGCTCTATCACTGAGCTAAGACCCCAACCCCCATAACTCAACATTCTTAACTCACTAAGAGGAATAATTGTGTATCAGAAATCAGGTCCCCACTCATTCCTAAGGATGACAAGTAGATTATAATTATTTCTATTGGCTATTGATTGAAATCATTAATGCTGTGGTATACTCTGGAAATAGGATTCATAAAAAACAATAGAAAATAATCTAAAGATATTTCCAGTTTTTATTTCACATTACAGAACATTACAGTAACATTACAGAAAATACTCTGTGTTTGGAATATAAAAGCAACCATTCTTTCCCTTTAATTTAGCCTCATGAAAAATTTAGTGAAAAAGAGAAAAGATAAATTGCAATGCAGTGCTCTTGTGTTCCTGTTTGAAGTTTTCTAGAGTGGTAGGACACAATCTATAAGTACTTTTCAGAACATGACCCTGGCTTATGTTGTCATTTGCCAGATTTCTGAAAGGAAAGGATGCTATGTCAGGGTTCCATCTGTACTCTGTAGGACCATGTCTCCTCATCTCTGCACAGACTAAGTTTTCTTTATAGAAAAGTTACTAAATTATTTATGGTTCTTATATATGCTCAAATCTACTATCTCCAAGATAATAAGAGACTGATCTCCTTTATCAGTTTCACCAAGAAGTGTGAAGAATAAAATTAAGACAGTAGAATTTTCAGGTCTTACTCTGTTGAAGGAGGGAAGAGTTTTTGGAGTTAGGAAAGGTTTTTTGTAATCATATGATGAGGACACAATATTTTAGACAAGTGGAAATAGTGAACTCCTCTCTTCTCTTCTCCTCTCTTCCCTTCCCTCCCCCTTTGCTCTCCTCTCCTCCTCTCCCATCTTCTTTCCTCATGTCAACTCACCCTACTCTCTTCCTTTCCTCCTCCCTCTTTGTGAAACATACATGTCAAGTGGTGTTTAGAATCCATGATAAAAAATTGCCACACTCTGAGAAGTTGGAATTTAATCTGAGCATTGCTATATTTTATAAGTTTTTGAAAGCAGAATAAAATTGATCTCGGAGTGAAAACAGTGATTATCTGTAGCATCCAAGGCTCTCATTTAAAAAATAACTTTCATTACTGTTTGGGATTTGTATTAATTTTTGGACGCTTCTTTTGTTTTAGAAAAATTACTTTAATAATGATAAGATGGTAAAGCAATGCCATTATTCTGAAATAGGAAACACACAGGCAATGGGTAGATAGATAAAATGTTCTTCACTCTAGCTTACCAGAATTTCTTCACCATGCTAGCAGATGTATCCTCCAGATTTTAATAATATTTCTAGCTAGTGGAATTGCTTTATAAAATAAGCAAGAATGAACTAAAAGTGACTTTATTTATTTACTTACTTAGTTGTTTCTATGTACAGGCTTTTCATCTTGCCAACTGTGTAACTTTTTCTTATCTGAGATGAAGTAGGGGCATATGTAATATATATAAACTGTACTTGGAGTCTATGTGCTATTAAGACATGTTATACCTTAACAGTCTTATCATTCCACCAATCTCCTTTTTACCAGACTCTGCCCAAAGTCTTTAATATCAAATATTGTCTAGCTTCAATTTTGATACTCCATAATGTGAATTTAAGTTTGATGGTTTAAATCAGAAAATAATAGGTTATTAATGGTAAATATAATCATAGTAAGTTATGTTTATCTAGAGAAATGGCATGATGAAGTCAATTATTATATTCAGAAACATTAACAAAATTCATTAGAATTGAAGCAATAATTCTAATACATTTCTATTATAAAAACAATATATGGTATCAATGTTTACAGAAATTTAATAAGAATTCATAACACTGTAGTAAGAAGAAAGGCTTGAATTCATGCCTAGATTGGACACCAGATTCAGAAGTCTCCAGATGCTCAGTGTCTGAGCAGCACCAGGTCCAGATTCTTGTCAGCCGAATAAACCTCTCCAATATAGAAGAGGATGGCAACCTACTCGATAGGTTTTCTGAGGCTAACATCCCTTAATATGAAAATGTAACAAATCAACATTAAAAATATAAACAAAGGGAAAATCATGCAAACTTAAGTAAAGCAACCAATTATACAATAAATCAAACATACATCTGTCAATTTTTTATACTTTATAGATAAGTACGTCCAAATAAAACATTGTCAAGGCTGACCTATAGGCATAGAGACAATATGGTATGACCAAGTGAGTTCCCATTTTTTCCTTGCATTAAATAAAAATATTCCATTGTAAATTGATTTTGAAATTTAAAAATCACCAAACTATTAATATTAATTAATATTAATATTAAATGACACCCTAAATATAATTGTAGAATTCTGACAATTACTTCTTCTGTTTACATTTGGTAGAGAGATTAAAATTTTTTCAGAGCTACTTATAGAATAATGTAAAAGCAATCCAAATTAAAACTAAGAAGGTCAAGGAAGTTTTTCTCATCAATATTACTCAATAGTGAGAATTCCATGAATCATGTACAAGGCAATATGAAAAAGATAAAATCTACAGATATCAGCAAATGATAAAATCTTTATTTAGGTTGAAAAATGATCAATAAAGAAAATACTATAGGCTAAAGTGAGAAATATTAAAATAACATTTTCAAAACATTAGAAATACAATTATTAAAACTATAGGTTTATAATGCATCAGTAATATCCAATTCAAAAATTAATTTTAAAGTATAAATAAAATTATAAAATATGTTTAAGTAGAATTAAACAATATGTACATGAAAGAAGTGCAATAATAAGGAAAATTCTTAGATGAGTTGAAAAGCACATAATGCCTTCACATAAAAAATTCAGTCATGCAATCTTAATGCATGCATAAGTTCAGTGTAGTCATTAAGAAATTAGCCTAAAGTTTTAATTCAACTTACGTCTCATTTCTAAACCTCTTACAAAAGAAAATGGCACTTAGAAAGTTGTTAAATTTGTAAAAACCGAGATAGAAAAGTAAGAATAGAAAAAGCCAAAGGAGCCAATTTATTATAGTATATATAATCTATCATGACATTAAGGTATATGAAAATAACTGAATAAAATAATAAAATAAAATAAATAATAAATAAAAATAAATAATAAAATAATAAAATAAATAAATAATATATAAAATATATTAAAATAAATAATAAATATTATATAAAAATAAATAATAAATAATAAAATAAAATAATTGAATCATTTGTGATATGTGTCATTTGGTCATAAAATAACAAACAATCCTATAGCATACAATTATTTTTTTTAAAAAATCAGTAAAACTATTTAAATATAACCAAGTCCAAAAAAGAAATTCATGCTATTTTATAACAATTATCATCTGGATAAAATTATCACCTGTAATACAATGAAATCGTAAGTAGTGTTTATAAATTGTACATTTCTAAACTGCAAATGCATCAGCAAATGAAAATGGAGAAGGGTGAGGGTCTGGGAGTTATCTCTCTGAGTTCAGTGCTTGCAATGGCAAGCATGAGAAACTGAACTCATAGCACTGATACCCACACAGGACAGTTCAGCTCAGGGGTGTGCATCAATAATCTCAACAGTGGGCAGCAGAGACAGGCGGACTTGGGCTCACTGGTGAGCCAGCATAGCAGAATCAGGGTGCTCCAGCTTTATTGAGATTGCCTATGTTACAATATACAATTGAGAGGAAGAGCAACTAAGGAAAACACCCAGCATTGGCCTCTAAACTCTGCATACACATGTGTGCTCACATATAGGAACATGCATGCACACACACACACACACACACACACACACACACACACACACACACAAATAGAGTGTTTAAAAAACATATTTCCAGTACTCGTTGTGATTTAAATAGAAAAAGAACTTAAAAAAATAAGAAACTAACAATTTAGGAGATAAGACATTTAAATGTTCAGCACTACATGGAAGAAGATTGAATTTTGTTATCAATTATGAAAATCATAACAAGAATCATTTAATTACAAACAAGTATGAAAATATGGAAATATATATATAAATGACTACAGGCGTCATTTATTTGATGGGAATATTAGACTGTAAGTAAGCACTTTGGAGTTTAACTGAACAGTGCCATTAAGTTTCGCATATTTACCCATGTTTACCATCGTATGTTAAGGAAAATTCCTCAATACTAACAGCAGCAGCAAGATCTAAAATTAACACTTGAACAAACACATGCTTATCTGGGGATATGTAAACAAACCACATACGTGTGCCGTAGAACAAAGAAAATAGTAAATATTAGAAATGTCTTTCAAATATTAAGAAAATGTCACACATGTGTGTACTTGGAAAATATCTCTATCTAAAAATGAAAACAATAATAGCTGATGTTTATAATAACCTAAATCCTGGACAGTGATCTGTGTCCAAGTCGTTTTATGCATAATAGTTTCATAATCTTATGATGGAAAAATTGCATCATTACTTCATAGATTAAAATTAGTCACATGGAGCATATGAGCCAGTTTAACCTTACAACCTGAGGACTATTCCCAGGCTCCCATGGTGGGAGGAAAGAACCAACTCAGGCATGCCCTCCTCCCTCTGCCATGTATGCACTGGAGCAATTCGAGTGTACATGTGTGCTTGTGAAGGCAGACAGACAGACAGACAGACAGACACAGACACACAAACATACAGCCAGTGACTCTGTTAATATTAAAAAGAGTCAAATGGAAATTATTTAAAGTGAAAGAAAAAACAGTGCTGTCATGCTTAAGTTTGTATAACAGTAAGTAATTACAGAACAATATACGAAATGCTAAATAAATCAAGTTGATTGTAGTTTTGGATGATGCTTGTCTTAGACATGGTATTTAGCAATAGACTTAAGGCCCCAGGGAGTGGGGAGGCCTGACAGGGAGAGGTCCATCTCTTTGGGGATGTGTGGTGGGGTAGTGGAATCAGAGAGGAGGACTGGGATGAGGAACTGTGGCAAGGAGGACTGGGAGTGGGGCAAAGAGTGGACTCTAAAAAAATAAAAGTAATAAAAGAGAAAAGTACATGGTAAATACTATAGATGTCCAATGTATTATTACAGTTACACCTCCATCAAGGAAGAGGAACTTTTCATTTGTCAAGTAACAACAATACCAACCAACCAGAGCTCCCAGGGACTAAGCCACTATGCAAAGAGTACACATGGGCAGACCTATGGCTCCAGCTCATATGTAGCAGAGGATGGCCTTGTTGGGTATCCATGGAAGAAGTCATTGGTCCTGTCAAGGCTGGACCCCCATGGTAGGGGAAGGGGAATGTCAGGGCAGGGAGGAGGGAAAGGAGGGTGGTTGGGTTAGGAACACCCTCATAGAAGAAGACAGATGGGGGTTGGGATAGGGGCTTGGACCGAAACAGGAAAGAGAATAATATGTAAAACGTAAATTTAAAAAATCCAATAGAAAAAGGGGAAAAAAAGGTTCAGCTTAGCATTTTGCTTCAGAAGAATACAGTGTCCATCAAACCTAACCAAAGGCCTTGCAAAAGAGAAACCTGCAGACACAGCCTCAAGGTAATGAGGTTAGCAGAATGAGTTCAATACTTACAAATTGCATACCCTCAATATGTGATTTTCCTTCTCCAAGCTGATATATATTTTTCTCTTACTTCAGAGAAGCTCAAACTGAAGAATATTTTACAGGATACCTAAGAACCACTCTTCACACTTTTCATAGACATTAAGAGAAATCAGGGTAAGTCTAGGAAATTCCCCGTGTCCAGAGGGAAATGAATTATAAGAACTAGACACACCTCACTCATCTTCATTGGATCCTGAAAACACACACACACACACACACACACACACACACACACACACACACACACACACACACAGAGAGAGAGAGAGAGAGAGAGAGAGAGAGAGAGAGAACCCCATGTTTCATTGCCCATACCATACCTTGTTTACGACCAAAGAGCACTATAATGTATCATGTTAGTAACAGGGAATGCCAAGCGCCACAATAGGAACTCCATACATTTGCAACTTTTCTGTAAACGCAAACTATTCTTAAATTAGACCCAACAAAGAAAGAGAACTTCAGACCAATTTCCCTTATGAACATCGACGAAAAATACTCAACAAAATTCTGGCAAACCCAATCCAAGAGCACATCAAAACAATCATCCACCATGATCAAGTAGGCTTCATCCCAGGCATGCAGGGATGGTTTAATATACTGAAAACCATCAACGTGATCCATTATATAAACAAACTGAAAGAACAAAACCACATGATCATTTCATTAGATGCTGAGAAAGCATTTGACAAAATTCAACACCCCTTCATGATAAAAAAGTCCTGGAAAGAATAGGAATTCAAGGCCCATACCTAAACATAGTAAAAAGCCATATACAGCAAAACCAGTGGCTAACATTAAACTAAATGGAGAGAAACTTGAAGCAATCCCACTAAAATCAGGGACTAGACAAGGCTGCCCACTCTCTCCCTACTTATTCAATATAGTTCTTGAAGTTCTAGCCAGAGCAATCAGACAACAAAAAGGAGGTCAAGGGGATACAGATCGAAAAGAAGAAGTCAAAAATATCACTATTTGAAGATGATATGATAGTATATTTAAGTGATCCCAAAAGTTCCACCAGAGAACTACTAAAGCTGATAAACAACTTCAGCAAAGTGGCTGGGTATAAAATTAACTCAAATAAATCAGTAGCCTTCTGTACACAAAAAGAGAAACAAGCCGAAAGAAATTAGGGAAACGACACCCTTCATAATAGACCCAAATAATATAAAGTACCTCGTGTGACTTTAACCAAGCAAGTAAAAGATCTGTACAATAAGAACTTCAAGACACTGAAGAAAAGAAATTGAAGAAGACCTCAGAAGGTGGAAAGATCTCCCATGCTCATGGATTGGCAGGATTAATATAGTAAAAATGGCCATTTTACCAAAAAGCAATCTACAGATTCAATGCAATCCCCATCAAAATACCAATCCAATTCTTCAAAGAGTTAGACAGAACAATTTGCAAATTCATCTGGAATAACAAAAACCCAGGATAGCTAAAACTATCCTCAACAATAAAAGGACTTCAGGGGGAATCACTATCCCTGAACTCAAGCAGTATTACAGAGCAATAGTGATAAAAACTGCATGGTATTGGTACAGAGACAGACAGATAGACCACTGGAACAGAATTGAAGACCCAGAAATGAACCCACACACCTATGGTCACTTGATTTTTGACAAAGGAGCCAAATCCATCCAATGGAAAAAAGATAGCATTTTCAGCAAATGGTGCTGGTTCAACTGGAGGTCAACATGTAGAAGAATGCAGATCGATCCATGCTTATCACCCTGTACAAAGCTTAAGTCCAAGTGGATCAAGGACCTCCACATCAAACCAGACACACTCAAACTAATAGAAGAAAAAATAGGGCAGCATCTGGAACACATGGGCACTGGAAAAAATTTCCTGAACAAAACACCAATGGCTTATGCTCTAAGATCAAGAATGATAAAATGGGATCTCATAAAACTGCAAAGCTTCTGTAAGGCAAAGGACACTGTGGTTGGGACAAAAGCGGCAACCAACAGATTGGGAAAAGATCTTTACCAATCCTACAACAGATAGAGGCCTTATATCCAAAATATACAAAAAACTCAAAAGTTAGACCGCAGGGAGACAAATAACTCTATTAAAAAATGGGATTCAGAGCTAAACAAAGAATTCACAGCTGAGGAATGCCTAATGGCTGAGAAACACCTAAAGAAATGTTCAACATCTTTAGTCATAAGGGAAATGCAAATCAAAACAAACCTGAGATTTCACCTCACACCAGTGAGAATGGCTAAGATCAAAAACTCAGGTGACAGCAAATGCTGGCGAGGATGTGGAGAAAGAGGAACACTCCTCCATTGTTGGTGGGATTGCAGACTGGTACAACCATTCTGGAAATCAGTCTGGAGGTTCCTCAGAAAATTGGACATTAAACTGCCTGAGGATCCAGCTATCCCTCTCTTGGGCATATACCCAAAAGATGCCCTAACATATAAAAAAGACACGTGCTCCACTATGTTCATCGTAGCCTTATTTATAATAGCCAGAAGCTGGAAAAAGAACCCAGATGCCCTTCAACAGAGGAATGGATACAGAAAATGTGGTACATCTACACAATGGAATATTACTCAGCTATAAAAACAACGACTTTATGAAATTAAGTAGGCAAATGGTTGGAACTGGAAAATATCATCCTGAGTGAGCTAACCCAATCACAGAAAGACATACATGGTATGCACTCATTGATAAGTGGCCATTAGCCCAAATGCCTGAATTACCCTAGATGCCTAGAACAAATGAAACTCAAGACGGATGATCAAATGTGAATGCTTCACTCCTTCTTTAAAAAGGAACAAGAAATACCCTTGGCAGGGAAGAGAGAGGCAAAAGATTAAAACAGACACTGAAGGAACACCCATTCAAACCTGCCCCATGTGGCCCATATATATACAATACCACCAATTAGACCAAGATGGATGAAGCAAAAGTGCAGAAGTGTAGATCGCTCTGAGAACACAGCAGAATACATAGCAAATACAGAAGTGAATGTCAGCAGGAAACCACTGAACTGAAATAGGACCCCCGTTGAAGGAATCAGAGAAAGAACTGGAAGAGCTTGAAGGGGGCTGGGACCCCATATGTACAACAATGCCAAACCAGGAGCTTCAGGGACTAGCCACTACCTAAAAGACTATACATGGACTGACCTGGACTCCGACCTCATAGTGGCAATGTATATCCTAGTAAAACCCACCAGTGGAAGGGAAGCCCTGGGTCCTGTAAGACTGAACCCCCAGTGAACGTGATTTTGGGGGAGGCAATTGGGGGAGGATGGGGAGGGGAACACCCATAAAGAAGGGGAGGGGGAGATGTTTGCCCGGAACGGAAAGGGAATGGGCACTAAATGTAAATAAGAAATACCGTAATAAAAAAATTACAAAAATTTTAAAAAATAAGAAAGGCACTAATCTATCTAGGCATGGTGGCTCTTGCTTTGTTACAATAGTTTTTTAAAAATATATTATTTATTATTATTTATTTATTTTGTATATGATTAGTCTATCTACATGTATACCTACATGCCAGAAAAGGGCACCAGCTATCACAGATCGCTGTGAGCCACCTGTGGGTGCTGGGAATTGAACTAAAGATATGCGGAGGAGCAGCCAGTGCTCTTACCTGCTGAGCAGTCTCTCAAACCCTGGTGGCTCCTGCTTTGAATCCACTCAGAAGCAGGTGGATTTATTTGAGTTCCAAGACTCAAATATTTCTCAAACAAACAAACAAACAAATAGCACAAATCTTTTAAAAATATGAAATGATTGGCTGGAGAGATAGTTCAGCAGTTAAGAGCACTGGCTGCTCTTCCAGAGGTCCTATTAATTTCACAACCATCATGTTGGCTCCCATCCGTAATGGATCTTGCTGCTCTTTCTTGGTGTGTCTGAAGACAGAGAGTACTCACATGCAGATATGCATCCAACCAATGGTGACAGAAGCTGCAATCCCTATGGTTGAATTAGGAAAAGCAGGAGGAAGCTGAGGAGGAGGGCAACCTTGTAGGAGGACCAGTAGTCTGGTTTAACCTGGACCCCAGATTCTCTCAAACACCAGACCACCAACCAGGCAGTATACACTCAGGTGGCTCACAAGTACTTCTCCCACTGAAGGGCATTTCATCAAGGTCCCTCCCTTTGAGTCCTGAAATTTTCACCTCCCAGGTTCCTGGTACATTCTCAAGCCCTCACCTCCTAGCTCCTGGGTTGTTTGTTTCCATTCTTTCTGCAGTCCTTCAGGCTTCAGTCCTGTTCCTCCCAATACCTGTTCTTTCTCCCTCCCTTGCCAGCCAGGTACCTACCTCTCCCACACACCACTGTGATTGTTGTTCTTTCTCCCAAGTGGGATTGAGGCATCCTCACTTGGGCATTCAACTTGTTAACCTTTTTGAGTTCTGTGGACTGTACCTGGGTAGTCTGTATTTTCTTTTTACTATCCACTTATTAGTGAGTTCATGCATGTTCTTTGAGGTCTGAGTTACCTCACTAGGGTGGTATTTTCTGTTCCATCTATTTATCACAAAATCATGCTATAAACAGGGGCTCTACCATGACTGCCTCTGAAAGGCCCACCAGCAGCTGCTGAAAGAGCTGTATTTAGTTTTTTATATCTCACCAATGGACAGAGGCTGTTGACCCCTGTGTTTGAATTAGGAAAAGTGGAAGAAATGAAGAGGTTGGACCCTGTAGGGAGAACCAGCAGTCTCAATAACCTGATCCCTGAAGATCTCTCAGACACACTGTCCACCAACCAGGTAGCATGACTAGTGAGATATGGGGCCCCCAACACATATATAGCAGAGGACAGCCCGGGTCTGGTTAGTCAGAGAAGATGCACCTAACCAAGAGATTGAGTTCCACATGGAATCCCATCCTGTCACATAATCTGATGTCGAATCCAAACAAATTTGTTCCAAAACCCAGAGTTGTTGTAACTGGGAATTAAAATGGTTACCTGCACGGTTGCTGCCCTGGCTTTCTTTGGGCCCCTAGCCCCCATGAGAACGTAACAGCAACAAAAGCTAGATTAACAGAACATTGATCCACTAATTATATTTTTGGTCCTAGCATGTGGAGCTGCTCTGAACACAAAATGGCTACAAAGGCCCAAACCATGCTTAATTCCAGCTACGTAGGTCCCAGTAGCCTCTGTTCAGAGAGTTGTTTCTCTGAGAGCCAAAGCCTTCCAAGGCTAATTGAATCAAACCACTAACACTATAGATAGCATCCAAGGACAATTGAAATACTAAATACTGTTAGAGTCAGAAAGAAATGAGAGTTTATTGCTCAGATTGGTTTATTCTGTAATTCATTTGAAGTGTTTTAGTTCTGCATTATATTGGCGTAGTATTCCTTCTGCTCTTAAGGTACTTCTGGGCTCGTGAACCGCAGCCCTTCCTCGAGGGGATTTTATCTTCTTCCGAACACTGACCTTCCAAGGCTCTGCCACCTGGCGCCACAGTCCACTGGGTGTTGTTCTTTATCTCGCTTGTATGGTCCATATGGTATAGGTTCCAGGATAAAAATTTTGTACCCACATCCTCCTTTCTCGCCCGCAGAAGTTTCTCATTCACGCGAACGATCTCTGTCTCTGCTTGGCCAGGCTTATACTTTTTCTTTCCGTTCAGATGGTCCGCCTACTTTTCTAGAACACTGTTCAGAAAATTCCGTGAAAGCCAGCACAGGGTGTCATAATAAGGTTCTATTTGACTTCAAGTCCATCACAACAATGGACAAAGTGGAGAGACGCTCACTTCGGTCTTATTGCTTACATTGCCCATGTTTTAAAAACGTGGAATTCTGATCCCAATAATGGATACAGTGATTGGTCTTCCGCTGAGCCAGAGCAACCTAGATAAACTACTATGAAGTAAAGTCAATGTCTCCAAAACACTAGCCCAGCCTTGTAGCAGCTGCTGGGCATTGTTAAATAAAGAAGTTGCATAAATTGTAGATGTTGTCTCAGAGATGTGACCAGTGTTAAGTTTTAGCTGGCTTGAGTATGTAGGCCCTTCTTTTTTTTATTTATTTGTTACATAGCCTTGCAGCTGCTTCAGACATACCAGAAGAGGGGCAATCAGATTCCATTATAGATGGTTGTGGGAGCCACCACAAGGTTGGGACTTGAACTCAGGAATTCCCAAAGGTATAACAGCCGGACAGCCTTGATGTTGAGTTGCCTTTTATGGCACCCCAAAATTTTGTATGGCACAGGTAACAATACCCATGGCTAAAAAAGCCAAATAGAGGAGAGAGAGAGCAGAGAGACAGAGAGAGAGACAGACAGACAGACAGTATAAGGACAGAGAGAAGCTTGGGGCTGATACGACGGTTTGGAATAAGAGTTTGCACAAATCTGCTTGTATTTTAAATTTGTATTGGATTTCAATCATGGTTATTCCCCATGAATATATATATAATATAAAATTTATTTATTTATTTTGAGCTGAGGTGGTGCCATTGCACATCACAAGAGGACATCGATCCGAGGTTGTTGAGCCACCCAAGGTAAGTTGCTGAGAATTGAACCCAGATCTCAAAGCAGTAGTCTGGAATTGCTGACCGGCCCATAGCCCGAACTGTCAGGTAAGGCTTTTTACTGTATTTTATATACAAAGTTTCTTGTCTCATAGATATATGGGGAGCTTGATTACAGAAAACAACACTGATCTTGCACAGCAGTAAGAGCCTTTAACCACTGAGCAGACTTTCTACCTCAAGTGATGTAATCTATAAAAACAAATATATCAATCTCATTTAGCGGCCAGCTTTTGCAATAACATGATTGGGCCTGTTTACTCCAATTTAAGAGCCTATAATGGCTTTTTAGCTTTAAGAGTTGTAACAAAACTTAAAAATGTAGAATATTCAAATCAATACAAAATCTAAAGTATTGAAATTCATACACTGTATTAAAACAGACATTCAGTTTGGTGAAGGCATGACTTATAGGAAAATATATATCGCAGCAGGAGGGAAATATAAATAACATATATATATGTGTGATATGTACAAAGGTGCATGTATGTGTGTGTGTGTGTGTGCACCTGGAAGTTGTGTTGAAGGGTTTTGCATGAGGTGGAAACATTGAAATATTTCACTATTCTATTCTTCTGAAGAAAGAAATTAAGCAAGAAGTTTTTCTACCTGTGAGAAAGGTTTGTTTGTTCTCTGAGTTTTCCTATTTACATATTTCAACGTTATCAATTGCCCCCCACGGATTAGAAGGGCATACATCCTGGATAGAAGACAGTAATGGGTATCGAATTAACGTTAGAGCTCAGAGCGGCAATTTTTCCTATAAATTGATTTATCCGAAAGCGATGAGAGAAAATACCACTGCTATGAATGAGGAACAGATTGGTTTTTTTTCCAAGATTTTGTATTGACTCCGGTATGTCTTTAGGAGTAGAATTTAACCACTGATTCACCTGACACAACATCCGAAGAATGAAGTCTTAAAAAGTCCCAGATGAAAAATGCCATAGCCTGGTGGTCCATGCTTGCCTTAATTTTGTCTGAAGGGCTATCTACTATAAGAGACCTCATTTGGGGCAAATCCTGAAGCTGCCGAATTTCACTAAGGGTATCTCATGAGTCCCAAGGTCCGCCTTCCATGCCCATGGAAAGTTGAGCTGAGGACTGTGCGCTGGCAGCACACCGTCAGCTTGGCAATGTAATTATTTAGTTGTAGTAACGTTAATGCTTCATGTAAGTAATTTTAGGCAATGAACTGCCTGAGAGATACTTGAATTCAGTGTTACTAAAATGGGGCAACACACACCTCAAATCTCCACTGTAGAAAGGGTTCATGCCCATACTTTCAACTTGTGGGTGGAAATGCTTGTTATGATATTTAAAATTTTTCAGCACCCTTACCATGCTCATTACACTTTCTGTTTAAAGGGCTTCTTAAGGGCCAACTTGTTTGTATATTTTCTTCTGTTCCTGTGTCTTGTTCACTGCTTTTGACTATTTCATTAGTCCAAACTGAAAATTCCCACTTATCTTTTACTTAGTCTAAAGCCTGGACACTTACTATTTTGTTTATGGTTTTATATATATATATATATATATATATATATATATATATATATATATAGAGAGAGAGAGAGAGAGAGAGAGAGGGAAGACCGAGTTACTGCTAATCTACTAATATTGGCACAGTCTCCCTGATTTTGCAAGTGCCATCCCTCAATTCTTTAGAGGTGCAGGGAGCTCAGCTTTAAGAATCTTTTGATGAAGAACAACTGCAGGTAAGAGGCCTGCATGGAAAGGCATTGTATACAGGATAACTCCTTCCATGTACTCTTGCCATAAGCACTTTAGAATAATAGTTCCTTGAATTTTTGCGATGTTCCTTTGACCCCAACATGCTGGGCAAAGGCATACTCTAAAATCCATTGTTGTCTTTGATTAACTTCACCTCAGGTTAGCATATTCTAGGTGCAGGTAAAATGGAGCTAGTAGTGAGCAGTTATCATTTGTTATCAAATTTTTATCACTTATTTAAATATTCTATTCTTACTTGGTATTCAACATTCTGTGGGAGACATTTACGAAGTAGGTAGGATCTGTATTTCTTTGACACACAAGCCATGTTGCAATGAAGAAACCAAATTTGGAGTTGGGCATGGTGCTACACACCTTTAATCTCAGCACTCCTGAGGCTGAGGCAGAGACAGGTGGATCTTTATAAGTTTGGGGCCAACCCGAACTACACAGTGACAGCCAGTACTACATAAAGAGACTCTGTCTCAAAAAAGGAAAGAAGGAGGATGGGAAGGAGGGAGAGAGGGAGGGAGGGATGAGAGAGGCAGGAAGGAAAGAAAGAAACAAGATTTGGCCATACTGGGTGTGTGATATTGCACATCTGTATTCCTAACAGTGAGTAAAGACAGCAGAATTGAGAGTTCTAAGACAACTTGGGTTGCCTAACAAGATCTATCAAACATGAAAAATAAATAAATATGTAAATAAGAAAACTCAAGGACAGGTTTGGTGGGAATGTTAGTATTCAGAAGACTGATGCAGAAGGATCTCAAATTCAAAGCCAACTTGGACTACAAAGGGAGTTCAAGTCCAGTGTGTCTGGGATACACAGTAAGACCCTTGCTCAAGACACAAAACAAAACCAACAACTCAGAATTCTAGTCCTTGAATTCTAGTCCTACCAATTATTTTATAGGCTATACAAGCTGAGGTAAAGTACTTCACTTTCTGAGTCTTGATTTTCTCATCAGTAAAAGGCACAGGTTAATAATAGCACACACCTCCCAAAATGTGATAAAAATTCAGGAACTATTATTGTTACCAGCATCCATAACTATCAGTTTTCCCATCTCTAGAAACGGAAACACAGTGTTAGGAACACCTACCTCTTAGTAACAGAGTGCTTAAAATTTGTCAGCCTCTGGATGCCATCCCTAGAACAAGAAAAAGAGCATACTAAAATTGTGGTCTAGAACTACAAGTAATGTACTTTCTCCTGGGTAAGTTTGTAGATGTTGACATTTTAGATGGGACAGTTCACTACACAATGTTAAATATGTATTAGACAGTGGTTAGCACTGGCCTTGCCCACTTAGGCCGGGAGAATCCCTCTAGAAAACCAAAATAAATATCAATTATTATGAAAATTCTATGTCTACTTAGCTTAAGAGGTAGGAGCCTATCGGTGCAAGGGATCATTTATACACATAAGGTACTATTGCTGTTCAAATATAAAGTACAACACGTCAACCCCAAAGAGACCTGAGACCCTCTGACAGGATGCACTCTGATTCAAATTATGATTTCAACCATTTTATACCCCTTTATTCTTTTGAAATTACTAATGATACCTTCAATAATTTTAATAGTTTTCTACTTTGTTTTCCTTCAATAATAACACTTATTCATGTTTCAGGAGTACTTTTCATTCCTGGAAATATTCAAGTCGTATTCCAAAAAGCAGGAGATAAAGCTAGGTAAGTTGCTTGGGTTGTGAATGAAAATATGTCTAAAAGTGGACAAGATTAAAATTTCCCCTACCTGTGACTTGGAAACATCCCAAGAAGTGTTAAAAGCTGGAATAATAAGATTACAGGATGTTCAAACTATATAGCAACTCATTTAGAAAGGCTAGATCTAATCATATTTCGCTGTTGGAGTTAGGTTGACCACTAAGTAGCTATATGTAGATTTTTATTTTTCTATTCATATACCCTGGGCTTCCCATTTTTTCGTTATTACTCTATGTTTTTTACAATAGGAGGAAACTAATTTATGTCATAATATAATAGTATACTTCTCAAAAATTTCTGTAATTCTCTTTACTACTCTTCTCTCCTCTATCCCCAAGACAAGGGGACATGCCATCAGGAATACTCATATTACACCCTATATCCCCTAGTAAGAGAAAAGGTTAATACAAGCAACTGAGTAGCTTACATAATAAAAACTTTAAGGCATTGAAGAAAAAATTGAAGATATCAGAAGATGGAAACATTTCCCATGTTCATAAATTGGTAGGAAAATTGGTTATTCCACCAAGAGCAACCTACAGATTCAATTCAATCCCCAACAAATTCCTACACAATACTTCACAGAACTTGAAAGGACTTTTTTTTACCTTCATATAGAAGCACACACTATAACACAAAAATAAATAAATGAACAAATAAAAATCAGAATAACTTTCCTAAATAATAAAAGAACAGCTAACAGTATCACCATGTTGAGTTCAAGTTGTATTAATAAAATCAGCATTGTATTTGCACAAAAGCAGACTCATTGATCAATTGAGTCAATGAAGACACAAACACAAATCCATACATGTATGAACACCTGAATTTTGATACAGATGACAAAAATACAGAATGAAAAAAGAAGAAAGCACCTTCAACAGATGGTGCTGGTCTAAGTGGATAGTGCATGTAGAAGAATGCAAAGAGATTCACCTGTATCACCCTCAGTGAAAATCAACTCCAAATGGATCAAAGACCTCAGCATAGGGCTGGATACACTGAAGTTAGTAGAGGAGAATGTTGGGAATCTCCTTGAATTCATTAACACAGGATATGACTTTCTGAACAGAATACCATTAGCACAGACACCAAGATCAACAACTAATAAATGAGAACTTGTGGAACCGGAAAGCTTCTATATGGCAAATGATACCATCAATAGGACAAAATCGCAGAATGGGAAAATATCTTTACCAATCCTACATCTGATAGAGAGCTAATATCCAAAATACATAAAGAACTCAAAAAGCAAGATGTCCAAAAACAAATGACACAGTTAAAATATGGAGTATATATTCTCAGAAGAGAAAACTCAAATGGGTAAGAAACACTTGAAGGATGTTTATCATCCTTAGCCATCAAGAAAGTGCAGATCAAAACTACTTTGAGATTCCATCTTAAAATCTTACATCAATCAGAATGGCTGAGATCAATAAATGAAATAACAGTTCATGCAGTGAAGATGTAGAGTATAGGGAACGCTCTTCCATTGCTGGTGGAACTGCAAGCTTGTACAACCACTATGGAAATCAGTGTGGTGGTTCCCAGGAAGATGGGAATTGATCTCCCTCAAGATACAGCTATATCACTCGGGTAAACCTAAAGAATACTTCATTCTACTACAATGACACTTGTTCACCATATTCATTGCTGTTATATTCATAATGGCCAGCAATTGGAAACAGATAAATGGATAAAAATGTGGTACATTTACAAATATGGCATTCATTTGCTTATCTATAGATACTAGCTGTTAAGTCTTTGATAAGTAGACTACAATCTATATAACCACAGAGATTAGATACAAAATAAGGAATTGGGGAAGGGAGGGAACTTTCAAGGAAGGGGAAGTAAAACAGACAGTTACAGATAGGGAGGGAGAGGAGTTTGGGATGACTAGAATGGGAGCATCAAACAAGGAGGAGGGAAAAAAGGGTTAAGGGAGTGGATACAGGGGAGCAGCTATAATTAAGGACCATTTGAGTAGGCTTATGGAAACCTAATACAGTAGTACAGTAGAAGCTTTATATAGGTGTATGTGTATATCTATATGTGTATGTGTATATATATATGTATATGAATTCTATTTTTTTCATTTATGCATATGGGTATTCTGTTTGCACGCAAATATATATATATAATGTATATATACATACATACATATATATATCACAAACATACTTTGTGTCTGTGGAGGTCATGAGAGGGAATCAGATCACCTAGAATTGGAGTTACTTATGATTGTGAGCCACCATATGATTGCTGGAAAGTGAACCCAGGTCCTCTGGAAAAGCAGCAAAGTGGGCTTAACTGCTAAGCCATCTTTTCAACCCCTGTTGAAAAGAAATCTAAATGAGAATAACCAAAAAGTTGCAGAGATAATGCTTCAACTAGACATCTTAGACTGCCAATGACAGCTCCAGTGCTGGGATAGCTTATATCTAATCAAGTTGTTGGCTGAAGAGGCCCCATTGACACCTCCAAACAATGCATGCTATTTCCAGGACTATTTGCTGTTTTCCACAAACTGATGGTGAGCCCTATTGCCAGAGACCATACCTACACAATTCATTGAATATGAAGAAGTCAAGGTAGTGCCTTACTAGAGCTTCCCGGGAACACACACTCACACTGACTGGTGTTCATGGTACTGGAAAGTGCTCTGCATGCTATCAGAGGAGGAAGTTAAAAATGAACCCAGCTACAAACCCTTCAGTCTACAATGGTGACCTACCTGCAAGATATGCACAAGGTTATAAAAGTTACCAACCAATATCTGATTGAATTTAAGGCCCAGTCCATGAGACAAGGTTTCTCTGGGTAGCCTTGGCTGTCTGCAACTCACTTTGTAGACCAGGTTGGCTTCAACCTCAGAGAGCCTCCTGCCTCTGCCTCCTGAATCCTAAGATTAAGGGCGTGTGCCACAGCCAGAGCTCTTAACTGCTAAGCCATCTCTCTAGCCCCAAGATGATTTCAATGAAAAAAAAATCCTACATCCAATTACTACATATTAAATATTCAGTATTTATTAAATAATAATAAATATCACTATTTTCTGTTAAACATTATATTGAATAGTAAATATTTAATACATTTTATTTTGTTTTAAATATTAATATTTAAATACATTAATTATATTAACATTTTCTATTACCTTTGAGGAGTTTTCTTTGTTGTGAGTGTCAAGTGCTGAGATCAAAAGTTTGCTCTTATTTTTTTGTCATTAAAAAAATGTTAGGAGCAAAAAGTTCCAATGCGCAAAATAGAATTGATATAGATAATTAGTGTAAAATGTGCACTGCAAATTGCTAGCAAAAAAGATTGATTTTGAAGGTTTTTATCATAAAGAAATGATGTATGTTTGAAGAGATACAGATGTGCTTAACCTGATTTAAACATTCCTCAATATAGACAGACATGTATCAAAATATTATGAAAGAGCACATAAATATGGACAAGCTTGATTATTTTTTACTTCAGTTAGATTTAAAATGTCACTGAAAAAATCCACAGTGACAGACAAACCAGTATTAAATTGCAAAGAACAACTCCATAAAAATAACAATGCCAACCAACCAGAGGTTCCAGAGACTAAACCACTACCAAAAGACTATACCTGGACTGACCCCAGGGCTCCAACTGCATATGGCAGAGAATAGCCTTGTTGGGGCACCAGTGGAAGGGAAGCCCTTGGTCTTGCCAGGTTGAACCCCCAGTCTGCAGGGAATGTGGGGGAGAATAAGGGGGATGTATAGGAGGATTACCCATATGGGGGAGTGGAGTGAATGGGGTTTTATGGACAGGAAACTGGGAAGGGGAATAACCTTTGAAATGTAAGTAAATATATACTATTTTTTTTAAAAAAATAAATCTTTAACAAGAAAAAATTGCAAGAAACATATGTGATGGTTTTATGGACTCATTTTCTATAGAAATAGTGATTAGCCACTAAACGATAATAATGTTCTCTTCACAACCTTCCATTCTACCTTCCATGGAAAACAATATTCTCTTTTATTTGAGTATATCTGGACATGATTTCAGTATTTGTGGAGTACTTGATGTAACAAATATTTTAAAAATAAATGACGAGTTTGAAAATGAAGGTGTGTGGTGTTTTTTGTTGGTGGTGGTAGTGGTGGGTTTTTGTTTGTTTGTTTTGGGTTTTTTGGTTTTTGTTTTGTTTTTTGTGTGTTTTTGTTTTTGCCTAATGTTCTTCTGCTGTTTCCCTGTGGATTTCAAGTACTCTGAGCAATCTGTGTGAGAAGACAGAGGTAAATATGACTTCTTTGGAAAGACCAAATCTAAAATCAGTTTGGGATTTGTTCTCAGTATTATCCGTAGTATGCTCTAATTGCAATGTTTTGTATTTCTCCTATTTCACCGGATTCCCTCCTGCCTCTGTAATCTTAGAATAGCACAGAATTTTTGGCTTTCCTTTTTATCTACTAGAGCTGCAAATAACTAGAGATGGCTGTCCTTTTAGTGCAAATTACTATTTGGAAAGAGTCATATGGTGATATTTGTATTAACAAGTAAGAGAAGTGCCAACCCCACATTTTGCTGCCAGAAACCTCATTACCAAAGGTAGATATAAATACCCAAGATGAGAAAATGAATTTTGAATGTGACTTTCCTCCCTGTGGTATCCTTATAAGCCATTCACACTCCCTATCTCATCTCAATCTCTTCATAATGAGCAGGTGGCTCCCAGGCATGGTGTTACATGCTTTTAATCCCAGCACTTGGAGCCAGAGGCAAGCCCTGGTCTACCATAACCAATTCCAAGGCCATCAGGGCTACAGTGAGACCTTTTCTCAAAACAAACAAACAAACAAAAAAAACCTGCAAAGAACCAAAAAAAAAACAAAACAAAACAAAGGAAAAAAAAACCCAGAAAATCAATGTCTTAAGAAGAAGCATGGTGTTGGGGATTTAGCTCAGTGGTAGAGCGCTTGCCTAGCAAGCGCAAGGCCCTGGGTTTGGTCCTCAGCTCCGGAAAAAGAAAAGACAAAAAGAAGAAACACTGTTTCTCCACCACCACCACCACTACTACTCTATCCTATTCATCAGTCGTTGGTATTTCCTCCAATGTGCCACATACCCAAGAAGTGTATATAAAAATATGCTTCGCTCACTTATCCATTCTCTCAACCAAAAACTCTTTTTACTTTTGTTTTTTTTAAATGTTATGTGTATGAGTATTTTTGCCTGCATGAATATTTTGTGCATCACATGCATGCATGGTACCCACAGAAGCCAGAAGAGGGTGCTAAATCACCTGGGACTGGAGTTACAGATGGTTGTGAGCTACAATGTAGGTGCTAGGAAATCGAACCCTAGTCCTTTGGGAAAACAGCTATACTTAACATTTAAGCTATCACTCCAGTCTCTAACATTTTATTGGACACCCACCAAATACCTTCTTACCAAATTGAGTCAGATTTCCTGGGTCTTGGTGTTAATACAGTTTTATAAGACTATCTTTTAATAAAAATCCATGAGGGTACTAGAGAGATGGCTCAGTGGTTCAGAGCACTGGATGCTTTTCCAGAGGTCCTGAGTTCAACTCCCAACAACCACAATCATCTATAATGAGATCTGATGCCTTCTTCTGGCATGCCCAACATACACACAGAAAACACTGATACATAAATAAATAAAAAATGTTAAAAAAGAAAAAAATCCACAAAATCTCAAAAATATGGTTACTTAAACAAGACTTTAAAAAATTACAATATCAATTGACACCCAAACATGGATGGGGGAAAATGTCACAAAACACCACCCCACAATGAAGAGTTACAAGTAATTAATGACTGCTGAGAGAAGGAGAACTAGTCTGCTCCATGGTTAAGCTTCAAGATAGGTTATGTAATCTCATAGCATCATCCCTAAACATGTACACATATGAGCAACACTAAAGGAACGCAGCAGGTTATTTTATAAATTTATATGTACATATGGAACCATGATAATTAACGAATACATGGCTATGAATTCTAGAAGGGGAAGGGTGAACTCAGAAGGACTTAAAAGGAGGAGAAGGATGGAAAAATAATATAAACACATTATTCATATTTCAAGTTCTTGAGAACTAAAATTTGAAAAAGAAAAACAGTATGAAGATCATTTACTTAGAATTTAGAGACCATAACAAAGCAAAGACCAATTCTAGTCCTATACATTTCACTTTTGTTTCTCTTCCATTATCCACATACTTGTATGATGCGCACCAAGAGACACATTTCTAACCTGGTAGAGACTATAGGCTTAACCTTCCAGACAAAGGTACAAGTTATATGGCAAGTGGTAGAGTATTGCTGTAAGTCATTGCCCCACTCAATGAATAATAATAACAGCAAAATGACTGTCAAAACCACAAATATAGTTCACTAAACCCAAGTGGATTGTATCCTTACCTCATCTTTCCTTTAGCCTGGCCCTCAAAATGCTTGTAGCCTCATGGGCATCATTCTGTAAGATAAGGATGGTGATAGAAAGGAAGTTAAAGTGGAGACATAAATCTTAACCAGTGAAAATTTTGCAGAAGCAAAAGCACTTGATTTTGCCCTTTGCCAAGTCTCCCCAACTCCCAAGGTCTAGAAGGGTCTGTGGGAGATAAGCCCTGGAAAAAAATAGCAAAAAAAATACCCTAGAGGGACACTTGATTTAAGGTAAATCTGCTACTGTTATTGTATAACTTTGAACAATTCCTTGATTTTTTTCTACACTAACAGCTTGCTTGTATATGGTTTAATGCTACCAAATCTTCCATTAAGCAAATATACTTGTTAGTTACCACTAGGGATTGGTTTCAGGATCCCTGCCAACAACAAAATTTGTGAATAGTCATGTCCCTTATATAAAGTGCTGACTTATTCACATAAAAACCATGCACATCTTCTTGAAGAGTTTAAAATATCTCTGGATTGGGTATGACATCTAATTCAATGTAAATGCTATATGGACAGTTGTGTTGTTATATTGTTTAGGGGTGACAACATGGAAAACATCTGTATATATGCAATATAGCCACTACTTCTACCTCTGAAGTTCTGGGATTTTAAGTGTACTACACAACACCCAGCTAATTGGAAAAATATTATATATTTGGACTACAGTTGCTTGAATTTATGAATGCAGAACCCATAAATACAAAGGACCAATTGTATATGTACTAACTGTGTGCTCATCTCTGCTAGATATTAGTTTCTGTATACTGTATACTGTGTACTACAAATGATATTATAATACTGTTTCTATGAAAGATTTTAAAGTTCTGGGTGTCAGATAAGCAAATTAACAGATACAATATATATACCAAGCATCATGCTTAGGGAACTACACTGTACCATGACATGCTAGAAATGAATCATGTATAACCAGGCTTCAACTTGAACAACTGCATGAATGTTTGCATCAGTCTCTGAAGGAGAAAAGACTAGATGGAATGCTGTTTGCAGGCCAATACAATTAAGTTTAGAGCAGCCATTCTCAACCTTCTTAATACTGTGACCTTTTAATACAGCGATAACCATAAAATTATTTTCATTGCTATTTTATAACTGTAATTTTGCTAGTGTTGTGAATCATAAAGTAAATATCTAATATGCAGGATACCTGATATGTGACCCCCAAAGGGGTCACAGCCCGCAGGTTGAGAACTGCTGGTTTAGAGTATCTTGACTTTAAATACCATCCTGATCAGTTTCATTATCAACTTGAAATAACCTAGAGTCATCTGAGAAGAAGGGACCTGAATTGAAAAATTGGTTTAATCAGATTGTCCTGTGAGCATGTCTGTAGGGTACTGTGTTGACTGATGATTGATAGAGGAGGGTCTATCCTACTGTGGGTAGCACCATCCCTAAGTAGGCAGTCCTAGGTGGTGTAAGAAAGGAGGATAAGCATGACCCAAAAAGCAAGCCAGTAAACAGCATTCCTCCACAGTTTCTGCTTCAGTACCTATCCTGACTTCATTTGATGGTGGAACTGGAACCTGTAAGCTAAAAGCAACCCTTTCTTACTGCAATTGTTTTTGTTCATGGTATTTATCATAACAAGAGAAAGCAAACTAGAACAGATGCCTACAGACGGACCACTCAGCAAAGCATAGTGGACCGTGTAACTGTTGACAAACTGCCAGTGAGATTAGCTCTGTGTCTGTGTAAGGGTCCATGATTAACTGAAGAATGACACCCCAGACTCAAATAGTCTGTAAACATGAAGAGTGTTTTATTCCGCAGAAGTCCAGCATGCTGGGATCTCCCCATTACCAAGATAGAGAGACTCTCTAGTGAGCTTGCAGGTCTGACTTAAAGCATATTAAGGAATTCAGGAGTAGGTGACCTCTATGTTAATCTGTTGAGTCCATTTCTACTGACATTCCATTTCCAGGGTGTGGGAGCTGGAAACTTGCTGGGGAGGTCTGGCAACTGTTGGTGAGGAAGTAGCAGAGGAAGTAAGTCTGGAAACTGCTGCTGACCCACTGTCCTTGCCTCAGGTCAGGTGGTGGGGAAGCTTCTGAGTCATGGAATTGCCCAGTTATTGGACACAGAGATTTAGGCCTAGTCTCCTTAATTGTCAATTTGAAGCCTGTCATGGAATCAGCCTAGCCTTTTCATCTGTAGTGGAGCATTAACCTGGTCTGTCACTCAGCTATAAAAGTGGCAATAGCATCTATTACACAATTTTCAGCTCTAACGAAAACCCAATCTTCCTCAAGCCATCAAGAAATGTAAGATGAAGTCATGAAAAGTAGACAGCAAATTTGAATAGAATCTGTGGATTATAAGGAAATATTGGACAAATGTCAGTTTCTAATTTTAACCACAGGACAATAGTAATATATGACAATACTTTTGCCTTACAGAAAACACATACTGAAAGACATAGGAGCTACAGTCATGTTTGCAACTTCTTGTCCATTGGTTCAGAAAAATGCTGAAATATGTACTTATTCAATAAGAACTACAAAGTATGAATAATTGAAAAATCGACATGAAAAATATGTGAAAACTGTACATTTTTACAACTTTAATGTAAGTTTGAAATTATTTCAAAATAAGAAAATTTAAGAAGAAAACAGTTGGAGGCACATGCTAAAATACTACATTAAAGAGTGAATTATCCACTTAATCACACAAGTCTACTTTAAACATGACTACATTTAGCTCATTAACTACTTTGAGTAGTGAGAGAATAAGAAACCTATTCAAGAACATAAAAGATCTTAATATAATTGTAAGAACCACTGTAAAACTATTGTTCTCCTCTTGACTAATTCTTTTCTAGCCCCATCCCCCACCCCTACCCTACACTAGTGCCTTAGAGACACTTAAAAACTCAGGCAAGCCTGAAAGTCACTACATAGCTCATGATGGCTCCTGAAATTCTCTATCTAGGCCATTGTCTTAGAACGTACTATCCTATTGCTTCAGCCTCCTGAGTACTGGAATTAGGAGCATGTGTCATGACATACAGTCTTTGATGAATTTTGAACTCTAAAGAACGTTTATAGGAATATTTTCAGAGGATAAAGTAAACTACACGTAGCTCTGCAGACCAGCCGTGTCAATTACCCCTGAGCTGGCTTTCTTAAGGAATCAATGGGAGTAAAGAAAAGTTATTGTAGAACTAGAGTTTCATAAAGGTTGCTCATTGTCAGAGTCCGGATGTGCAGGGCCGGACGTGCCTGAGGGAGAGCCAGAGATAGGACTTGCCAAACCAGCTATCAGCCCCAAGGACATTGATCATCTGTAGCCACCCCCTCCCCTTCCTTCACCCCCCTGAGTGAGATGAGCCACCCTACCTGCCTGCCGAGCTGCTAGAGAACACGTACTCCTTGCTGATGTAATTTAAGTGCCGAAAGTAACAACCTTTTAGAATTGACCAATCATGTGTAACCTACATGAATACCCCCTTTAACTTCCCCTATATAAACCCCGAGTTTGGGCTAGGGGTCGATTCCTCTGTCTCCTGTGTGAGATGCGTGTCGACCGGGATCCACTAAGACCGGGATCTCATTAATAAAGCTACCTCGTGCTTTTACATCAAGAATGGCTACTCGTGATTCCTGGGGGCACCCCACCCCGAGATCGGAGCGAGAGACGCAGTTCCCCGTTTTGGGGTACGCTCTTTCATTATTTATAATAATAGAAGTGATCTTTTACATTTTCATTTAATTTTTTTCACACAATACTTTGATCATATCTTTTCCCTTTCTGAGAAGGTGATTTTTTTAAAGATTTATTTATTTACACTGTAGCTGTTTCAGACACACCAGAAAAGGGTGTCGGACCCTATTACAGACGGTTGTGAGCAACCATGTGGCTGCTGAGACTTGAACTCAGGCCCTCTGAAAGAGTAGTCAGCGCTCTTAACCACTGAGCCATCTCTCCAGCCCTGAGAAGGTGTTCGTAAGTGTAGCACTGACATCCACTTGCACTGTTCCTTGACACAGACTCTTAAGAAGAATGGTGTCAACATAGCTAGCTCTCTGTTCAGTACACACACACACACACACACACACACACACACACACACACACACACACACACACACACATTTCTAAAAGACAACTGAAAATGTTCAAGGGTCTAGGACAGAAGAGCTACAGAATACTAACTAGTGGTCTTATTAGTGTAGTCGTTACATGCATTTGAGAATTTTCTTACCATTTCCTCCCCAGTGTGTTCAAGTGGAATGTTGCAAAGGTGAGCATGATGATTCTCTGTAGGAATTTTTTCTTTTGGTTCTGAAAGCAAAAATCCAGGATGGCTGAGCAATTTTAACAGCAGGACAATAGTAACACATGAGCATATTTTTGCCTTATAGAAAATACATACTTGAAAGACTTAGATGCTATGGAGATCATGTTTGTAACTTACTATCCAGTGGTTCAGAAAATTTCTGAAATATGTTCTTTTAAGACTCTGTGTCAAATGACAATGCAGGTGGATGTCAATGCTACAGTTAAGATCACCTTCTAAGCAAAGGAAACAATGTGTTTAAGCTATATTGTATAGAAAAAATTATGCTTGTGAATAGGTTTTCTTATTCTTTAACCACTCAACATAATTAATGAGCTAAATGTAGCTATGCTAGCCCACTGGCACACTGATGATGATACATTAGGAGTGGCCCACCTAAAAGATTATATCTGCTACAAGACTAATATTGCAGAAATCTCATCGTGGCTAAGGTAGGGCTTAAAACAATGTCAGCCAACCTCAATTCAGTTAAAAACCTCCTTTCTCCTACACTCCTCTCACTTTTTGATACAAAGAAATCATTTCTCAGAAATAAAATGTTCCCTCCTAGAATGCTGTGGCAGCTACAGGAGAAAAAGAAAACTCCCAAAGTTCCACATAGAAACTGGGGCTCACACTGAGAAGTAACAGTTAATTGTCTTGTTGGGGGAAGTGTTTGAGCCCCCGTCTCCCTGAATGTGTTTACTCCTTGAAATAAATCTTAAATAAAACAAAACTAAACTGATCAACCACTCATTTTCAGAATTCAAGTTGGAAGGACAAAAAATGAACACAATAAAGTAAAACAAAATAAATAAACAAAACCCAACAAAACAAAAAACCAATGAGCAGCATCAACAGAACGGCGGAGATGCTCAAGCGAGCCATACTGCAAGGGAAATTTGAGTCTTTTTGTATAGGAGAAAAATCTCTGTGAGAAATATGCAGAGGAATCATTTCATTTCTTTGCATCTGCCCTCCTGGTGGGAGGTATCAGGCCTTGGGTAGCCCATGAAGCTATAGGAAGCATATTACAGAGAGTTTAATTTATTCAAAGAAAATCAGAATCAACTAATCAGAAGGAAGGGGAAAACGCATTAATTAAACAGCTTTACTCATGCAGAAAAGCTGCCAGCATGAGCATTTCAAATTACCTGGGCACACCTAATGCATTTGCATTTCCTCAGTAAAAATGTGCTCTGCCCTACAAAGCCACGAACATTTCATAATTCCATTTGAGCGCATAACAAAGGGGAATTGACAGCTAAGAACCACCTTCCACACTTGGGGGCTATAGCCTTTTCCTAGGAATTTTTAGCTCTTGAAGAAATTCGCTCCTTGACTAGATGTGGAGAGAGGAAGTTTAAAGTCTTCTCTAAAGGAAAAGGCTAAAAAAATCCCCTCCTCTTCACAACCCCCAACAAAGGAGGTGGGACCTTTTACTGGCAGGGAGGCTAACAGTGTTCTTTTTGTTAGATATTAACATAAAATAAGGTCGTAGAAATGGGTGTCCATCAACAGAATTAGAAAGAGCTAAGTAAGTTTTAAGAACAAAAGGTTTACTTATTTAAATTACAGGAGTTGAGAAACAGCTGGGAATGCAATTTCTTTCCCAGAGTGGGAACAAAACAAAACAAAACAAAGCCCTTCAAAACAGTTAAATGCAATTATGTTGCAATAAAACTTTATCATTTCAAAGTAGACGTATAATTCTAACTGCAACAACCCCACTGGCAATACTTAAGCATAGGTGTTTACCTTACCATTTTTCAATTCAGCCTATTCATCAAGGAACCCAGCATCTTATTTTGGTATTTGTTCCTAAGAAAAGTTTTCCACTGTGACATTTAAACACACCTTATTATCCAATGAGAACGGCCTGAAAATATTGTAAACACTCGTATGCTTGTGTTTTGTTTTTTTTTAAGACACATTCTGAAATTGCATTTTACACCAGAAAATATGCTACATTAAGTACTCTGAAATTTTTTACATGGAAAAAAAAAGAAGAGGAAAGGACCATTAGACAAGTTCTCAAAAGTTTCCTTTCTACTTCAGAAAGGAAGAGAACTCTGAAAACAGATTTACCCAACATTCTTCTGATTTGAAAATGCCTGTCTTCTTACTCTCAAAGCAGGAAACATTCATCTTGTTAAACTACATTATCTGCACATAGCAAAATCTAAATAAAATAGTCTCTCATGTTGTCTCAAATGTCTTCTCTGAGATTTTGAGATTGAGCTTTCTAGCAGACTGGATATCCTTGACCTACTTGTAGAAAATGCTGCCTAAAAGTTTACTACACTGGTCAAGATTGCAATAAAAACAATCAAGGGTTAGCTGCTAACGCATCTGTAGGACCTTTCCGCTGGATGGAAGAGGCTAATACAGAGAAGTTAGGTGGAAAGTGAATCCACACTGTAAAGGCCTGACACAGCTCTTCACTCCCCTAGATTATGAGGGGTTTTGTAATCTGGCTTTCTCTTCACACTGTCTTTTTAGGCAGCTCTTCAATTGCCTGTTTATATTTTCTTGACCACAGCAATCCTATGCTGTGGAATACCGTCTCCGGAATCCCTTCTTTGCTCTCATTGTTTGTGGTAGAACAGAGGCAAGGATTTGCAGCCCAAGTTCCAGATGCCGACTTCAGCGAGTACAAACACCTCCTCCCAAACAGCTCAGCAGTGCTCTCTTTCTGAGCTCCGCCAGGTTTCCATGCTTTCTTCCCACAAGGAATAAAGTGATTGGTGAGATAGACATTGGAAATATGAATGATGGCTTGAATATTCACTTTGAAATATCCTGAGAAAGTAACTGCAAAGGCATGTTACTGATCTGATAGTTGTTTGCACATTCTGTAAAGCTGTGCATGAAACACAATAGGATTTCTATGGAGCAAAACAACAAAAGATGTAAACTGCCCTTTCAATTGCAAACATAGTTCATTTAGTCCATTGGTTTTTTTTTTTTTAAAGGTACAAGTTTTTGTTGATGTTGTTAACTGGCACCAAATATTTGTCACAATTTTTTTAATGAGACAAGAGTAAATAACATCCGGGGTAAAGTCATAGTTTGTTCCTTGAGGTTGAAAAGAAAACAGTAAAGGACTTTCACCAAGTCATCCTTGGTGACTGGAACATGACATTTAAATGAATTCAAGTGCTTGAGATATTTTAACACCCCTACAGGAATATATAATGCAGTAAAAATAACACTAAGCATTTAGGAGTCTCAACAAGACGCCGGGCACACAAATATAAATCAAATGATGACCATATTTTTCTTTAATTTCATGATAAATATTTGATTTAACATATGAGATGTTTTGCCCACTGTCATACTTATTTCCAAAGGACAAAGAAACTGGACTGAGTAAATTTTAATCACTAGCCCAGTAGTGATCTGAAGAAGAACACAGGGACTACCCAGTTGGGAAGAAGAAAGTAGAGAAAAGGCAGAGTAGGGAGGAAGAAAAAATTGAAACCACATTATTTAAGTATATTACTCAACTCTTTTAGAAGAGTCAACTGGAAAAAATAACTTCTGAGTTAAGATACATTATCTTTGTTGTTATTTTAGGCAGGGTCTCAATGTATATCGGTCGATGGCCTGGAACTAACTCATTTGGTTGAAGAACCTGGCCTTGAACTCACAGAGGTAATCTGCCACTTCAGTGCTGGGATTAAAGGCATACATCACCAAGACTGACTAGATACAGTATCAATTTTTTGGTTAGTTGTTTGGTTTTATGAGACAGGGATTCTCTGTGTAGCCTTGGCTGCCTGGGCGTCCTAAACTCACTCTGTAGACCAGATTTGCCTGCTTCTGCATCCCAAATTCTGGCCCTAAAGGAGTGTGCCACCACTGCACAAGCCTGTCTTAGTTAGGGTTTTACTGCTGTGACAGACACCATGACTAAGGCAACTCTTATAAAGGACAACATTTAATTAGGACTGGTTTACAGGTTCACAGGTTCAGTCCATTATGCTCAAAGCAGGAGCATGGCAGCATCCAGGCAGACATAGTGCAGGAGGAGCTGAGAGTTCTACATCTTCATCTGAAGGCTGCTAGCAGAATACTGGCTTCCAGGCAGCTAGGACAAGGGTATTTAAACCCACAACCACAGTACACACCTACTCCAACAAGGCAACAACTCTTAATAGTGCCACTCCCTGGGACAAGCATATATAAACCAACACACAGTCCAAGGTGGGACCTCTGGATACAGTTTATTATCTCAAAACAACTATTGTTCAGAGACAGGTGCGTGACAAATCTTACTAGCTATCAAACATGATTCTGGTGTGCTATTTTTCTGTTTTAAAATAAATTTTAATGTTTTGAGATTACAAATATACAGTATTAATTACATCATCTCCCCCTCCCTTTTCTCCCTCCAAACCCTCCTGTTGTTTTCTTTCAAATTCACAAATTTTTTCTTTTATTGTTCTTATACACATGGTGTGTGTGTGTGTGTGTGTGTGTGTGTGTGTGTGTGTGCGTGTATTCTGTTCTCATAGAATAGGAGGACAACATCAGAAATGGAAGTAAACAGATGCAACATGACAAATGAAAGGCACATCATGTTGCTGTGACTTCGTGAATAGATAGCCTTTCATGTGTGTGTGTGTGTGTGTGTGTTTGTGTGTGTGTGTGTGTGTATGTGTATTCCTATCTACATGAATACAACCTCCTCAGTCTGTATGTTACTTGTATATATGTTTTCAAGGCTGATCATTTGGTACTGGATAATCAATTGATGAACACTTAACAGGGAAGACTATTTTCACTTTCAGTATCTCTTAGTTGGATATATATATATATATATATATATATATATATATATGTAATGTGTGTGTGTGTGTGTGTGTGTGTGTATGTATATGTATATATATACATACATATATATATATATATATATTTGAGTAGTTGAGCCCTCGTGGGCTTTCTCCCATCTGCACTAGCATGTCTATTATTATTTTCTTTGTTTGTATCAGTCTTGGACAGGTATTGACGGCATGAATCTTGAAGAGAAACTACAGCAGCCGCTTTACTAAACTAGCATAATCTTACATTTTCGATATTTATCCTTACACCTAGAGATAAATGTAGTACTCATTCTTCACCAAGGAAATTTCTTCTAGCAACAAAGACCTCTTCAGAAAATCACAACTGACAAAAAAAATGCAGCGTTGTGGAGCCCTGTGCCAGTGAACACCCCTACCAAACAACTGCTATACCTATGGCTCTGAGATCACTGACAAGGAGTGGAAAATTACTGTAAGGAAATTTGCTGTGAGGTTTTGTCTCCTAGACATGTCAGAAGCAACATCCATGAAGTCACAGCAACATGATGTGCCTTTCGTTTGTCATGTTGGCCTGTGCTCACTTCTGTTTCTCAAGTTCTCTCTCAGTCTGTGAGAACAGAACAGGTGCTGAAACTGTTGGGATAGGCAGCCTGGCACATGACTTTGGCAGCTGTAAGGCTTGTTCTTGTCACCTAGCCAAGTTAGTAAAAAATCGTGTTCTATCTTTATCTGGCCGTAGGTTTTTGAAGAAGGAAGCAGAATTCGAGGAGCATTCTGGGACATTTTAGACTATACAATTGTAGCTGGGAAGGTGGCTCAAACCACATAATGATCTGGTGACTGAGGTCCTGCAGAGAGACCAGAAGAGGCCTAGTGAAGGTGCAGAGTGTGTTGCAGTGGTCATTCATAATATTCATAATGCTGACACAGTGGGATAACAACCAAGGACAAGGCCTCCTGTGTGCTCACAGGCTGTATGCTGAAGATAACAGAGCCAGAGAAGTGGTACTGCCAAAACCCTTTGGAGGTCATGTGACCTCCAAGGCTTGGAAGTGAATCCCAAATGACAGGGCTAAAAGATTTAATAGGAATGAAACACAGTTGAAAAAGCCCATAGTACTGAACTGAAAGGAAAATCATTTGGGATCAACAACCAGCAGCCATATCTGTTTTTAAATGGAGAAAGAGGAACAAGAGAGGAACAGTTTTCTGTGGTTTATTTTGGAGAAAAGAATTTCAAAAGGAAAAAAAAACCTTCATCTGTAGAAATGTCTCCCCTGATGCTGTTTGCTTCAAGGTCTAGTTATTGGCCATGGGAATCTTGATATTAATGTCACTTGTGTTGGTTGTGGTGTTACACACCTATGATATTTTTTTTAAAAGATTTATTTATTTATTTTATGTATGAGTACACTGTAGCTGTCTTCAGACACACCAGAAGAGGGCATCAGATCCCATTACAGATGGTTGTGAGCCACCATGTGGTTGCTAGGAATTGAACTCAGGACCTCTGGAAGAGCAGTCAGTGCTCTTAACCGCTGAAACCATCTCTCCAGCCCCACACCTATGATCTTAACATAAGAAAACTGAAGCATAAGCTTTATAAATTTGAGGTCAGCATATATATACTACAAGAAAATTCCAGGCAGTTACACAATCATAGTAAGGTCCTGTCTCAGAAAACAAACATTCAAAACAATTATAGAGACAGGGGCTTCCTGTTGCCCTGTGATTGAAGATAATGGATCTATTTTACTATTTTAGCATGGATTGAAAGAATCCAGGAAGGTGTTTCTTTTTTTAAGAATAGTTCAGGTGGTCAGCAAGACTTCCTAATGTTCTTTCAGAGAGGTAAAAACAAATTTTCATTTAGAAGCATATAAACCTTGACATATACCTGAATCCTGGTTGTAAGGGATAGTAAACCTTATCCATTGATACAGGTAATGATATATAATATTATGCTAGTTCTTATATATAGCTATCTAATAGTTTGCTTAATCAGAGATACAGGATGTAAAGGATCTAAAAAAATATTTCAAAAGGGGTGGAGCCCTTCCGGCAAGGACACAAGTAAAGCTTCTGGCCATCTGACTCTTGTTTCTTCAAGTTCTTTTTATGTGTCTAGAGTTTTGTGTTCCACTTTCCCTGAACATTGGGACAGGCATGGGATATAAAGCTTTAATAAGTACCCAAGAGACTCCATGATCAAGTGGTTTACTTCTGGTTTCTGCAGTAAAATTAATTCCTTGGTCAATAAAGGAATGACAAACCAAGGAGTCATCTCAGTCACTAATCTTTTTATTTTTAGTATTTATTTATTTATTTATTTATTTATTTATTTATTTATTTATGTAACAGGACTCAGATCAAACCAAAGACCTCACACATGCTGGGCAGGAACTTAACCACTGAACTCAGCTATCAGCATATCGACTTAAGTATGTATTCAGTCTAGTCATTCAGCATGAAGGCAATAACTAGGGAATAAATTGCTTGCAAGCCAGGTGAATGTATACTATCCATTTGAAGTCCTGCAAGGGGTAATATGGACATGATGAACTTCCTGAGCTAGCAGAGAACCGATTGTCATTTAGTTACTTAATAGTTTCTCATTTTTACATATATGTCCTATGTGGTGGGATATAACTGCAAGCCAAAAGCTCAGCAGGAATTGAACATTTAACCTAATGTACAATCCATCTGATAATTCCTTGGTGTTCTTTTTATCTGCTTCTCCTGTTCAGATTCCTGGGCATCTGTCTAAATGTCAATGCCAGATGACATTGACAGGGAGAAAGGCAGCATTAGAAACTGGTGGGAACAACGTACAGTGATATCTTTTCATCTGCATATTTAGCCCTTTTCTCAGCACTACCCTTCCCTAGAGGTTCAGTACCTGTCTCCTTTGTACAACCAGACAGTGGACAAGGACAATTTTGTTGTAAGACTGTAGATAGCCTGCAATGGGGGCTGCCCCCATTGACAGAATTATCTGCCCATTGACAGAAAGAATACTTAGCAGAGATTAAATTCTATGGGACTTTCAGATTGTACCAAATTGTAGGAAGTTCCAAAGATATATTTGGATTCAATGTAAATAGTGACACTTCGGACTGATTTCACAGTGGGCAACTTGTCCCCCAAGTGTTTTGTGTGAGTAAAGTATGGCATAGTTAGTTATTAAGTTTTCTTGAAAATTCCCTCATAAGAGCTGACAGAGAGGGAGAGGAGTGGACAAAAGAAGAGGAAGAAGAGAAGGAGGAGGAAGATCAGCAAGTATGGGTCGTCTCATGGGTTTAAACCCATTGCTTTCTGTTTTATTTTAGTAGCTTTATTTTATTACTCATTAGTTTACTTACATTTTTCAGACAGGGTCTTCCTATATAGACAAGACTGGCCTGGTGTTCTCTGCATAGCTCAGAATAGCCTTGACTTCACAGAAATCTTTCTGCTTAATCTCCTAAGTCCTGGGATGATGGGCATGAGCCACCATGCTTAGGTATTGAAACCATTTCTACAACTACAAGATAATAGTCAAATGGATCTGTCTTCAGGAGGAAGAAGAGAGGAATTGGTAGATTGTAAGTGTTACAATGATTCACAGTAACGGGAAGATTGATTTAAAAAGGCCCGTTCAGATGTAGTCTATCTCTACAGCAATGTAGGGTGGTACTGTCTTAGGAATTTGCTAAAGAACAGATACAGGATGGGAAATGCAGAGGTAAGTAGGGGAACTTAATTCAAGAGTACTGGCATTCTCAATCATAGTGCTAGCTGCATATACAAACATGTGTTTGAGGCAACAGGGTCCAACTGACGTGAACATATACTATAACCTGCAATCAAGAGGCAAAACACCCAGCACATGGGAGGAAGAGGCAGATGGATCTCTGTGAGCTCGAACCCAACTTTGTCTATATGGTGAGTTCCAGGTCAGTCAGGAACACTAAGTGAAATATAAGTAGACCAAATTGAGATACACTCCAAGGGTAAAATACATACCAGATATTGAAAGTATAGGATACAAAAATAAGGTAAACAAATTGTATTAGTGTTCATTTCACCTATTTCCTTTTACATCCATCACCTGCATTATGTTGCAACTAGACACAGTTTGTCTAGAAATCTCAACCAAGGACTTTATATCTCAGTATTCTTGACAGATTGTTCATGACGTTCTTTTGTTGAAACTCTTTTTGCATTCTACCTGCCTCAGTGGTTGCAGATAGGGTGCTCTTTTTTTAACAAGCAATATGAGATTGACTTTGGGGGAAAGATTTGTCTGTGGACTAGGGAGGGACCTCGAGGAAGAGCTAGAGTAATTTGCTGCACATCATAGGATTCCAGGGGACAGTGAGATGCTTCCTGACTAAGGTAGTGGGGATGGAGAAGACAGACATCTCAATTTTAGAAACAGTACCAGAAACAGAGTGCACGAGTACGTGAGTTTTTAACAATGGCAGAATATGGTTATCTCTCTGAAACAAATGGGTAATAGCCAATTTAAGGAGTAATAATGAGTTAGTGTTTTAGCATTTCATTTTGAAATAATTAGATTTGCATAAATACCACAAATTGTTCACTGAGTACCACACATTCTTTACCTACTTTCCTTACATATTAAAATATTTTTTAAATTATTCTTGTGAGGTGAACGGACATTTTGGGGGAGGAGGTTATCCTGTTCCACTGTGTAGTCTCCAAGGATCAAGGTTAGGAGGCTTTGCAGCAAGTACTTTATCCACTGAGCCCTCTGACTGAAGTCATGTTGATATCTTAAATATCCAAAAAAAGACATAAAAAATAAATTTACTAGTACACAACGCATTATATTTTATATACACAATCAATGCAGTTTCTTTTGACTTCAAAAGGTATTTTTAGTGTGTGAACATTTAACACACACATACACACAAAACTAGCATCAGTGCAGACTGCACTGCAGTGACTGTTCCGCATCCCTACCTCACAAGTGAATTCCGTGGTATAGTGTACATGACTTGTAAGAAACTTGTCACCAGTCACATACATTATCTGTCAAGTTCAAGCTATAGTGAGACTGAGTCTTTATAGGATACTATATATAATGATTTAGCATGAAATAAACTTCATTTTCTTATCAGAATTTATCACCTAATTACCTATCTATGATAGTGTACTCAATTAGGACATTTTACTAGCATATACATTCCATAAAAGCTGAAATTTGTCTCTGTTTTCTTGACTACTACATTATCAAGAAACTGTCTAGATTTTATGATATAAGAGCAAGTGAATGGTGAATCCTAGTTGCAAACTCATTACCTTCCTGTCATAATCTTATTTAATAATATGTAAAATTAGTCTGAAGTGGGAATTCCTGGTTTCATTGGAAACTCAGTTGTGTCATGTGATGTTTTTCTGGAAGCTGTCTTATGAGAGGATGTTGCTGAGAACAGATACGTGGTGATGTTTCTGGAAGCTATCTGGTGAAAGGGCATGTGATGTTTTGCTGGAATGGATGTTTGAGAGGACAGGTGATGTTTGGAAAGAGTGTAAGTGTAACCCAACACAGCGGATGATGCTCTAACATTGGTTCAACTTACTGGGTCTCACGGGGCTTTGTTGACACCGGTCTTCCCTGAAAAGGCTCTGGCATTGGTTTGCCTTGCTTTCTTCACCAATCTTTGCTCATTGTGACTTCATAGAGAGAAACACACCAAAGACTCCTGCAGGTCAGCAGAGCCTTACAGTTTCTTTTGGACTGAGCTGCCACTGCGGATTCATGTTTGGTGTTTTACTAGTGGACTGGACTGCCGATAGTGAAGATTGGAATTGCCCCAAGGAACTATTTCTAAACAGGACTATGCCACCTCCTCTTGTCCTATTAGCCTTCTTCCTCATGTACCTTTGGTCGGTGGCAATAAGAGAGATTAAAGCATTGAAGAACCCTTATTAAAGTAGGTTTTGAAAAATATAAACCTACATAAGACCATAATGTATATATTGCCAAAAAGTTACCAAACTTTCCAAGTCAGGAATGAGTACTAGAGACTCTCTCATGAACTATGGACTCTGTATAGCAACCATAGAACATTCAGAATGTTTTCTAGAACTTTCTTAGTACTTTTATGACAGAAGGTCCAATCAATGCAGAATCAGGTCTAGAATCTTTCCTTTCAGCTGACACACTTCTACATGATCTATCTCTTTGAGTAGTAAAACTAGTAAATAGAAGAAATGTCTAATACTATCTTTAATATAGTACTTTATTGTATACAAAGTTATGCTAAACATTCAAAAATAGAATGTGTAATAAAACATCAATAACTCATAGAATGCAAGTATTGTGTATATATAATGCTTTTTGCTTTCCTTTTTAAAGATACCTGATGTTCAAAATGTTTTCAGTCTCATATAGCTAACCCTATTGTGGTTAAGCTAGAAGCATCAATTAGAACAAAGGTAAGTATATTCAATAAAAATATGGCCCTTAGAACAAGAACTCAGAGACAGTGGAGGGGTGGGGGTTGGATAGATAGGAAGATCAATTTTGCAAGTGGTTCATCAACCACGTTCTGCATCTCTCCTAACAACATGTAATAAAGAGAAAGTAACACATGTTGTTATTGTTTAGAAATGAATGAAATTTTCAATCTGTTTCAAATGAGCAATTTCTCCCCTTCCATTAGTACTCTGGAGACCACAAGGCCTTCTCTTTTGTCTCTTCTGGTTGCTTTGAATGGTGATCAGCAATGCATGATCAGCCAAGTGGCATTAGCTCTAATGCTGTCATCATATGCCAGCCAGAGGGGATGTGAAAGGGGAAATGGGATTTGCACCTACAAATGCCATCTCGATTAATAAATATCTGAGACACACCAGGACAGAACAAAATGTCTTTCCTGCATGCACCATGCCTTTTCAGTGTTGATACCTATATAATAAACCCTTTTTGAGCCTGTTGTGTTTCCAAGCATCTTACAGACAGATCAAACTTCCCCCAAAGGGTCATGTTAATCACTGTTTCATATACCGATATAAGAAATGCATTCTAACATGCCGTTGCAAAGGTATAATTCAAATGATTACCTCATGTGCTTCAAAGGGGAGTCGGGTTGGTGTCCTCTTTCCATAGCACTCAATTTCATGACACTTTGCAAAACTGCTCTGTATGATGTCTTCCTCCAAGAGTAGCAATATCATAGCCATAACTTTCTAAATTTGGGCCTGCAGTAATGACAGACTTTGAACGAATGCTTTCCTATGCTATGGGGGAAGAAGCGGGAGTTCAGCAAACTTTTCCATCTTTGAGTGCTAAGCCCCTTGAAGCTCCTTTGTTCCTTTTACCTCTGCAAACGACTATTCTTTGGCTTTGCAACAGGAGCTTCCCACACTTGGCTGTTGTTTGAATAGTTTTACAGCAATCATTTTTGTTACTGGAAAAAAAAAACAGATAGCATATGTTTTGAGAATATACCCTTATGTGTATGCATTGTTATTTCCCTTTGTCCTATCTGTTTCAAGGAGGCAAGATGACAATGAAGAGATGAGTATTCAAATTCAAGGTCCTCCAGAAACCACCTTCGTGACTTTTGTCATGCTGCACTAAACGCTCCACATGTAAATCTATTGACCTGAAAGATATTTAGTATTATATATTTGACAGTTAGAAATTTTTATTTTTTAAATTTGTTTGTTTGTTTTAAGACAGGATTTCTCTGTGTAGCCCCAGCTATCCTGGACTCACTCTGTACACCAGGCTGGATTAGAACTCAGAGATTCACACATACCTCTGCCTCCTGAGTGCTGAAAGTAGCAGAGTGTGCCACCAACACCCAGTTTAGAAATTTTTATTTTTGTATTATGTTAAATGGATTACAATTTGTCTTAGCAATCAACTGATTTTATTCTTCTGTGAAAAGTTCTATCCTTTGGCTACTGTGAGAACTTCCTGCACTTAGCTGTTGTTTTTGTTTTGCGATCTATCAATCTTCTCAGGAAAGATCTCAAGTATCTCAGGCAATGTAGCAGACAATGACACTGAACTTTCTGACCCTTCTGTCTTTGTCTCCAGACCACTGAGGCACATGCCACTATGCCCACTTTATATAATGTTGAAAATGGGGCCTAGGACTTTATTCATGCTAGACAAAAATACTCTATCAACTGAGGTTCTTCTGAGCCCTCAACTAATTTATGTTGTCAAAACAAATATTATTGAAATGAGTTATTTCATCTCAGGAAATATATTAATTGTAAAAGAAAAAGTACCTTAGTGGTAGAGTATTTTATTGTCATGCACAAGGCCCTAAGCACATACTCGTGGCACACACACACACACACACACACACACACACACACACACACACACACACACACACACACCTGAGAGAGAGAGAGAGAGAGACAGAGACAGAGACAGAGACAGAAAGACAGAGAGAGAAAGAGAGAGAGAGAGAGAGAGATCATACGCGTTTCAACATAGCATTTTTCAATATTTTCTCATTAAGATTTATACGTGCTTTTTAAAAAAACACTCAACTAAACTAGCATGGAGTACAGTGATTCTCCCATGTTTTCATTACACTGAAGTTTTATTATGATGCCTGTTTTATGTTCAGTATGGTAGTTCATGCATCTCTGTGTGTATCTCATTACCACACCCCGAACCCTAACCAGGTACTCATTAAAACAAATATGTTCCAAAAGGCAAAGCAAAAACAACCTCCTAAACAAAATCCTAGGCATAGGAAAAACATATTGAATTCTGAAAGCTGAAATTGTACAAAATTTTTCTTAAATAAAAATTAGTGTTATTGGTTTTCTGAGGAATTTTTAGTTTTACAGATCTTATGACTATACTCTCTGTTAATACTATCTACAGTTCTCCAGAAATCCCTTCTCATATTCTCCATATAATATATATGTATACATACATACACACATGCACATATACATACATATATATCCTTAACCTAAGCAGCAAATACTCTCAAGAATTTAAATAGAAGCAGTCACTAAAGTTAGTTAAAACTTACTCAGTGGACAATTTCAATAAAGCTTAGGCATCAAATGTATGCTGACCCATGAACAAACTAAATCTGAACTTATCTTGGCTCATGGTTTATAGTTTAAGGAGACACAGCCTACTCCAACTATATAGCCATATGCACATATACATGCTAGGGTCATTAGAGGGCCATGTCCAAATTATTCAACCTTCCAAATGTGTGCCACCAGCAATGGACAAAATAGTCAAATAAATGAGCTTGTGGTTGCCCACCCCATATTCACACTGAGGGAAATAATCATCTGTAAATACCCAGAAATATCATGCTGCTACAAAAAGCAACACCAAATATTAGACATTTTAAAAATATAATCAACATGCAGGTTTTGGATAGGTCAGTCTGGATCTAGTAGGCAACCCTACCTTCTCGGCCTCCTGAGTAGCTGGAAATGCAGGAGCATGTTGCCACTCCCAGCTTACACACAAGTTTTGTTTTCAAGGACTATATTTGTACATCTTGATTGATTTCTTGTGTCCAAAGCACAGCCATATGAAACATGGTACAGACTAGCTTCAGAGACATTCATGTACTTCACCCACACTCTGAGAAACACTGATCTATATATGATATAAAAAAATCCTTAAAACATTTAGTTATAGAAGCCAATTGAGTAAGTTTGTTGGGAGCCTCAGAATATTTGAGAATGAAATTCACCAGGCCCACTAAGTAAAAGTTAAATCTTTGTCACCTTTCGCAATGTGTCAACACTGTCTACATTCATCCAAATTGTAAGCAAGCAAGCATGTCTGGATTTCCCATGTTTCCACAGAATACATTCCACTTCTGTACCTAACTGGGATTTCTGCAAGGGTGATAAAACATGCCCTTCATAGCTAGCACCACTAAAATGTTTGAACTTCAAATATCAAAATCTGAAATACAGAGGGTAGGGATAGGGTAGTCTAAGGAACAGGCATCTTCAGGCCTCTCCTGGTTTTCTACTTCTGGAAAAGTGCCCCTGTCTCAATAAGGCCCATAGGGAGTTACACTATTAGGAGGTGTAGCCTTGTTGGAAAGTGTGTCACTGGGGTGGGCTTTAAGGTTTCAATGTAAGCCTGGGCATTGGCTATCTGATATCACTTGCAATCTGAGATCCAGGTACCAGAACTCCAGTTCCTGCTAAGCATCATGTCTGCCTGCCTGCATGATGTCATGCTTCTCACCAATGATAATGGACTAAATTTCTAAACTGCAAACAAGCCCCAAATAAAGTTTTCCCTTATTAGAGTTACTATAGTTGTGGTGTCTCTTCACAATAGTGCAATACTGACAAAAGTAGGTTCCCATTATCTAGAAGAATATTCTCCTATCAAAGATGTCCATACACCACGGTTTTGAATGTTTCCCATCATTCACTGAGAACTGACACCTGGATCTTGGAAAACTATCTGAATTTATAGAGTATGAATTGGCAAAGCAACCAACTACATTGTAGCCAGGGTTAACTAGCTGTGTTGCATGGCTTCCTAGCTGTATTCCTTGGTTACTACCTGTATTCCATGGCTTACCAGCTGTATTCCTTGCCTTACTAGCTGTATTCCATGGCTACTAGCTGTATTCCTTGGCTTATTACCTGTATTCCTTGGCTTACTAGCTGTATTCCATGGGTTAACAGCTGTATTCCTTGACTTAATAGGTGTATTCCATGGAATTTAGCTATATTCCTTGGCATACTAGCTGTATTCCTTGCCTTACTGGCTGTGTTTCTTTGCATTACTAGCTGTATTCCTTTGATTTACTAGGTTGTATTCCTTGAGCTTAGATATATTCCTTGGCTTACAGCTGTATTCCTTGGCTTACTAGACTGTATTCCATGGTTTACAGGCTGTATTCCATGGCTTAACAGCTGTATTCCTTGGCATACTAGCAGTGTTTCTTGGCTTACTAGCTAGATTCCTTGGCTTACTAGATGGATTCTTTGACTGATAAGCTGCCTTCCATTGCTTACCAGGTGTATCCCTTAGCTTACTAGCTCTATTCCTTGGCTTACTAGCTGTATTCCTTGGTTTACTAGCTGTATTCCTTGACTTACCAGCTGTATTCCTTGGCTTACTAGCTGTTTTCCTTGGCTTACTAGCTATGATCCTTGGCTTACTAGCATTATTCCATGGCTTACTAGCTGGATTCCAATGCTTAACAGCTGTATTCCATGGCTTACTAACTGTATTCCTTGGCTTGCTAGCTGTATTCCTTGGCTTACTAGCTGTATTCCTTGGCTTACTAGCTGTATTCCTTGGCTTACCAACTGTATTCCTTGGCTTACTAGGTGTATTCTTTGGCTTACTAGTATTCCATGGCTTACTAGCTGTATTCCTTGGCTTACCAGCTGTATTCCTTGGCTTACTAGCTGTATTCCTTGGCTTACTAGCTGTATTCCTGGGCTTACTACCTGTATTTCTTGACGTACTAGCTGTTTTCCTTGACTTACTAGCTGTATTACTTGCTTACTAGCTGTATTCCTTGGCTTACTAGCTGTATTCCTTGGCTTACTAGCTGTGTTCCTTGGCTTACTAGCTATATTCTTTGGCTTACTAACTGTATTCCTTGGCTTACAAACTGCTGTATTCCATGGCTTACCAGCTGTATTCCTTGGCTTAGTAACTATTCCTTGGCTTACTTGATGTGTTCCTGGACTAATTAGTTATATTCCTTGGCTTACTAGTTGTATTCCATGGGATACTAAGTGTATTCCTTGGCTTACTAGCTGTATTCCTTGGCTTACTAGCTATATTCCTTGGCTTACTAGCTGTATTCCTTGACAAGCTTATTCAAATAGCTGTATTCCTTGGCCTACTAGCAGTTCCTTGGCTTACTAGCTGTATTCCTTGGCTTACTAGGTGTATTCCTTGGCTTACCAGCTGTATTCCTTGGCTTACCAGCTGTATTCCATGGCTTACCAGCTGTATTCCTTGGCTTACTAGCTGTGTTCCTTGGCTTACTAGCTGTATTCCATGGCTTACTAGCTGTATTCCTTGGTATACTAGCTATGTTCCAAGACTTATTAGCTGTATTCCATGGCTTACTAGCTGTATTCCTTGCTTACTAGCTGTATTCCTTGGCTTAATAGCTGTATTCCTTGGCTTACTAGCTGTATTTCTTGGCTTAAGAGCTGTATTCCATGGCTTACTAGCTGTGTTCCTGGACTTACTAGCTATATTCCTTGGGTTACTAGCTGTATTCCATGGCTTAGCAGCTGTATTCCTTGGCTTACTACCTGTATTACTTGGCTTACTAGCTGTATTCCTTGTATTACCGCCTGTATTCCTTGGCTGACTTGCTGCATTCCAATGCTTTCCAGATGTATTCCATGACTTACTAGCAGTGTTCCATGGCTTACCAGCTGTATTCCTTGGATTACTAGCTGTATTCCTTGGCTTACTAGCTGTATTCCTTGACTGACAAGCTGTGTTCCATTGGCTTAACAGGTGTATTCCTTGTCTTACCCGATGTATTCCATGGCTTACTAGCTGTATTCCTTGGCTTACTAGCTGTATTCCTTGGATTACTAGCTCTGTTCCTCGGCTTACTAGCTGTGTTCCTTGGCTTACTAGCTGTGTTCCTTGGCTTACTAGAATTATTCCATGGCTTACTTGTTCTATTCCAATGCTTACCACCTGTTTTCCATGGTTTCCTAGCTGTATTCCTTGGCTTACTAGCTGTATGCCTTGGCATACAAGCTGTATTCCTTGGCTTACCAGCTGTATTCCATGGCTTACCAGCTGTATTCCTTGGCTTACTTCTGTATTCCTTGGCTTACTAGCTGTATTCCTTGGCTTACTGCTGTATTCCTTGGCTTGCTAGCTGTATTCCATGGCTTACTAGCTGTATTCCTTGGCTTACTAGCTGTATTCCTTGGCTTACTAGCTGTGTTCCTTGGCTTACTAGCTGTGTTCCTTGGCTTACTAGCTGTATTCCTTGGCTTACTAGTTGTATTCCTTGGCTTACTAGCTGTATTCCTTGACTTACTAGCTGTGGCTTACTAGCTGTATTCCTTGGCTTACTAGCTATATTCCTTGGCTTACTAGCTGTATTCCATGGCTTACAAGCTGTATTCCATGCTTACTAGCTATTCCTTGGCTTACTAGCTGTATTCCTTGGCTTACTAGCTGTATTCCTTGGCTTACTAGCTGTATTCCTTGGCTTACTAGCTGTGTTCCTTGGCTTACTAGCTGTGTTCCTTGGCTTACTAGCTCTGTTCCATGGCTTACTAGCTGTATTCCTTGGCTTACTAGCTGTATTTCTTGGCTTACTAGCTGTGTTCCTTGGCTTACTAACTGTGTTCCTGGCTTACTAGCTGTGTTCCTTGGTTTACTAGCTGTATTCCTTGGATTACTAGCTGTATTCCTTGGCTTACTAGCTGTATTCCTTGGCTTACTAGCTGTATTCCTTGGCTTACTAGCTGTGTTCCTTGGCTTACTAGCTGTGTTCCTTGGCTTACTAGCTGTGTTCCTTGGATTACTAGCTGTGTTCCTTGGCTTACTATGTGTTTCTGGCTTACTAGCTGTGTTCCTTGGCTTACTAACTGTGTTCCTGGCTTACTAGCTGTATTTTCCTTGGATTACTAGCTGTATTCCTTACTAGCTGTATTCCATGGCTTACTAGCTGTATTCCTTGGCTTACTAGCTGTATTCCTTGGCTTACTAGCTGTGTTCCTTGGCTTACTAGCTGTGTTCCTTGGCTTACTAGCTGTATTCCATGGCTTACCAGCTGTATTCCTTGACTTACTACCTGTATTCCTTGGCTTACAAGCCGTATTCCGTGGCTTAAAGCTGTATTCCACACCTTACTACCTGTGTTCCATGGCTAACTTGCTGTGTTCCTTGGCCTACTAGCTGTAATCCTTGACATACTAGTTGTGTTCCTTGGCTTACTAGCTGTGTTCCTTGACTTACTAGCTATATTCCTTGGCTTACTAGATGTATTCCTTAGATTATCAGCTGTATTCCGGTTGCTTACCAGGTGTATCCCTTTGCTTACTTGCTGTATTCCTTGGCTTAGGAGCTTTATTCCTTGGCTTACAAGCTGTATTCCTTGGCTTACCAGCTGTATTCCTTGGCTTACCAACTGTATTCCTTGGCATACTCACTGTGTTCCTTGGCCTACTAGCTATGTTCTTTGGCTTACTAGCTGTATTCCATTACTAGGGGAATTCCTTGGCTACTAGCTGTATTCCATGGCTTACTAGCTGTATTCCTTGCTTACCAGATGTGTGTTCCTTGGCTTACTAGCATTATTCCATGGCTAACTAGCTGTATTCCACTGCGTACCAGCTGTATTCCAGGGCTTACTAACTGTATTCCTTGGCTTACTAGACATATTCCTTGGCTTACTAGCTGTATTCCTTGGCTTACTAGGTGTATTCCTTGGCTTACTAGGTGTATTTCTTGGCTTACTAGTTGTATTCCATGGCTTATTAGCTGTATTTCTTGGCTTACTAGCTGTGTTCCTGGACTTACTAGCTATATTCCTTGGCTTACTAGCTGTATTCCTTGGCTTAGTATCAGAATTCCTTCGTTTCCTTGGCTTACTAGCTGTATTCCTTGGCTTACTAGCTGTATTCCTTGGCTTACTAGCTGTATTCCTTGGCTTACTAGCTGTATTCCTAGGCTTACTAGCTGTGCTCCTTGACTTACTAGCTGTATTCCCTGGCTTACTCTCTATGTTCATTGGCTGACAAGCTGTATTCCAATTTTGACAAAGTGTATTCCTTGGCTTTCTAGCTGTATTCCTTGGATTACTAGCTGTATTCCTTGGCTTACTAGCTGTATTCCATTGCCTACCAGCTCTATTCCTTGGTTTACTAGCTGTATTCCTTGGCTTACTAGCTGTGTTCCTTGGCTTACTAGCTGTATTACTTGGCTTACTAGCTGTATTCCTTGGCTTACTAGCTGTACTCCCGGCACACTAGCTGTATTCCTTGGCTTACTAGCTGTATTCCTTGGCTTACTAGCTGTATTCCTTGGATTACTAGCTGTGTTCCTTGGCTTACTAGCTGTGTTCCTTGGCTTACTAGCTGTATTCCTTGGCTTACTAGGCGTAATCCTTGGCATACTAGCTCTATAACTTGTCTTACTAGCTGTATTCCTTGACTTACTAGCTGTGCTCCTTGGCTTACTAGCTGTAGTCCTTTGCTTACTACCTGTATTCCTTGGCTTACTAGCTGAATTCCTTTTCTAACAAGCTGTTTACCTTGAATTACTAGCTGTATTCCTTGGCTTACTAGCTGTATTCCTTGGTTACTAGCTGTATTCTGGCTTACTAGCTGTATTCCTTGGCTTACCAGCTGTATTCCATGGCTTCATAGCTCTTATCCATGGCTTACTAGCTGTATTCCTTGGCTTACTAGCTGTATTCCTTGGCTTACTAGCTATATTCCTTGGATTACTAGCTGAATTCCTTGGCTTACTAGCTGTTTTCATGGCTTACTAGCTGTATTCCTTGGATTACTAGCTGTGTTCCTTGGCTTTGTAGTTGTATTCCATGCCTTAGCTTACTAGCTGTATTCCTTGGCTTACTAGCTGTATTCCTTGGCTTACTACGCTGTATTCCTTGCTTACCAGCTGTATTCCTGGGCTTACTAGCTGTACTCCTTGGCTTACTAGCCGTGTTCCGTGGATTCGAAGCTGTGTTCCTTGGATTACTAGCTGTATTCCATGGCTTACTAGGTGTATTTCATGGCTTATTATGTGTTCCGTGGCTTACTAGCTGTGTTCCTTGGCTTACTAGCTGTATTCCATGGCTTACTAGCTGTATTCCATGGCTGTATTACCCTTCCATGGCTTACTAGCTGTGTTCCTGGCTTACTACCTGTATTCAAGGCTTACCAGCATTATTCCATGGCTTACTAGCTGTATTCCAATGCTTTCCAGCTGTATTCCATGGATTACTAGCTGTATTCCTTGGCTTACTAGCTGTATTCCTTGGCTTACTAGCTGTGTTCCTTGGCTTACTAGCTGTATTCCTTGGCTTACTAGCTGTATTCCTTGGCTTACTAGCTGTATTCCTTGGCTTACTAGCTGTATTCCTGGGCTTACTAGCTGTGTTCCTTGTCTTACTAGCTGTGCTCCTTGGCTTACTAGCTGTGTAACCTGGCTTATAGCTGTGTTCCTTGGCTTTCTAGCTGTGTTCCTTGGCTTACAAGCTTGTTCTTTGGCTTACTAGTTGTATTCCACGGCTTAATAGCTGTATTCCATGGCTAATACCTGTATTCCTTGGCTGACACGCTGTATTCCAATGCTTACCAAATGTTCCATGACTTACTAGCTGTATTCATGGCTTACTAGCTGTATTCCTTGGCTTACCAGCTGTATTCCTTGGCTTACTAGCTGTATTCCATGGCTTGCTAGCTGTATTCCTTGGCTTACTAGTTGTGTTCATTGGCTTACTAGCTCTGTTCCTTGGCTTACTAGCTGTGTTCCTTGGCTTACTAGCTGTGTTCCATGGCTTACTAGCTGTATTCCATGGCTTACTAGCTGTATTCCATGGCTTATTAGCTGTGTTCCATGGCTTACTACCTGTGTTCCATGGCTTACTAGCTGTGTTCCATGGATTACTAGCTGTGTTCCTTGGCTTACTAGCTGTGTTCCTTGGCTTACTAGCTGTATTCCATGGCTTACTTGTTCTATTCCAATGCTTACCACCTGTTTTCCATGGTTTCCCAGCTGTATTACTTGACTTACTAGTTGTATTCATTGGCATACTTGCTGTATTCCTTGGCTTACCAGCTGTATTCCTTGGCTTACTAGCTGTATTCCTTGGCTTACTAGCTGTATTCCGTGGCTTACTAGCTGTATTCCTTGGCTTACCAGCTGTTTTTTCGGCTTCCTAGCTGTATTCCTTGGCTTACTAGCTGTATTCCTTCGCTTACTAGTTGTATTCCTTGGCTTACTACCTGTATTCTTTGGCTTACTACCTGTATTCCTTGGCTTACCAGCTGTATCCCTTGGCTTTCTAGCTGTGTTCCTTGAAACACTAGCTATATTCCTTGGCTAATTAGCTGTGTTCCTTGGCTTACTAGCTGTGTTCCTTGCCTTACCAGCTGTGTTCCTTGGCTTACTACCTGTACTAGCTGTGTTCCTTGGCTTACTAGTTGTATTGCTTTGCTTACTAGCTAATTCCTTGGCTTACTAGCTGTATTCCTTGGCTTACTAGCTGTGTTCCTTGGCTTACTAGCTGTATTCCTTGGCTGTATTACATGGCTTACCAGCTGTATTCCTTGGCTTACTAGCTGTTATTCCATGGCTTACTAGCTGTGTTCCTTGGCTTACTAGCTGTGTTCCTTGGCTTACTAGCTGTATTCCTTTGCTTTCCAGCTGTATTCCTTGAATGACACAGTGTATTCCATGGCTTACTAACTGTATTCCGTGGCTTACTCGCTGTATTCCTTGGCTGACAAGCTGTATTCCAATGCTTACCAGATGTATTCCTTGGCTTACTAGCTGTATTCCTTGGACTTACTAGCTGTATTCCTTGGCTTCCTAGCTGTATTCCTTGGCTTACAAGCTGTATTCCTTGGCTTACCAGCTGTATTCCAATGCTTACCAGCTGTATTCCTTGGCTTACTAGCTGTATTCCTTGGCTTACTAGCAGTATTTCTTGGCTTACTAGCTGTATTCCTTGGCTTACTAGCTGTATTCCTTGACTTACTAAGCTGTATTCCTTGACTTACTAGGTGTATCCCTTATTAGCTGTGTTCCATGGTTTACTAGCTGTGTTCCATGGATTACTAGCTGTGTTCCTTGGCTTACTAGCTGTGTTCCTTGGCTTACTAGCTGTGTTCCTTGGCTTACTAGCTGTATTCCATGGCTTACTAGTTGTATTCCTAAGCTTACTAGCTAGCTGACCATGGCTAAATAGCTGTATTCCTTGGATTAGTAGCTGTGTAGCTTGGATTACTAGCTGTATTCCTTGGTTTACCAGCTGTATTCCTTGGCTTACTAGCTGTATTGCTTGACTTACTAGCTGTGTTCCTTGGCTTACTAGCTGTATTCCTTGGCTTACTAGCTTGTTCCTTGGCTTACTAGCTGTGTTCCTTGGCTTACTAGCTGTGTTCCTTGGCTTACTAGCTGTATTCCTTGGCTTACTAGCTGTATTCCTTGGCTTACCAGCTGTATTCCTTGGCTTACTAGCTCTATTCCATGGCTTCCTAGCTCTATTCCATGGCTTACTAGTTGTATTCCTTGGCTTACTAGCTGTGTTCTTTGGCTTACTAGCTTTATTCTATGGCTTACTTGCTGTTTTCCATGGCTTACTACCTGTGTTCCATGGCTTACTAGCTGTGTTCCGTGTTCCCTGTGTTTGATGGCTTACTAGCTGTGTTCCATGGCTTACTAGCTGTATTCCTTGGCTTACCATCTGTGTTCCTTGGCTTACTAGCTGTATTCCTTGGCTTACTAGCTGTATGCCTTGGCTTACTAGCTGTATGCCTTGGATTATTATCTGTGTTCCTTGGCTTACTAGCATTATTCCATGGCTAACTAGCTGTATTCCACTGCGTACCAGCTGTATTCCAGGGCTTACTAACTGTATTCCTTGGCTTACTAGATATATTCCTTGGCTTCCTAGCTGTATTCCTTGGCTTACTAGCTGTATTCCTCGGCTTACTAGCTGTGTTCCTTGGCTTACTAGCTGTATTCCTTGGCTTACTAGCTGTATTCCTTGGCTTACTAGCTGTATTCCTGGCTTACCACCTGTAGCCTTCCATGGCTTACTAGCTGTATTCCTTGACTTTCTAGCTGTGTTCCTGGACTTACTATCGATATTCCTTGGCTTACTAGCTGTACTTCTTGGCTTACTAGCTGTGTTCCGTGGCTTTCTAGCTGTGTTCCTTGGCTTACTAGCTGTATTCCATTGCTTACTAGCTGTATTCCATGGCTTATTACCTGTCTTCCATGGTTTACTACCTGTATTCATGGCTTACTAGCTGTGTTCTATGGCTTACTACCTCTATTCCTTGGCTTACTAGCTGTGTTCCATTGGCTTACTAGCTGTGTTCCTTGGCTTACTAGCTGTGTTCCTTGGCTTACTGGTTGTATTCCATGGCTTACTAGCTGTTTTCCATGGCTAACTTGCTATACTCCTTTTTTTACTAGCTGTATTCCATGGCTTACTAGCTGTATTCCACGGCATATTAGCTGTATTTCCAAGGTTCCATTACTAGCTGTATTCCTTGGCTTACTAGCTGTGTTCCTTGGCTTACTAGCTGTGTTCCTTGGCTTACTAGCTGTGTTCCATGGCTTACAAGCTGTGTTAGCTGTATTCCTTGGCTTACTAGCTGTATTCCTTGACTTACAAGCTGTATTCCAATGGGACCAGGTGTATTCCTTGGTTACTAGCTGTATTCCTTGGCTTACTAGCTGTATTCCGTGGCTTACTAGCTGTATTCCTTGCTTACTAGCTGTATTCCTTGGCTTACTAGCTGTATTCCTTGGCTTACTAGCTGTATTCCACTAGCTGTATTCCTTGGCTTACTAGCTGTATTCCATGGCTTACCAGCTGTATTCCTTGGCTTACTAGCTGTATTCCTTGGCTTACTAGCTGTGTTCCTTGGCTTACTAGCTGTGTTCCTTGGCTTACTAGCTGTGTTCCTTGGCTTACTAGCTGTGTTCCTTGGCTTACTAGCTGTGTTCCTTGGCTTACTAGCTGTGTTCCTTGGCTTACTAGATGTATTCCTTGGCTTACAGCTGTATTCCATGGCTTACTAGCTGTATTCCTTGGCTTACTAGCTGTATTCCTTGGCTTACTAGCTGTATTCCTTGGCTTACAAGCTGTATTCCTTGGCTTACTAGCTGTATTCCATTGCTTACTAGCTGTATTCCTTGGCTTACTAGCTGTATTCCTTGGCTTACAGCTGTGTTCCATGGCTTACTAGCTGTATTCCTTGGCTTACTAGCTGTATTCCATGGCTTACCAGCTGTATTCCTTGGCTTACCTGTATTCCTTGGCTTACTAGCTGTATTCCTTGGCTTGCTAGCTGTGTTCATTGGCTTACTAGCTGTATTCCTTGGCTTACTAGCTGTGTTCCTTGGCTTACTAGCTGTATTCCTTGGCTTATCACCTGTAATCCTTGGCTTACTAGCTGTATTCCTTGGCTGTATTCCATGGCTTACTAGCTGTATTCCTTGGCTTACTAGCTGTATTCCTTGACTTACTAGCTGTGTTCCTTGGCTTACTAGCTGTGTTCCTTGGCTTACTAGCTGTGTTCCTTGGCTTACTAGCTTGTATTCCATGGCTTACTAGCTGTGTTCCATGGCTTACTAGCTGTGTTCCTTGGCTTACTAGCTGTGTTCCTTGGCTTACTAGCTGTATTCCATGGCTTACTAGCTGTATTCCTTGGCTTACTAGCTGTGTTCCAGGCTTACTAGCTGTATTCCATGGCTTACTAGCTGTATTCCATGGCTTACTAGCTGTATTTCCGTGGCTTACTTTCTGTATTCTTGGCTTACTAGCTATATTCCAATGGCTTACCAGCTGTATTCCTTGGCTTACTAGGTGTATTCCTTTGCTTACTAGCTGTATTCCTTGGCTTACTAGCTGTATTCCTTGGCTTACTAGCTGTATTCCTTGGCTTACTATCTGAATTCCTTGATTACTAGCTGTATTCCTTGGCTTACTAGCTGTATTCCTTGGCTTACCAGCTGTATTCCGTTGGCTTACCAGCTGTATTCCTGGATTACTAGCTGTACTCCTTGGCTTACTAGCTGTGTTCCTTGGCTTACTAGCTGTGTTCCTTGGGTTACTAGCTGCGTTCCTTGGCTTACTAGCTAGTTGTATTCCATGGCTTACCAGCTGTATTCCTTGGCTTACTACTGTATTCAGCTTACTAGCTGTATTCCTTGACTTACCAGCTGTATTCCTTGGCTTACTAGCTGTATTCCTTGGCTTACTAGCTGTATTCCTTGGCTTCCTAGCTGTATTCCTTGGTTTCTACTAGCTGTATTCCATGTCTTACTAGCTATGTTCCTTGGTTAACTAGCAATATTCCATGGCTTCCTAGCTGTATTCCAATGCTTACCTGATGTATTCCATGGCTTACTAGCTGTATTCCTTGGTTACTAGCTGTATAATGCTTACCAGCTGTATTCCACATCTAGATGTGTATAACTAGACAGGTGTATTCCTTGGCTTACTGGCTGTATTCCATGGCGTTTAGCTGTGTTCCTTGGCTACTAGCTGTGTTCCTTGGCTTACTAGCTGTGTTCCTTGGCTTACTAGCTGTATTCCTTGGCTTACCAGCTGTATTCCTTGGCTTACTACTGTATTCCATGGCTTACTAGCTGTATTCCTTGGCTTACTAGCTGTATTCCTTGGCTTACAAGCTGTATTCCTTGGCTTACCAGCTGTATTCCTTGGCTTACTAGCTGTATTCCTTGGCTTACCTTATGGCTTACCTGTATTCCTTGGCTTACAAGCTGTATTCCATGGCTTACTAGCTGTATGTTCTAGCTTTATTCATGGCTTACTAGCTGTGTTCCTTGGCTTACTAGCTCTGTTCCATGGATTACTAGCTGTATTCCATGGCTTACTAGCTGTGTTCCTTGGCTTACTAGCTGTGTTCCTTGGCTTACTAGCATTATTCCATGGCTTACTAGCTGTATTCCATGGCTTACCAGCTGTATTCCTTGGCTTACTAGCTGTGTTCCTTGGCTTACTAGCTGTGTTCCTTGGCTTACTAGCTGTATTCCATGGCTTACCTGTAATCCATGGCTTACTAGCTGTATTTACTACCTGTGTTCCATGGATTTCTAGCTGTGTTCCTTAGCTGTGTTCCTTGGCTTACTAGCTGTATTCCTTGACTTTCTAGCTGTGTTCCTGGACTTACTATCGATATTCCTTGGCTTACTAGCTGTATTTCATTGCTTACCAGGTGTATTCCTTGGCTTATTAGCTGTATACCTTGTCTTACTAGCTGTATTCCTTTTTGTACTAGCTGTATTCCATTGCTTACCAGCTATATTGCTTGGCTTACTCGGTGTGTTCCTTGACTTACTAGCTATATTCCCTTGCTTACTAGTTGTATTCCTTGGCTGACAAGCTGTACTCCAATGCTTACTAGCTGTATTCCTTGGCTTACTAGCGGTATTCCTTGACTTACAACCTGTATTCCTTGGCTTACTAGCTGTATTCCTTGGCTTACTAGCTGTGTTCCTTGGCATACTAGCTGTATTCCATGGCTTACTAGCTGTATTCCATGGCTTATTAGCTGTGTTTCTTGGCTTACTAGGCTGTACTTGGCCTGATATGTTCCATGACTTACTAGCTGTGTTCCCTGGCTTACTCGCTGTGTTCCTTGGCTTACTAGTTGTATTCCATGGCTTACTAGCTGTATTCCATGGCTTACTAGCTGTATTTCATGGCTTACTAGCTGTGTTCCATGGCTTACTACCTGTGTTCCTTGGCTTACTAGCTGTGTTCCTTGGTTTACTAGCTGGGATGTTCCTTGGCTTACTAGCTGTGTTCCTTGGCTTACTAGTTGTATTCCATGGCTTACTAGCTGTATTCCATGGCTTATTCTAACTGTATTCTTGGCTTATTAACTGTATTCCTTGGCTTACTAGCTGTATTCCATGGCTGTATTCTTGGCTTATTAACTGTATTCCTTGGCTTACTAGCTGTATTCCATGGCTTACATGCTGTATTCCATGGATTACCAGCTGTATTCCTTGGCTTCCTAGCTATATTCCTTGGCTTACTAGCTGTATTCCTTGGCTTACTAGCTCTATTCCTGTATTCCTTGGCTGACACGCTGTATTCCAATGATTACCAGCTGTATTCCATGGCTTACTAGCTGTATTCCATTGCTTACCAGCTGTATTCCTTGGCTCACTTGCTGTATTCCTTTGCTAACTCGCTGTATTCCAATGCCTACCAGCAGTATTCCTTGCCTTACTAGCTGGGTTCCTTAGTTTACTAGCTGTATTTCTTGCCTTACTAGCTGTATTCCTTGGCTTACCAGCTGTTATTCCTTGCTTATCCCTGTAGGCTTACTAGCTGTATTCCATGGCTTACTAGCTGTATTCCTTGGCTTACCAGCTGTATTCCTTGGCTTACTACCTGTATTCCTTGGCTTACTACGACTGTATTCCTTGGCTTACCAGCTGTATTCCTTGCTTACTAGCTGTATTCCATGGCTTACCAGCTGTATTCCTTGGCTTACTAGACCTTGGCTGACACGCTGTATTCCAATGCTTACCAGTTGTATTCCTTGGCTTACTATTTGTATTCCATGGCTTACCAGCTGTATTCCTTGGCTTACAAGCTGTATTCCTTGGCTTACCAGCTGTATTCCTTGGCTTACTAGCTGTGTTCCTTGGCTTACTAGCTATGTTCCTTGGCTTACTAGCATTATTCCATGGCTTACTAGCTGTATTCCAATGCTTACCAGCTGTATTCCATGGCTTACTAACTGTATTCCTTGGCTTACTAGCTGTATTCCTTGGCTTACTAGCTGTATTCCTTGGCTTACTAGCTGTATTACCTGGCTTACTAGCTGTATTCCTTGGCTTACTAGCTGTATTCCTTGGCTTACCAGCTGTATTCCATGGCTTACCAGCTGTATTCCTTGGCTTACTAGCTGTGTTCATTGGCTTACTAGCTCTGGTCCATGCTTACTAGCTGTGTTCCTGGCATACTAGCTTATTCCATGGCTTACTAGCTGTATTCCATGGCTTACTAGCTGTATTCCATGGCTTACTAGCTGTGTTCCTTGGCTTACTAGCTGTGTTCCTTGGCTTACTAGCTGTGTTCCTTGGCTTACTAGCTGTTTCCTTGGCTTACTAGCTGTATTCCTTGGCTTACCAGCTGTATTCCTTGGCTTACCAGCTGTATTTGGCCTAATGGATTACTAGCTGTATTCCATGGCTTACTAGCTGTATTCCATGGCTTATTAGCTGTGTTCCATGGCTTACTACCTGTGTTCCATGGCTTACTAGCTGTATTCCATGGCTTACTAGCTGTGTTCCTGGCTTACTAGCTGTGTTCCATGGCTTACTAGCTGTGTTCCTTGGCTTACTAGCTGTGTTCCTTGGCTTACTAGCTGTGTTCCTTGGATTACTAGCTGTGTTCCTTGGCTTACTAGCTGTGTTCCTTGGCTTACTAGTTGTATACCACAGCTTACTAGCTGTATTCCATGGCTTACTAGCTGTATTCCTTGGCTTACTAGCTGTATTCCTTGGCTTACTAAGCTGTATTCCTTGGCTTACTAGCTGTATTCCTTGGCTTACTAGCTGTATTCCTTGGCTTACTAGCTGTGTTCCTTGGCTTACTAGCTCGTGTTTCATGGCTTACTAGCATTATTCCTTGGCTTACTAGCTGTATTCCTTGGCATACTAGCTGTATTCCTTGGCTTACTAGCTGTATTCCTTGGCTTACTAGGTGTATTCCATGGCTTACTAGCTAATTTCCTTGGCTTAATAGCTGTATTTCAAGGCTTACTAGCTGTATTCCATGGCTTACTTGCTGTTTTGCATGGCTTATTAGCTGTGTTCCATGGCTTACTAGCTGTATTCCATGGCTTACCAGCTGTAGCTGTATTCCATGGATTACCAGCTGTATTCCTTGGCTTACCTAGGTGTATTCGACTTGCTTACTAGCTGTATTCCTTGGCTTACTAGCTGTATTCAATGGTTTACTAGCTGTATTCAATGGCTTAATAGCTGTGTTAGTTGGCTTACTGGCTGTGTTCCTTGTCTTACTAGCTGTATTCCTTGGCTTACTAGCTGTATTCCATGGCTTACTATCTGTGTTCTTTGGCTTACTAGCTGTATTCTTGGCTTACTAGCTGTGTTCCT
>NC_046172.1:118865941-118958081 GCF_011064425.1 Rattus rattus | reverse complement strand
CTAGAATCTAGAATTCAAGGACTGAATTCTGAGTTATTGTTGCCTGCTTTTAGGCCTGGTTAGTGGGCCCCAACAACCAGGACACACTCGACTTGAACTCCCTTTGTAGTCCACATTGAATTTGGTGATCCTTCACTGTGTCTTCACCAATTATTCCCAATTCAAACCTGTCCTTGAGTTTTCTTATTTACATATTTTATTTATTTATATTTGATAGATCTTGTTAGGGCAAACCCAAGTTGTCTTAGAACTCTCAATTCTGCTTTGTCTTTACTCACTGTTAGGAATACAGATGTACACAATATCCACACCCAGTATGGCCAAATCTTGTTCTTTCTTCCTTCCTGCCTCTCTCATCCTCCTCCCTCTCCCTCCTTCCTATCCTCCTTCTTTTTCCTTTTTTTGGAACAGAGTCTCTTTATGTAGTACTGGCTGTCACTGTATGGAAGTTCTCGTTGGCTGGCCTTTATAAAGATCCACCTGTCTGGCCTTCAGCCTCATAGAGTGCTGAGATTAAAGATAATGTAGCACCATGCCCAACCAAATTTGGTTTCTTCATTTGCAACATGGCTTGTGTCAAAGAAATACAGATCCTACCTACTTTCGTAAATGTCTCCCACAGAATGTTGAATACAAGTAAGAATAGAATATTTAAATAAGTGATAAAAATTTGATAACAAATGATAACTGCTCACTACTTCAGCCCATTTTACCTACACTAGAATATATACTAACCTGAGGTAAAAGTTAATCAAAACAACAATGGATTTTAGAGTATGCCTTTGCCCAGCATGTTGGGGTCAAAGGAACATCGCAAAAATTCAAGGAACTATTATTCTAAAGTGCTTATGGCAAGAGTACATGGAAGGAGTTATCCTGTATACAATGCCTTTAATGAACCTCTTACCTGATTGTTCTTTAAACAAAAGATTCTTAAACTGAGCTCCCTCCACCTCTAAAGAATTGAGGGATGGCACTTGCAAAATACGAGACTGTACCAATATTAGTAGATTAGCAGTGACTCGGTCTTCTCTCTCTCTCTCTCTCTCTCTCTCTCTCTCTCTCTATATATATATATATATATATATATATATATATATATATATATGTAAAACCATGAGCAAATCAAGTAAGTGTCAGAGCATGGGCAGTAAAAGATAAGTGGGAATTTTCAGTTTGGACTAATGAAATAGTCAAAAGCAGTTGAACAGAACTGCAAGAACAGAAGAAAGTATGCAAACAAGTTGGCCCATTTAAAAATACTTTTAAACAAGAAAGTGTGTTGAGCATTGAGTGAGGTGCTGAAGAATTTTGTGAAATATCCCTTAAGGCATTCCTGCCCCACAGGATGAAGAACATGGACGCCAGACGCCTGCAGTGAGTTGAGAGGTGTGTTGTTTTCAGGGCGCTTGCTGAATTCTGAGTATCTCTCAAAGACAGAGTTCATTTGCTAAGATTGCCACATGAAGCATTGACTTTCAATTGCCAACTGAAAAATGATGCCATTGCCAAGAGGCTGACAGGTGGTAACACAGTACTGCAGTCCTCAGCTCAACACCAGCTAGTGTGGAAGGAGAGCGGACCTTGGGGACTCATAAGATGCCCTTAGTGAAGTTACAGCATGACTTCCAGGGATTTTTTAAGTCAGGGTCTTATGGTTAGATGGGCCTTGAACAAATTAGGCAAAACTCCATTCTGAGGCCATAAGACTGTATATTTTTCATCTAGGACTTTGAACTGCATTAAGGGATGGTAATATCATGAACAGAGAATATGAAATTGACGATTCTACTCCTAAAAGACATAGGCTTCTCAGAGTCAATGACACAGGAAATCTTAGGGAAAAAAAAACCCAATCTGTTCCTCCATTATAGCAGTGTTATTTTTCTCATCACAACATGTACTAGAGGATAAATCAATTTAACAAGAGAAAGGTCTCCTTGCAGCCTCGCCTAAGTTCATAGTTAATTCATTCTTTTACTTTCCTCATCTGAGATGTATCCCTTCTAGTAAGTGGAGAACAATTATTACGTTAAATACTAGTAAATGAGGAAAACTCAGAAACAAACAAACAAAAAAACTTCTCCACAGGTAGAGAAAGCTTTATTTGCTCCCATTCTTTCTTCAGAAGACAGAATGGTGGAGGAGTATTTCCAATGTTTCCACCTCTGTAGCAAAAACCATCAACTTACACAACTGAATTACACACACACACATACATGCATAGCACATACATACATATCACATATATACATATATATGTGTTGTGTGCATATATTTCCATATATACACAGATATATATTTTCTATAAGTCCATGTATCTCCACAGAGCACAGATATCACCAATTTTTTAATACAATTCTTGTGATTAAATACTTTAGATTTTGTAGCTCTCAGTTGAATATTCTGCATTTAAGTTTTTGTAAAAAAAATTTACAACTCTTCAAAGCTGTAAAAGCCATTATGGGCTCTTAGGTGGAGTAAACAGGGCCCAATCCATGCCGCAGAGCCCTTGCATTATTGCAAAGCTATTTACATACTAGTGAGATTGATATATTTGTTTTATAAGGAATTACATCATAGGGGGCAGAGAGTCTGCTCAGTGGTTAAGGCTCTTACTGCTGTGCAAAAGATCCAGTATTTGTTTTCTGTAATCAAACTCTTATATATCTATAAGGACAGAAAACTTTGTATGTAAAATACAGTAAAAACATGACAGTTCCGGGCTGGAGAGATGGGTCAGCAGTTAAGACTGCACTTCCAGAGGTCCTGAGTTCAATTCTCAGCAACCACATGGTGGCTCACAACAACCTGAGATCAACATCCTCTTGTAGTGTGTGTGGACAGGCTACACCACATATATAAATAAAATAAATGGCCAAATTTTTAGTATATATATATTCATAGGGAATAACCATGATTAGAAAATCCCATCTAAATTTAAAATACCTAAACAGTTTTGTGCCATAAACTCTTATTTAAGGACAAGTAAGCCTCAGCCATAGCTTCTCTCTGTCTCTGTCTCTGTCTGTCTGTCTGTCTCTCTATCTCTCTGTCTCTCTGTCTCTGTCTCTGTCTCTCAGCCTTAGCTTTTTAAATAATAGGTATTGTTACCATATGCATCACAGAATTTAACATTGGGGAGTGCATATAAAAATTGTCAACATCAGGCTGGAGAGATGGCTCAGCTGTTTAGCATACTAACTACAGAGGTCCTGAGTTCAAATCCCAGCAACCACATGGTGGCTCACAACCATCTATAATGGAATCTGATGCCCTCTTCTGGTGTGTCTGAAGACGGCTACAGAATACTTATATATAATAAATAAATGACTAAAAAAAAAGAGGCCTACATGTAATGACTGAGCTTGGCTGCAATGGTCATCTCGAATGACATCTGATTTCCTTCTAACAATGCCCAGCAGCACTGGAAAGGCTGGGCCTAATCAGGCACACAGAGAGGGAACATTTCACCCCATGGAGCACCATCTAAGGTTACTCTAGCTGAAAGACCAATCACTGCTATCCAATCAGAGGACTCAGAATTCACGTTTTATAAACATGGGCAAAGTAAGCAATGTAAGACCCGAAAGAATGTTCTCCATATGTCCATTTTATGATGGACTTAAGAAGTCAAATAGAGGAGCAACAGCAAACACCTATTATGACTTACGGAATTTTCTAGACAGTGTTCTGAAAAGTGGCTAACCATCTGAGCAGGAAAAGAAAAAAGAAGCAAACCCTGGCCGTGAGACAGAGACGTACTTAACGTGAAATGAGAACTACACGGGCGAGAAGGGAGTGAGAAGAAGGAGGATGTAAGATGCACCGAGGAAGCCCATCCTCGTTCCTGTGTTCTTTCCATATGGACCACTTTACGAGATAAAAAGAACAACACCAACTGGACTGGGCGCAGGTGGGGCAAAGGCTGCCAGAAGAATGTGGTCAGGTGTTGGAGAGGATAAAATCCCCCTCACGAGGGGAAAGGGCTGCGGTTCCCCGAGGCCAAGTAAACCTTAAAAGAACGGAGCCTACCCATCAATGCCAGCAGAGACTAAAACTTCAATGGGTGAAACCCAATCTGAAACAATAAACCTCCCATTCAACTGGCTTTCTGGCTCTGGTGTTTGTATTTCTGATTGTCCTTGGATGCTATGCTGTGGTAGTGAGTGGTTTGATTCAGGTCCAGCCTTCTGAAGGCTGGCTCTCAGAGAGGGCAGCTCTGAACAGGAGGGCTGCAGGACCTAATGGCTAGAGTTGACATGGGGTTAAGTATGTGAAAAGCCATTTGTGTTCAGGGAGCCGAGCTCCACAGCTGCCTTTAGGACCAAAAAGTATAGTGGTCGGATCAGTGATTTCTTAATACAAATCCTAGCTTTTGTTGCGGCTTGCGTTCTCATGGGAATGGGGCCAAAAAGAGAGCGAACTGTGTGTCCGTGCAGGTAGCCATTTTGATTTTGATTACAACTCTGGGTTTGGAACAGAGTTGTTTGGATTTCGACACATCAGGTCCATGTGACAGGATAGGTTCCATGTGGGGCCTCCAGTCTCTTGAGGGTTAGGTGCATCTTCTCTGACTAAACCCAGACCCGGGCTGTCCTCTGCTGTATATGTGTTGGGGGCCCCATATCTGCTAGTGTATGCTGCCTGGTTGGTGGTCCAGTGTGTCTGAGAGATCTTGGGGATCCAGGTTAATTGAGACTGCTGGTTCTCCTACAGGGTCAACCTCTTCAGTTTCTTCCAGCTTTTCCCTAATTCAAACACAGGGGTCAACAGCCTCTGTCCATTGGTGGGGTATAAAAACCTGCGTCTGACTCTTTCAGCAGCTGCTGGTGGGCCTTTCAGAGGGCAGTCATGGTAGGCCCCTGTTTGTAAGCATGAGTTTTGTAGGTAAATAGATGGAACTAGAAAATACCACCCTAGTGAGGTAACTCAGACTCAAAAGAACATGCATGAACTCACTAATAAGTGGATAGTAGCCAAAGAAAATACAGACTACCCCATGATACAGTCCACAGAACTCAAGAAGGTTAACAAGTTGAATGCCCAAGTGAGGATGCCTCAATCCCACTTGGGAGGAAGAAGACAGCAATCACAGTGGGGTGTGGGAGAGGTAGGGACCTGGCTGGCAAGGGGAGGGGGGAGGAACAGGTATTGGGGGAGGGAGCAGGACTGAAGCCCTGAAGGACTGCAGAAAGAATGGAAACAGGCAACCCCAGGAGCTAGGAGGTGAGGGGACCCTTGAGAATGTACCAGGGACCTGGGAGGTGAGAGAATTTCAGGACTCAAAGGGAGGGACCTTAGATGACATGCCCTTCAGTGGGAAGAACATACTTGTAGAGCCTACCTGGTGTATACTGCCTGGTTGGTGGTCTGGTGTTTGAGAGATCCCGGGGGTCCAGGTTAAATGAGACTACTGGTCCTCCTACAGGGTTGCCCTCCTCCTCAGCTTCCTCCTGCTTTTCCCTAATTCAACCATAGGGGTTAGCAGCTTCTGTCCATTGGTTGGATGCACATATCTGCATGTGAGTACACTCTCACTGTCTTCAGACACACAAGAAGAGGGCAGCAGATCCCATTACAGATGGATGGGAGCCACCATGTGGTTGTTGAGAATTGAACTCAGGACCTCTGGAAGAGCAGCCAGTGCTCTTAACTGCTGAACTATCTCTCCAGCCAATCATTTCATATTTTTAAAAGATTTGTGCTATTTGTTTGTTTGTTTGTTTGAGAAATATTTGAGTCTTGAACTCAAATAACCAACCTGTTTGAGGTGGATTCATGAAACACCAGGGTTTGAGAGACCTGCTCAGCAGGTCCAAGAAGCACCCCAGGCTGCTCCCTCCCATGTCTTTAGGTTCAATTCCCAGCACCCACAGGTGGCTCACAGCGATCTGATAGCTGGTGCCCTTTTCTGGCATATAGGTATACGTGATAGACTAATCATATGCAAAATAAATAAATAATAATAAAGCCAGCCTGTTGCAAAAAACTATTATAACAAAAGCCACCATGCCTAGATAGATTAGGGGTGCCTTTTTTTTTTTTTTTTTTAAAAATTTTTGTAATTTTTTTTATTAAATCTTATTACATTTAGTGTTATTCCTTTTCCCAGTTCCGGGCAAAACATCCTCCCCCTCCCCTTCTTTATGGGTGTTCCTCCCCCATCCTCCCCCATTGCCACCCCCCCAAAAATCACGTTCATGGGTTCAGTCTTTGTGGGACCCAGAGTTTCCCACCACTGGTGATCTTAGGATATTCATTTGCTACCTCTGAGGTCAGAGTCCAGGGTCAGTCCATGTTAGTCTTTAGGTAGTGGCTTAGTCCTTGTAAGTTCTGGTTGCTTGGCATTGTTGTACATATGGGGTCTCGAGCCCCTTCAAGCTCTTCCGGTTCTTTCTCTGATTCCTTCAACGGGGATCCTATTCTCAGTTCAGTGGTTTTGCTGGCATTTGCCTATGTGTATTTGCTGTATTCTGGCTGTGTCTCTCAGGAGGATCTACATCCGGCTCCTGTCGGCTGCAATTCTTTGTTCATCCATCTTGTCTAATTGGGTGGCTGTATATGTATGGGCCACATGTGGGCAAGCTCTGAATGGGTGCTCCTTCTGTCTCTGTTTTAATCTTTGCCTCTCTATTCCCTGCCAAGGGTATTCTTGTTCCCCTTTTAAAGAAGGAGTGAAGCATTCACATTTTGATCATCTCTCTTGAGTTTCATGTGTTCTAGGCATCTAGGGTAATTCAAGCATTTGGGCTAATAGGCAGTTATCAATAAAGTGCATACCATGTGTGTTTTTTTCTGATTGGTTACCTCCTCAGGATTGATATTTTTCCAGTTCAAATCCATTTGTCTATAATTTCACAGTCATTGTTTTGGATAGCTGAGTACATTCCACGTAGATGTACACATTTTTTGTATCCATTCTCTCATTGAAGGCATCTGGTTCTTTTTCCAGCTTCTGGTTGTTATAAATAAGGCTCGTATGAACATAGTGGGAGCATGTGTCTTTTTTATATGTTGGGGCATCTTTTGGGTATATGCCCAAGAGAGGTATAGCTGGATCCTCATGCAGTTCAATGTCCAATTTTCTGAGGAACCTCCAGACTGATTTCCAGAATGGTTGTATCAGTCTGGCAATCCCACCAACAATGGAGGAGTGTTCTCTTTCCCACATCCTCTCCAGCATCTGCTGTCACCTGAGTTTTTGATCTTAGCCATTCTCACTGGTGTGAGGTGAAATCTCAGGGTTGTTTTGATTTGCATTTCCCTTATGACTAAAGATGTTGAACATTTCTTTAGGTGTTTCTCAGCCATTCGGCATTCCTCAGCTGTGAATTCTTTTTGTTTAGCTCTGAACCCCATTTTTTAATAGGGTTATTTGTCTCTGCAGTCTAACTTTCTTGAGTTCTTTGTATATTTGGATATAAGGCCTCTATCTGTTGTAGGATTGGTAAAGATCTTTTCCAATATGTTGGTTGCCGTTTTGTCCTAACCACAGTGTCCTTTTGCCTTACAGAAGCTTTTGCAGTTTTATGAGATCCCATTTGTTCAATTCCTGATTCTTAGAGCCTAAGCATTGGTGTTTTGTTCAGGAAATTTTTTCCAGTGCCCATGTGTTCCAGATGCTTCCTAGTTTTTTCTTCTATTAGTTTGAGGTGTCTGGATTTGATGGGAGGTCTCTTGATCCACTGGACTTAAGCTTTGTACAGGGTGATAAGCATGGATCGATCTGCATTCTTCTACATGTTGATTCTCCAGTTTGTGTGATTTAGGTATAAGAGTAATTGTGGCTTCATAGACGGAATTCGGTAGCGTTCCATCTGTTTCAATTTTGTGGAATAGATTGAATAGTATTGGTATGAGGTCTTCTATGAAGGTCTGATTGAATTCTGCACTTAATCCATCTGGACCTGTACTCTTTGTGTTTGGGAGACTTTTAGTAACTGCTTCTATTTCTTTAGTAGTCATGGGGTTGTTTAAATGGTTTATCTGATCCTGATTTAACTTCAGTACCTGGTATCTGTCTAGGAAATTTTCCATTTCCTCCAGATTTTTCAGTTTTGTTGAATATAGGCTTTTGTAGTAGGATCTGATGCTTTTTTAATTTCCTCTGTTTCTATTTCTATGTCTCTCTTTTCATTTCTGATTTTGTTAATTTGGACACACTCTCTGTGTCCTCTGGTTAGTCTGGCTAAGGGTTTATCTATCTTGCTGATTTTCTCAAAGAACCAACTTTTGGTTCTGTTGATTCTCTCTATGGTCCTTTTTGTTTCTACTTGGTTGATTTCAGCTCTGAGTTTGATTATTTCCTGCCTTCTACTCCTCCTGGGTGTATTCGCTTCTTTTGGTTCTAGAGCTTTTAGGTGTGCTGTCAAGCTGCTGACATATGCTCTCTCCTGTTTCTTTCTGCAGGCACTCAGCGCTATGAGTTTTCCTCTTAGCACAGCTTTCATTGTTTCCCATAAGTTTTTTCGGTATGTTGTACCTTCATTTTCATTAAATTCTAAAAAGTCTTTAATTTCTTTCTCTATTTCTTCCTTGACCAGGTTATCATTGAGTAGAGCATTGTTCAATTTCCACGTATATGTGGGCATTCTTCCCTTATTGTTATTGAAGACCAGTTTTAGGCCGTGGTGGTCCGATAGCACACATGGGATTATTTCTATCTTTCTGTACCTGTTGAGGCCCGTTTTTTGACCGATTATATGGTCACTTTTGGAGAAAGTACCATGAGGAGCTGAGAAGAAGGTATATCCTTTTGCTTTAGGGTAGAATGTTCTATAAATATCTGTTAAGTCCATTTGGCTCATGGCTTCTCTTAGTCTGTCTACGTCTCTGTTTAATTTCTGTTTCCATGATCTGTCCATTGATGAGAGTGGGGTGTTGAAATCTCCTACTATTATTGTGTAGGTGCAATGTGTGTTTTGGGCAGTAGTAAGGTTTCTTTTACGTATGTAGGTGCCCATGTATTTGGGGCATAGATATTTAGGATCGAGAGTTCATCTTGGTGGATTTTTCCCTTGATGAATAGGAAGTGTCCTTCCTTATCTTTTTTGATGACTTTTAGTTGAAAATTGATCTTATTTGATATTAGAATGGCTACTCCAGCTCGCTTCTTCCGACCATTGGCTTGGAAAGTTGTTTTCCAGCCGTTCACTGTGAGGTAGCGTCTGTCTTTGTCTCTGAGGTGTGTTTCCTGTAGGCAGCAGAATGCAGGGTCCTCGTTGCGTATCCAGTTTGTTAATCTATGTCTTTTTATTGGGGAGTTGAGGCCATTGATGTTGAGAGATATTAAGGAATAGTGATTATTGCTTCCTGTTATATTCGTATTTGGGTATGAGGTTATGTTTGTGTGCTTTTCTTCTCTTTGTTTTGTTGCCAAGACGATTAGTTTCTTGCTTCTTCTAGGGTATAGCTTGCCTCCTTATGTTGGGCTGTACCATTTATTATCCTTTGTAGTGCTGGATTTGTAGAAAGATATTGTGTAAATTTGGTTTTGTCATGGAATATCTTGGTTTCTCCATCTATGTTAACTGAGAGTTTTGCAGGATACAGTAACCTGGCCTGGCATTTGTGTTCTCTTAAGGTCTGTATGACATCTGTCCAGGATCTTCTGGCTTTCATATTTTCTGGCGAAAAGTCTGGTGTGATTCTGATAGGTCTGCCTTTCTATGTTACTTGACCTTTTTCCCTTACTGCTTTTAATATTCTTTCTTTATTTTGTGCGTTTGGTGTTTTGACTATTATGTGACGGGAGGTGTTTCTTTTCTGGTCCAATCTATTTGGAGTTCTGTAGGCTTCTTGTATGCCTATGGGTATCTCCTTTTTTAGGTTAGGGAAGTTTTCTTCTATGATTTTGTTGAAGATATTTACTGGTCCTTTGAGCTGGGAGTCTTCACTCTCTTCTATACCTATTATCCTTAGGTTTGATCTTCTCATTGAGTCCTGGATTTCCTGTATGTTTTGGACCAGTAGCTTTTCCCGCTTTACATTATCTTTGACAGTCGAGTCAATGATTTCTATGGAATCTTCTGCTCCTGAGATTCTCTCTTCCATCTCTTGTATTCTGTTGGTGAAGCTCGTATCTACAGCTCCTTGTCTCTTCTTTTGGTTTTCTATATCCAGGGTTGTTTCCATGTGTTCTTTCTTGATTGCTTCTATTTCCATTTTTAATTCCTTCAACTGTTTGATTGTGTTTCCCTGGAATTCTTTCAGGGATTTTTGCGATTCCTCTCTGTAGGCTTCTACTTGTTTATTCAGTGTTTCCCTAAGGGAGATCTTCACGCCGTTCTTGAAGTCCTCCAGCATCATGATCAAATATGATTTTGAAACTAGATCTTGCTTTTCTGGTGTGTTTGGATATTCCGTGTTTGCTTTGGTGGGGGATTTGGGCTCCGATGATGCCATGTAGTCTTGGTTTCTGTTGCTTGGGTTCCTGCGCTTGCCTCTCGCCATCAGATTATCTCTAGTGTTACTTTGTTCTGCTATTTCTGACAGTGGCTAGACTATCCTATAAGCCTGTGTGTCAGGAGTGCTGTAGACCTGTTTTTCTGTTTGCTTTCAGCCAGTTATGGGAACAGAGCGTTCTGCTTTCGGGCGTGTAGTTTTTCCTATCTACAGGTCTTCAGCTGTTCCTGTCGGCCTGTGTCTGGAGTTCACCAGGCAGGTCACTTGCAGCCGAAAAGTTGGTCTTACCTGTGGTCCCGAGGCTCAAGTTTGCTCGTGGGGTGTTGCTTATGAGCTCTCTGCGGTGGCAGCAACCAGGAAGATCCGTGCCGCCCTTTCCGGGAGCTTCCGTGCACCAGGGTTCCAGATGGCGTTTGGTGTTTTCCTCTGGCGTCTGAGATGTGTGCAGAGTGCAGTCTCTTCTGGTTTCCCAGGCGTGTCTGCCTCTCTGAAGGTTTAGCTCTCCCTCCCTCGGGATTTGGGTGCAGAGAACTGTTTATCTGGTAGTTATAAAAACAAATCCAAAACCATTGAACTTAAATTAGACATTTCTAATTCTCTAAGGGTTTCAGTTATGTACCTCTACATAAACTATAAATTCCTGTAACCTTGGACTTTATCCTCATACTCCTTCTTTAATTTAATTCAGCAAAGTAAGCCCTGTTCCTTCTTCCTAGCCAGCCTCTTTCTCATTCACCAAGTTACACTGCTTCCATAGAACAAGCTGTTTAGAATCTTCAGGACTGTGTGGCTTTTCTTTCTGGGTCTCTTAGTAGCTAGAACGATAGACTTCCAAAGCTTTTGTATCGGCTAGAGGTCAGGGAACAAAACCTAAGCCACTCCAGATAGATTCAACAAAAGGAGGTTTATACAGGGAATGAGGAGCTTAAGAAAACTTGAGTGGGGCTTGAAGTACACATGCTAGTGAGGCTTCTCAGAGTGACTCCAATAGAGAACAACGATGTTCCTGTGCCACTGTCAAAGAGGACAAAACAGAAATCAAGTTGTCAGCTGAAGTGGAGTTCATGAGTGTACTTCCATAATCAGCTCTAGGACATACTAAAGTCTTGCTCACAGGACTTTTATGACTATGGCTTCTGCTTCCTCTTAATGCTCATTAACTTGAACTTAGTGACTGGGCACACAGCACACATGAGTCTTGCCACTCTTAGCCCCTATACTAATTTATGCAACTAGAGACTGAATAGCTGAACAAAGTTTGCCTTCTAAATCTCACATCAAATCAGCAGAACCCAATTAGTCATCCAGAATGGTTTCTGGAAGGAGCTGAGGTTTCTTTAGCACTTTCCCCTCCTCCTATTCAGCCTCCTCAACATTGAAAAGCACATCAGAATGGCCAAAGGAGCAGGCCAGCTCGCCTGTCTATTCACACAGCCTTGAAAAGCCATTTCACGTTTTCATCTTGCTTTCACCAGTCCAGCTTGAGCTTTCTCTGTGTAAGGATTGAACCCAGGCGCCAAGGCAGTGAGAGCACCGCATTTCCCATTCACCTTTGCTGTTTTAGGTTAGCACCTTTCTATGTAGCTGAAGTTAGTCTCGAACTCTAACCACCTGCCTGAACCTCTGAAGTGAACTGAGATCTCTGACTAGTCAATGCCTATAGTCTTCCTCATTCTGTGAAAGGGAGAGAAGAATATTTATTCTGATTTTGACAAAATATTTTTATGTACATAAGATGAAAGGCCTCTAATTTAACATAGGCCAACTTTGCAGCAAGTTTTGAGCTGGTGAATGAATACCGCCTCTGAATATATCAAGGATAAGAGAGTAATATTAACTACTTTGCAAGGAGCTTCACAAATCTAAGAAAAAGTCCCGAAAGATTCTTTGGAATTTTAGAGCTGAAAGATTTCCATATTTGAGCAATATGTTAGAAATTGTGACCCAGGGACTTATCCTTAGCCTAAGAACTCCTAGAGAGAGAGCTTTGAAGAGACTCGCTAGTCTTTCTAACTGCAGAAATAGTTCAGTTGTTAAGAATGTTTACTTACTGAGCATGAGACAAACTGGGTGTTGTGGCATGGGCCTGTAATGCATGTACTCAGCACTTAGGAGGGAGAGTCAGGAGGATCAGAAGTTCAAAGTTATCAGAAGCTACATAGTAAGTTCAAAGACATCATGGGCTACAAAGAAACCCTATGTCTAGAGGAAGAATTGTGGGAAGGGGAAGAGAGATGGGGGTAGGGAGAGAAGGAGAGGGAGGAGCTTGTCTTTTAAATGTCAACAGCTCTGGTCATAGTTGATATTGAAACAGCTGTATTTGAGTAGGTGGCAGGAAGAGGGCCTGGTGTCCTAAAAAGGCCACTCTAACTTTGAGCTGGGCACTTCAAGTCCTTATCCCTGATGAGATGTACCATGTAATTTATAGATGCAAGAAGTAAGATGCTTCAGATATGGAGCCTCTTGGGGACATATCCACTTGCTAGGTGGAAACTCAGGGAAGCCACAAGTTGTAGACTTCAGTTCAGTGACTCTGTGAATAAACCATCAGTTTTTTGGTCAAGTTGCAACAACTATTTCCTATCCCTCAAATGCTTCAACCTCATTGTGAAAAGCTAGCTTGGAAGAAATCGAGTATTTCTACACTTTGAAGGTTGCAAAGTGGTAGATGGAGAATTGCATCTCCTTGAACTCATTTATCTAATTACATGCTGTCCTTTGGTTCTGCCTTATTTAGCTATGTTTCCTTATTGAACTAGATTCAATCATCTCCATGAGAGGAGACATCCAGTATCACATGAAAAATCCCTTTCATGCATTTTTTGTAAAACCTTGGATATAAATGGAGGGTGTCTTTGTTTACTTTTTATTGTCCACAAAACACCATGACAAAATCAATTTAAAAAGAGCATTTAATTTAGGGTTTATGTTTATAGAGGGTGGTTGATTCTGTGACTATCATGTCAGGGAGCATGACATCAGGCAGGCAGGAACAGCACTGGAGCAATAGCTGAGAGCTTACACACTGAGAACAATCATGAGGCAGAGAGAGAGAGAGAGAGAGAGAGAGAGAGAGAGAGAGAGAGAGAGAGAGAGAGAGAGAACTAACTGGTGATGTCATGGACTTTTGAAACACCAAAGCTGGCTCTCCAGTGACATCTTACCTCCAACAAGGCCATACCTCCTAATTCTTCCTAGACAGTTCCATCAACTGGGGATCAAGCATTCAAACACATGAAACTATGGGGGTCATTCTCATTCAAACTGCTACAAAGAATTTGGTGTGTTTCTGTGTATATATGTGTGTACACATGTGCTCATGCATGCCCCTGTGTTAGGCAAACTCCCTACTACTAAGCCATATCTCCAGCCCATGTGTGTGTGTTTAAGGATGTGAAAGCATTTGAATAAAACTTGCCCAGGAGTTAATAATTGTTCAAAACTGGATCATGAGCACATTGAGATTCTTAATACTGTCCTCTTTAATATCTTATGAAAAGGAAAAATGTAAATTAGTTTCCATGTTGTTACAGATACTGTTAATGAATTCATCTCCTCCATGGGGTTTTATTTGCCTTCATCTATTTGTCTATTAATGAATTAATTTGAGGCAGGGTTTCATATATACTAGCATCACCTCAAACTCACTATATGGGAGATGCCCTCGAACTGCTAACCCTGTAACTTCCACGTCTTGAGGACAGAGATTACTAAATTCCACCACTCTATCCAATGTATGTGCTGCTTATGGTCATATCCAAGGCTTCCTACATGCTAGACAAGCATTCTAGCAACATCTCTACATCCATATCTTTATTTTAAAAATATTAATTGTAAATCAGGCATTGTGGATTCATGCCTTTAATCCCTACAATATTCAGGAGGCATTGGCAGCTAGCTGTATCTTGGTGAGTTCAAAGCCATCCTACTCTATATAGCAAGTTCTAAAACAGCCATATAGTGAACCCCTCAAAAAAGAGGATAGTAATTGTAATATTAATTTAATCACAAGTAATTTAAATATCTGTAAAACTATAGCTATGATTTTGGTTAATTATTCTCTTTTAGGACAGGATCTTACCTACTCAAGAAAGTTTAAAGAATACAGAATACATAAACAGTAAAATCCTCTTTCAGGATTGGACTATAGCTTCATGGATGAGTGTTTACCTAGAATTCACAAGGCCCTTGGGTACCTTCTTCGCTACCATTAAACATATCCTTGTTTACATCTTGTGTGCTCTCCTTACTCTACCAAGTCTTTCTACTAGAGACAATGATAAAAGTCAGTTGTGGCTTCTCTCAGAGCTTTCTTCACGCACACACAGTTTTATGTAGAAATGGGTGGATTTTCCAAAGAATTGTTCTATAAAGGGTACTTTGATTGTATAAAAATAGCAGTTTTCCTTCCAACTAAAACATATCTTTAACTTTACAATCTAAGTGGAAAAATAACTATCACTTGACAGAATATTTTTATTGGCAGATTTTGCTGCAACTAAATGCTTGCACTCCTTTATTGAGAGTTTAAGTTTTACTGACATCATAAAAGGAAGTGAATGTGTCTGAACTGTCTTAAGCACATAATGACTGATTACTTAAAGATATGGCCAGTGGCATTCAAAAAAGCCAGTCTAAGTGGGTGTAAGACATGCCCCAAAGGAAAGACCCCTTGTCCGCTATGGGAAATTAGGTCATGAGGCTATTGTTGGGAATCTCATAGGCCCAAGGAAGGACTCTATCACTATTGTTTTGCTGATTGGTCATGTTGTCAAACTGTCCTCCAGTTAGGTCCACAGAATCATGATGCCTTAATGAGGTCTCTACCCTGCAACAAATATCGACCAGCAGCAAAGTTTTCACCTTGCACTTCCACATTGCTTTCATCACCACAGGAAGTTGAACTCAAGAAGGAAGCAGGAGCTGCTGATGCAGAGGCCATAAGGGTGCCAGCCTTCCCTGGATGGCACTTGCCTTTTATAGAACCCAAGACATAGGCTGGGATGGCCCCCCACCATAAGGCGGGGCCTCCCCACATCGCTACTAGTTGAGAAAATGCCTTGCAGCTGGATCTCATGGAGGCATTTCCTCAAGGGAGGCTCCTTTCTCTGTGATAACTCCAGCTTGTGTCCAGTTGACACAAAAAAACCAGTCAGTACACTCATAGTGTTAATCATCTTTTCACGTACTTGCTCCAGGCTTCTGCATTACTGTAAGTACCATTCTGAATGGGGGACTGAATGGATGACTGCCGGAGCTGAATGCAAACATTTTAAAACTAAAAAACCAAAACAAATAAAACCCCTCTTTTCTTTTCTATGTCTCGACCTTCCTGTTTATATTGTTTTTCTCCCCCACTCTACATCTGTGTCAAATTCCCCTTTATTGTGATCAAAGTCCACCTATGGTGAGGAAATTAAGAAATACAAATAAATGAAAAGCAGAGTTAAAAATCATTTGAATTGTAATACTCTGGTGTAGCTGAGTACCATGTACATATATTTATATATGTGTACACATATTTTCCATGTATATGTATACCTGACAGAGATGGAAAGGACATGGTTAGAGACAGATGGAAGAATGGTGGGGGAGATATTATTTGGGGTTCTCACCGGTAAGAGTAGGTTTCAGCCACAGTTATTTAGAGCATGTCCTGGGAAGATCTTGAAGTTTGTTCCTTTTCTCATCCATACCCTTGTGGAAAGTGTTACCCTCACTGGAAGCAAGAGTTAGGAAGACCGCCTGCAAGCAGCATGCTCAGAGCTGTGCCATGTGTCCTGTGTGGCAGAAGGAGTTTAAAAGTCCAGGCTTATAGGCAGAAATTCTGAAAATGGCTTTTTTGCTCTTTTGAGAATTTGCAAAATAAAATACTCTCCAGCAGAGAGAAACTTTTCAGCCATGCCCCATTAGTTGGAGCTGGAAGGTGGAAAGTCAGGGGCTAGACATGCCAGTGCTTCCCTCAGACTGAGATATACATCGCAGTCACAGAACTTGCATGTTTTTATTCTGCTATTGTTTTCATTTTCATTCATTCACTTTCCTCATCCAATGAAATATCTACTGCTGACAGCCAAAGATAGAAGTTTTAATGAGGAGCATTGTTCCAGACTGCCTGCGGTGGTGTGCTGGGGAGGAGATAAGCAGGGCTGGGAGTGGGGCATGGACATATAATGACAGTGAGGAGGCTAAAGCTTTTCAAGAGGTGACTGCTCTTCAAGGGCAGATTAGTGTAGCTGGGACTTCCTTGGATTATCAGTCCTATAGCTCAACACAACGGGCTAAACTGAGATACAGAGGCCATATTAGTAAGTATTGGTCAGTACTGAATGCCTACCTCAGTAAACATACAGAGATCCAGACAGAGGAAGACTTACCCAACCAAGTACTGGGACTCAATACCTAGCACAGCACATTTCATTTCTGGCTATTGCCCTTTGTTTACATACTGATAGCATTTTAAGCAACACATCAACAGCATTGTTATAAAACCTGTTCGAAAATAGATTAAAACAAGGTGGTTTGGCATATAATTTAGTGGCAGAGCACGTGTTTAGCACTTACTATGTCCTCAATCCTCTGTATTATGAAAATAATAAATAATTAAATAAAAGAAAATATATGAAGGAGAACAAAACAAAAAGTAAGATTTAGAATCTCCTTTAACCCAGCCCATAACTTATAACACTACATATAACTTGTGACGCTTAGTTCATTTACTATTCATTTAAAATGGTTTAGTTTTTGCTCACACTAAAAAAAACAAAAACAAAAAAAACTTGGCAAAATCACATGCCCTATATGGTTAACACTCATGAGGCTGAAGGAGGAAGATTGAGATTTCAGAGCTCAAGGCCAGTTTGTGCTACGTACAGTGTGTGACCCAGCTTCCAAAAATAAAATGAACGAATCGAAATTCAAAAAGAACTTTGTCCATTGGACGTTGTTTTAGTGTTACTCGGGATGGAGTGTGGAATCTGTGGGTTGATCTTCCTACTTGTTTTACTTGGTTCAGAATGCTACATAGTGTTTGGGTGAAGATTCAAAGCCTTATTAAACCCATTCTTTCACTGCTTTGGTTTTCCTAAACTGTGAGAAAATAATCAGAATAAACAACAACAATAACAGCAATCCGTTAAAGAGAAAGAAATGTTGATAACAATTTCAAAAGTGGTAGATGAGTGCTGTGGCTTTCCAGCCTGTGGCCAAGCAGAACCTCATTTGAAACTTCCTTAATGGAGCAAAATGCTCAGTTACAAAGGAGGGAAAGAAAGGAATATCTTTCAAGGACAGACTGCCACCTCCTAGTTGTATCATGAGATAGGCACAAACTTATAACACATAGGCTGAGTGAGAGGTCCTGAGGAGAAAGCCACTTGGTGCCCACCACCTTATTTCTGGTGACAGGCATTTTCTGGAACACAGAGTAATTCTGAGTAAGTGTGGTTTTCCAGCATTTTATTTAGCCATAGATCGATGCACAGCAACAAGAATATAGGGCCTGGGAGGGTGGTCCAGCATAGTGTGACTGCTTAGCATGTGTTAGGTCCTGGATTCTCTACCTGGCACTGAACAAAAGAAAGAGACTACTATACAATCCAGCTGTACCATTTCTGGAGGTTTCTACAAAGGACTCCAAAGTCATACACTATAGATATTTGCCTGTCAATGTGTATTGCAGCCCTAAGCACAATGGCTAAGTTCAGAACCAAGTTTGATGTCCAACAACAGAGAAACCAGTACAGACAATGTGATAATCATAAATATATATATTAACCAAATTAAATTGGATTCAAGAAGACAAATGTCACGTGCCTTCTCTCTTTTGTGGGTCTCAGGGTGTACAGATACATTAGATCATGTGTACAGATAACATGACCGTAGAAGCAAAGCTTCTGGGGACCAGAGGGAGCTCAATTGGGACAGAGAGAGGATGCTTTAGGTGATATGGGGAGAGTAAATAAAAAGTACATTATATGTTAGTAGGAAAATGGCCTTGTGTAATCCTGCATAATAAAATAAAGCAAACAAAAAACACTGAAATGAAAGCTTACGTCAGATTAGCTGTTTTCTTCATATGCCTGTGGAATTTTATATTATTTTGACTAACTTTCAGGCAAGCTGGGGAGAGAAGGTGCAAGGTCCCCACCCCTCAACTCACCCCACCCTCACCTTTCACTCACAAGGCAAGGTTGGCTGTAGACTAGAGGAAACATGCCCAGAGGTTTAGGAAGAGAACCGTAGCGAAAGCAACTGTAGCTGAGTTTGTACTGGTAAAAGGAAGATGAGTCACGCTTATCTGACGAGGTGGATTCTCTCAGAGAGCTAAGTGGCAAGGTCACTGCTGAAGAAGGTGCAAGGAAGAGGAAGTGGAAGAGGGAGGTGGGAATAAGTCTCAAAGTGCAGTCAGTAAGTTTGGGAAATAAGAAAGGTTCGAGACGGGATTGCTGTGTAGCTCAGTCTCCGGCCTTGTAAGTGCTGGGGGTCACAGGGTGTGCTCTCTCGAAAGAGAAAGGAATTTAGAGCGACATAATGAGCCTCTCTGCCCTGCTGGCAGGTTCCTTAGATCAGGAATTTTCTAGGTGATCACTGTTGCTAGATGTGGGATTCGCTGGCCTCAGCAGAAATTCTTTCCCTCTCAACTGTGGATCAATAGAGCTTTAAAGTCTGAAGAAGTCTTAGCCTACTGTGTATTAATTCCCTTCAGGGGGTCCAAGAGTCTTCTAAAACATATGCAAAATTCAATGAATATGTGCATTTTCTAGAGAATGGGTCTTTAGACCGCATTAGATTTTCAAAAGATTAGGAACCTCTGTAGAGACCAGGCTTTAGGCCAGCCTGGGCTACACAGTGTGACTCTGTGTAAAAGAAAAAGCAAAATAAAACAAAACAAGAACAACAACAAAACCCCAAACAAAACCTAACCAAGAAACACAGAAAGTGCCAGCACTGATGAACTCCCTATTTGTCATAGTAAAGTAGCCCCAGGACCGCCCCTACCCCAGGTGCTCTCTCCTCTAGGCGGTACTCTCATTATTTTGTGAATTACCTCACACAGAAATCCATTTAGGTAACACAGCAGCAGAACTCTTCCTGGAATTTCAAGGCAACCTGCCCCAACTTACCACCACCGACTCAGCATCGATCCTCTCAAATACTCCTCCTAATTACTCCAGGGAGAGGAGATGGTATTTTGTTTAAGAAAAGAAGGCAAACACTGTCAATCACCACGCTCATGGAATGGAGATTCATGCCCTCTTCTTACCCATTATTTCTTACTTAGCCTTGAGAATTCTGGAGATGAAAAGACCATGATGCTTCTCACCCATATAGCATTTGCACCAGGGATATGTGAACTTATCTTTTCCCCCTTAAGCAGCTGTTTTTGACTGTGTTTGTTGTTTGTTTGTTTGTTTGACTGACCTGACTGATTGATTGAATGATTGATTGATTGATTTGGCTTTTCGAGACAAGGTCTCTCTGTGTAGCCTTGGATGTGTGGAACTCTCTGTAGACCAAATCCACCTGCTTCTTGCCTGCTGGAATTAAAGGCCTGAACCACCACCACTGAACGTGTGTTTCAATACTTATTATTAACCTTATAATTGAAAAAAGAGCCTTGTTTTCCTAGCTGAGCATTCACTTTATGTATAACACGTACATTATCTTGGGCTTTTTGGTAGTATCAGACATGATGGATGAATAGCTTGTGTTTCTGTGCTTTCTCCAGGGCTCTAAGAGAGAAACGGGAAGAGAACCTTCTATAACGTTTTTTTTTTTTTCCTTCCTCCATGGAATAAAGCTGGGAAGATTTGACAGCAAATCACTAAATAAAAGCAGGAATGACAAAAAGCACAAATGTGGGAAAGATACAAAACAACAGTGATTGCATAAAACGGCTACATTTCTGAACGTGGCCCTCACCAATTCATTTTCTCATCAAGCACCTCGAATCTCAGCATCTCCCATTTTCCTTCCTCGGGAATGGTCTTGCTTTCTGGCACATGACCTAAAGCTCCCTTTTTATGGGAAAATCAGAATGAGTTCCGTGGAGCAGTCACCCTTCTTTCTCCATGGTTGGAGGCTTAACCTAATCACTTATTCAAAGCCCACCCCACATCCCCCAACACACACACTTCAGACCACCATTTAAGCACTTTACTTCCAGGAAGTCCCAGTCCCCAGACACTACTAACTGCCACTCTGATTTGATGGGGTGGGGTTCTTGGGGGCCCCTAAAACCACCAGCCCAGAAGAGTTAAGTTATTTTTTTTCTGGTTTATTTATTTATCTACATCTCAAACGCCGCCCACCCCAATCTGCCTTATCCCAGAGTCCTCTCTCATTCTGCTTCCCCAAGACTTATCTTTTAAATTTTCAAATCAGTTTTTGAATTGTGTATCACAATACCTCATATCTCTATATGCCTTAAGGCTTGTTTGTTTGTTTGTTTGTTTTTAACAAAGCAACTTCTGTTTGAAATTAGGAAGCAGCATTTTGTGAAGTTTAACAAACCCTGTTCTTCAGTGGTTCCGAAGACTTCTTTACTGCTTTCAAATTGGGCCGATTTTCTGTTTACTTTTAAAGTGTTAACTCTATTTGACATTAAAATAAAGTGTATTGGAAGGGCAGACATTTCCATTTCTTTCTTTTGTTTGATTTTCTCAGAGATTTGTAACAGGATTCAACAGATGATATTGATTATGCTTCTAGAAATTTCCATCTTTATGAGACAGTTCTTTTAGCCATAGGAATGGCATTAGAGAAGACTTCCATAGTTGAAAACCTATCTAGCTTATTACTTCAACCATCAAAGGCTAGTGTGTGTGTTCTGGAGAGGGCGTATCTGTGCTCATTTCTTTTGGCATCTCAGAGGAGGAAGCACATTGTTTACCTTTAGTTTACTATTTTTCTAATTTTGTCTTTATTCATGAGGTAGGTGATAGATTCCTGGAGATACAATTCCTATGTGGGTTAAGGAAATTGAGGTGGAGGATTTGTCCCAGGAAATCACTGATAAAGTGGCTTACTCTTCTGATATACATTATCTTTCTGTGAAGGGATGTTGGATAGGGTGAAAATTCCTATCTGAAATCAACCTTTGGTTCTATCAAAGGGTAAGCAGGAGATTTGCTACAGGAGGCTTGGCCTCTGTGGACCTTAGTTTCATCTATGAAATGGAGGAGATAATAATGCTTATTTTGCAAGAGAGTTGTCAGGACTAGAAAAGATAGTGTTTGTAAAATGCTAGAAGTGTGGGAATATAATAGGTTAAATATAAACACCCATTAACTCAGCTGTGCTAGTTCTCAGTGGCTGGAGCCCTTGAACGGCATGCTTGAGGCCCTAAATTTTTGATGCCGAGCAGAGAGAAAGAGAAACAGAGAGACAGAAAGGGACTGAGGGAGACAAGAGATTCAACATCAACCTTTCTCTCCATGCCAGGAAAACTTCTTTAAAGAAATAAAAAGTTCTCAAAGATTCAATTCAGAAGTTTGTTTTTTGGTAGGGCAATTATAGCATCTGAGATTCTCTGGAACTGGAAAAGTCATTAGAGATCGGCTCCTTTAATTAACTTGTGTTACAGAGAAGGAAACAGGCCCAGAGAGGGTGATGACATGCCCAAGGCCTCAAGGTGGCACATAAACCCCAGCAAGGACACTCATAATTAAGACAGGAACGTGTCTTTTAAGCAACATTTGCTTTTTTTTAATTTTTAAAAGTGCTTATACAATAATGGTTATAAATCAATTACATTTAAGATGATATCAAAGTAAAATTACACAGGTGGGATCTTTTTAAATTAAAAGGCAATTTACATTTTAAAGACACTAAGACTCACAGATTATCAACAAAATATTAGCATATATAGCCATTAAAATGTAAATCGTACTGCTAAATCTCTTTTCACTGAAAAAAAGAGTAAATGGTTTATCAAAAATATTTGGGGATGTTAAATGAAATTTCATTAAATTGCATCTAGACCTTTTCTTCCCCTCACCCAAAATTGCTTTGGTCTGTCTACCATAAGAACAGAAATAATCTTAATACATAGATAAGCACTCATCTTCCTAACACTACAAAAGAAACATTTGTTCTTCCAGATAACTCTTAAGCAAACTGCTGTCAAAACAATTAGTGTTATTTTTCTATTATCTCGCTATTTGAGAGTAAATAACCATTCATGAATATGTTAATTATCTTGTAGGTGGGGGAGATAAGAAAAGCCCCTTGTCTCCTGAAGCCGAGAGAGATCATCAATTGCATACAAAAGCCGGAGGAAGGGTCCTAGCGGATCAGGAGTGGCCACACCTCACCTCAGCTAGGCTAAAATCAGTTTTGATACATGAAAAGAGAAGCAGAAAGAAGGGACCGCATTTTGCCAGAACTAAACACAAATGAACTTTCATTTGTGTCCAGAGGCTGCCAAGACACTCTTCCAGCTAACCAAACATTGAAGAGTACTGTTGACAGCAAAGCTCTTTCATTTGGAGAACTTACAAAACATATTTTTTAAAAGGGTATTTTTAAAGAATTCCAAGATTGAGGCTATCCCTTGGAAAAAACTCGTCATATAGAGCTAGTTTACCTTAGGCACACCGAACCGATCTTTTCTGAGTACAATCATTCTTTAAATGAGTGGACTTTAAGCTCAGTCTACCTTTGGGAATCATGCTCAAGTTTGGGAAGCTTTGAATATGCCTTTTGAAAATCACCAGCACAGGATTCTTCACCATCCACAGTGGTTAAATGTTCTGCTGAAAGGGGTCGCATTTGGCAGGGGGTGGAGGCGGGGGCAGGGAGAACTCACTGAAAGTGCTTTCTCTTCCTGTTTTGAAGGGACAAGATGTATTTTTTTTCCATATTCAATATTTTGAAAAAAAAGTTGAACGCAGCATTGTGTCGGATAATTAAAATGTAAATTTCAGTATCTATGCTTTTGCTTTGTGATGTTTTTAATACATTTAAGTCAGTTGTCTTTTAAAACATGTGGTCAGCTGTTGTATTCACATATGGTCAAATGATCAAAGTCTGAACTCCTCTCTAATTGTCCCCCCGCTGCTCGTCTGCTCTGTCCGTGATCAAGGCCTCAGCAGGTGATGAGAAAGGCATGAGAACAGGCTGGAAGGAGAATGAGGCACCGAGAGGCCCGAGCTGAAAGAAATAAAGACTTCCAGTACATCACCCTGACAGTAAAGAGCGAAGGAAAAGTGACGTCTGGCTACGAGCGCTTATATATTTTTTTGTTCCCTAATCTGCATACATTTTTCCTTAGCTAAATGCAAATGGAGGCAGGCTGCTCTCAGAGACAGAGCCCCCCACTTCAGACTGCCGCGGTTGCAAGCGCAGCCCAAGGGTTGCATTTGTTTACTTGCCTCGGGAGAAGCTGCTAAGTCCCACAGTTTATAGTATTTCACATGTTTGTGGAAATCATTGCAATTCTTTTCACTTCTGCTTGTCATTGTTTGTCCCAGAGTTCACTTTGCCAGATGGCGCTTTATTGTCACTAGTGGTTACACCTCGCTATTGGATCAGTTCAAGACCAAATGGTGTGAAGGGCTTTCATACTTAGAGGATTTAGCCAAACATCCATTCTGTGCTATTCAGGCCGCTGGAGCAGTAATTCATAAGCGAGCCGGCTGACCTGGGAAAGGAGGGAGGAGAAAAGCGCCCAGGTCTTTTTCTACCCGAAATTATTAATTTGCCTTCCATTTACTGGCCAAATGGGAAAGCCTGATAATTAACCAGGGGTATCTTGCACAAACATAAATAAGATGCTAGGGAAGGGGGTGGGGGGTACTGCTCTGAAAGGGGGTGTGCCACTCCACAGAAACAAAACCTATTATTTTCTGGAAAATCTTCATTCAGAATAGTCTGGGTTGTTTCATCATTGAGATTGTTGGTATTTTTCTATCAACACTGCCGGACGTGAAAATGTTTTCAAATACGTATTTCTTTTAAATGTGAAGATGTTGTCTGTCAATGTCTGGAAGGTCTAAAACCCAATGTCTAAGATTCGGAGATTCCATTAATCTCATGTGATTCATAATGAAGGTTTGGGGAGTTTGGAAAGATTCTGAGGAGATGCATTTATATGCTTTAGATTGAGTAACTGGGCCGGGGGAGACACTGAGATAAGCAGCCTGGTGCTGTTTGTGTACATGTGTTAATGTCACTGTGGCACTTGCCTTGAAGCAAATCAATTAAAATCTCTTGGTTGCTGCCTGGAGCTCTGGAACTTGTCTTCCTTCCCGCATCAAACTGTGCGAGTGACTACAAAGCTAAGACCCTGAATCAAAGACAGGGACTGTAGTGAAAGGGTTAAGCAAACAGTGACTCAATTTCTCTGCCCCATTTGGTTTCTTTTAAAATATGGAGCCACTCATTGTGGCCATAGCTGTCTTTTTCCTTGGGGTGGGAGTATAGCTTTACCTACAATTCAAAATGGTCTTGAAAGGACAAAGAAAGGCAGCGATGTGAAGGGGGGGGGGTCTTTGGCAGAAGGCAGGTGCTAAGGGATTTGGCCATTATTATAGGAAAAAATCCTTGAAGCCCTTGGTGCAATGCCTTGCTGTAGTAAGAAAGGCAAACAGGATAATGGATTGTATCAACAGAGGAGCAAACTCAAATCAAAAGGCGTGCTCTTGTAACTGTATGGCCTGATAGTGTCCTACAAAGAGCTGGTTGGTGTTAATCAAACATTGCAGGGCTGGCCTTGTCCTCAGAGCTCATTGTCATCCTGGACAAGGACCAGTTCACAGAGCCACTGGGACGATGCTGATTTTTTTCATATATATATATATATATGATGTAAAATTATATAATAATCAATATCCCTGGGGGCCAGAACTTAACCGAAAGTCGCCGGCCCCAGCAGTGGAGGTCGCAGCTCTGCTCAGGAAAAGTAAGCACAGCTGGGAAGAACAAAGCACCAACTGGGGGTCCACTGTTTTTCCTACACTGCATTTCTAGACTTCAACTCTTTGCTATGCTAAGTGGACTGCTGAGTAATTGGACCTACCCCTCCAGAGGGGAGGAGACTGAGAAAGCTGGAAGGACAGAAGGAGACAACCGGAACTGTTGATCTGAGCAAGGATTATGTTGGGGGTGGGGAGGAGGTAGGAGTCAAGAGACTGCTTTCTCTCAGCTTCTGGAAGCAAAACAATGAGGTACGCAGAGAGTGCTGTTTTCCCCATTAACACAGACATTTTAAGTTCTTCCTATGGAAGCAGGATGACACTGGGTGGATATGAAATGTCTAGCATTACTTGTTTGGACTTTTGTTTCCTCATCTGAGAAATGCAGAAGAAGGTTATGTTCAACTTGAAATCTAAGTTCCCTTTCGACTCTAACACTTTGGAGTCTCTGTCCTCATATTGTCTTGAGGTCATCTGTTAGGAAGACACAGTGTAATAGGAATGAGGAATGTGTGTAGTCAACAGAACAGGCTTCGATAGCTTTGACTCAGTTCCCTTATAGACTTAGAGGGAAAGGCTGAAATTGCTTACATGCTATATCCAGTATTCCTTTGTAGCTGGCCTGTGCAGAGTCGCCGCCTGCCAAATACTTGTTCCTTTAATCAGATGTTAGAGTATTTACGGTGTACAGCTGGTATGGGGGCTGTCCCTCAATGTTTTGTCTCATTCAGACATTCTTGTCTTTTGGGTTCATGTAGCCAAAGCCAATCAAATGTTTTCATCAGCTCACCATTGGATATTGAGTGATATATTGGCACCAGTTGAAATTTGACCTTCTCAGTGACCCTCTTGCAAACATTAATTGGGCAGAACATCTTTCTCCTTCAACCGCAATGTCTAAGAACAGAGTTTGTTCAAGTAGCCCAAGCTGGTTGCAAAGCTTATCTTGTAAAGTAGTCTAAGGAGTTTTGGGGAAAGAATCACACAGTGCCAACAGCAAGGCTGGCAGGACATTATTTTCCCACAGTGACTTTGCTGCAAGACTCAGAAAGAGGATCTTTTGAACTTCTATGAGGTACTTATCTACCATGGGGGTGGGAGTAGACAATGCTTAATCTGCACAAAACAGAAAGATGTGTAACTAACGTTTTATTTAAGCTACAATGGGATTTATTGAAAACCTTTGATTTGCCACAAGAAAGAAAGGTAAATTTAAAATATAAATACCAAAACCCATCATAAGCAGTGACTTTTCGATCTGTCTGATGGTTAATGATAGGTTCCTTTATTTAAGAAGAAACCTCATGAGCATTTATCATAGACAAAGAGTCAATTATACACAATATTGTACAGATTCTCTTTAAAACCTACCAGTTTTTGTTGCTGTCTACCTTCGGGAATATTAGAAATTATCCTGGCATATGTGAATATCTAAAAGGACACATTTTATTTTTAGTGAACTACAGAAGTTGTAAAAACAAGAGGCCCAGTGGGAATTGTCTTTAAAATTCACTTCATGAATTCAGCTAACTAGGGAAAAATGATTTGTATTTTATTTGATCCAAATTACCTACTTTCCTCCATTTTTCTTTGAGACAGAGTCTTGCTATGTAACCCAAACTAGCCTTAAACGGATCATATAACCTAGGCTGTCCTGGAACTCACAATGATCCTCCTGCCCCAGCTGATCCCAGCTGTAAGCAGACACTAGGATGCCTTGCTCACCAATGTACGAAAGCTGATATGCACATGTGTGTGCGAGGACACATGATATGCACATGTGTGTGCGAGGACACATGCATTTGAGTATGGAGTATCCGTGCATGAGGAGATGGTGTCTGAGTAGGACATCATTCTCTATTGTTCTCTCTTATCATATTGAAATAGACTCTGCCACTAAGCTAAAACCTTTAATTCCAAGTAGCTTGACCAAGATGCTCTGGGGATTGTCCTATCAGTATTTACAAGTACATGCCATTCCATTTTTTTTTTTTTTTTTTTTTTGGTGGATTCTGGGAATTTGATCTCAGGTCCTCATGCTTGGAGAACAAGGACTCTTAGCCACTGAGTCATGTCCACAGTCCCTAAGAATAATACTTTGGTTTTTTGGAAGACAATAGTAATTGATTTACAAATCTTAATACTGCTGTATCTATACCATTTTTGTGTGCATGCTTTACCATAAGCAATTTGTGGTAGCATTGTTTACCTCTGGACTTACAAGTTAATGAAGTCTCTTTCCAAGAAAATGTTTTTATGCCTTGTTTGTGAAGAGAACAAAAACTAAGCTTGGGGAAAGGGGAGAGAGGGGGGGGAGGGAGATATTTGGGGCTGAATTCTAGCTTCACTGCTTTATAGTTGTGTGACCTTGGACAAGTCACTTAGCTGGTTAGAATTTCATTTATCAAGTGAAAGGATTATCTGTTAAGAAATATTATTCAGCTGGAGTTAGGGTGCACCTGGTGGGTCCCCCTGAGGAATCACACCAGGTGACAGACCTAGTATTAAGATTTATCGTGGGGCTGGAGAGTTGGCTCAGCAGTAAAGAGCACTGACTGTTCTTCCAGAGGTCCTGAGTTTAATTCCCAGCAACCACATGGTGGCTCACGACCATCTGCAACACAATCTGATTCCCTCTTCTGGTGTGTCTGAAGAAAGTAACAGAAAGTAAAATAAATAAAATCTTAAAAAAAAAGATTTATTGTGGGGGAAGGGAATGGGGACCTGGAAAAGGAGTAGAGGCAGAGAAAGGCAGGAACAGAGTGTAGAAAGAGAGAGGAAGTGAGGCCAGCCAGGAACACATGGAAACAGGGAGAGAGAGAGAGAGAGAGAGAGAGAGAGAGAGAGAGAGAGAGAGAGAGAGACAGAGACAGAGAGAGACAGAGAGACAGAGAGAGACAGAGAGAGACAGAGAGAGACAGAGAGGGAGAAACAGAGACAGACAGAGGGACAGAAAGAGAGGAAGGATGGGGAAAGAAGAGGAAGGCAGCTGGGCCAACAAGCAGTCCTCTTACACACAGCTACACCTTGCTCGCTCTTGGCGAAGGTACAGGTAGTAATGGCGGTAAGTGATGATGGAAGCAGTTGCTAGGTAGCTGTTGGGCAAAGTCTAGCAGAATTGTCTGTAAGTCAGTTTTATCATTCCTACCTTCTTTCAGAATCTGTGAAAGAAAATGTTCACGTGCTCATCTTGGCAATCACAGCAAAAGTCAGATACAAAATGCTAGGTGCAGAATGCAGAAGACCTTTCTTGATCTATATTCCAAGGGTGGGAAGGCAACGTAGTTGGTAGAGTGCTTGCCCAGTGTGCAAGAAGGTTGGTGATTTCCAGTACTGCAGAAACCTGGCCCCATGACTCAGGTATAACTGTAATCTCTGCACTTGTAAGGCAGAGGCTGGAGATACAGAAGTTCAAAGTCATCCTTGGATCCTTGGCTACATAGCAAGTTTTAAAAGGAATGCAATTGTTTAAAAAGAATGTATGGCTGTGACTATATGCTATTTTTAATGCATTCATCTATTGATGAACACCTGGGTTGTTTACACTTCTGGTAAGAATAATGCCATTAGGATCAACGGTGCATTAATGTTTCCAGATATCTGGCTAGAAGACCCACAGGTGATGTATGGATTCCCAGTTTCTGGGGGAAAGTGTTCTCTTGTCAGGACGTCATAAAATGTACTCGTCTGATCAATGCTCTCTTTCTTCAGCTTAGGAAAGTTTGATGCAGAAAGGGAAAAGTCTTGCACACAGCAGGATACCCAGAGAGTTGAAGGCAGAGGCACCTCAACAACTGGGTCTGCTGTCAGTTTGTGGCTGCTTTCACTCTACTTGGCATTATGGGTTTGGGAAACTATAGCAGTCTTTCCTAATACCTGCATTGGGAATATAGAGAGGGTTTGTGTAATCCTGCAAAAGTACTTTGCAGAGACATGATTTATTTGTATTAGGACTTACACATTGAAGTAGTTTTGAGGCTCTTGTTCTTCCCCTTTCTTGTTCCATTTTGTCTCTCGTAACAGTATGTGGTTTCCAGAATGGAATTGATGACACCACTAACCAGCCACATGATGATATTCTAGCTTAGGAATGTGCTATTCGATTAACGTGATAATGGTTTCAGAGCTTGAGTTGTTCAGAACAAAGGCACTCGATAAGCTCAGTGTTATAGTTATTACATTATTTAAAGAGACATTTTTACTAAATATTTCCATTTTCAGGATTTCTCTTTAGTTACCTACAAATGCTTATTTGCATTTACAGAATGATGCTTTCATATAAACCTGAGGAAACAATGGGGTAGCCTAGGATGGATCTGAGCCTACTCAGTATCTCAAGCTAACTGAAAAGTGTTGGAAACGCTGTTGAGTATTTGGGGGAATACCTTTCACAGGAAAGGTTATTTATTGGGCTTCCTACTTCTATCCTCAAGTGATGAGAGTTATTTCTGACAATGTTAATGTTTATTTGTTCTTCTCACGCTGGATCAAAACAGCATGAATCTTGACAAGTTATGAAGAAGGGAAATGTTAAACATTCTCCATTATAACATACTGAGTTTGCAGATTTTCTCTTTTTAAGAAGAACCTAGGTTTTTAGGTTATTTCCACTTCTTACAATTCCATACCTCTATTACAAGGCCAATAAAAGTGGCAAGGGAAGCAGTGAATGCAGAGGAAACCCAGATTGTCCCTGAAGGTGGTTAAAGTCTCCTCCCTTGCCTCTCACAAACCAGGATCCTGGAGGTTGGAAGCAGCTACAAAGAGGATGCTCACATAGGACAAGAAAAGGCAGAAGAGAAGTGAGCTGTCACTAAGCTTTGTTTGGTGCCAGGTGCTGAGCCTGATCCATTCCTAAATATTATCCTCATGACAAAGCTATGAAGTCAGGGATTCCTGTTTCTACACTTGAGAAAACTTCTCATCCTATAGCTTGCCACAGTCCTTTGATAGACTGCCAATGTTTATTTTAATAATTTGTGTGTGAGAGATGATGATGGCAGGACTGACCCCAGGTACTTGTATTTGCTAGGTAGATTGAGGCAGAATTTAAACCGAGATGTTTCTTTTGTCCTTTTTGAGAGAAAGGAAGCAAGACTCAGCATCTCACCTAGTAGCCCAATGGTTCAAACACATGGTCCTTTTTCTCAGCCCCTTGAGTGCCTGGGTTACAGATTTTTCAGAGTAGATAAGTTTTCCAGGATGGCTTTGAACTCTGTATGTACCTAAGAATAATCGTGAACTCCTCATCCTCCTGCATCCACTTCTGGAGTGCTGGGAGTACAGGCAAGTACACCAAGTCTGGTGGATGTAGTACTAGAGATGGAGCCCAAGGCTTCCTGTGTGTTAGGCAAGTGTTTTAATGATTGAGCTAATTCTAAGCCTAAGTTTTAAAATAGTCTTTTCTGCCCAGCTTTTCCTCATTTGCACCAGGCTCATCAAGTCTTTGCTGCTTACAAGTGGGAATATATCCTCATCGTTGTGGTAACATTTACATGTTTTGATTTCCCAACACAACTTTCCAGGCTCCGGGGGAGGGGCAAACACTGCCACAGGCAGAAGGCAGCACACAACGAGAGGGAAGAGAGGGGGCTAGAGCTTGTTTGTGACCCAGATTTGAAGTCTAGCTTTTGTCTAGCCTTATCGTTTTTAGTTATGTGCACTTGGCTAAGGGCCTTAATCTCCTTTAGCCTCTACTTCCTCACCAGAAAAACAGGGATACAATAGTATTCATGAGGTCAGCAAGATAGCTCAATGGGAAAGGGGGTCTGCTACAAAGTCCAATGATCCAACTTGAGTCACAGGATCCACATGGTCAAAAGGACAGAACCAACTCTCACAAGTCGTCTTTTGATGTCCATAGGCATGTGCCCCCTCCCAATTGTGCACAAAATAAAAGCTAAAAAATGTAATAAAAATATAAAATGCTACTCATCTTATGGGAGGGATGTGAACTTCACTGATAATGCCAGAAATGTCTTCAAGCCCAGGGCCTGGCATTCAGGAAACATTCTTTGTGGTTGCTTTTATCTCCGGAGGACTCTATGTTCTGAGGTATCTGTGGATGTTCCCAGCCAGAAGTATGGATTAGCAACTGGGAAGATAGCCCGACAGGATTAGGCCATTTATGTCATAGCATACATATCACTAAAAGGGATAAAAGGCGTCTAAACCCAGCCGTTCCCCAAACTCCCCTTCTGAAGATCCTTGGAACTTCCTGTTGTCGCCTGAAATGTCAGCTGTTCACTGCAAATTATGGAGGTCTTTTCCGTTTGAGGATGGAGTAGTTAAATTAGAGCAGGGTATGGTGATACCTAGTTATAATCCTGGTGCATGGGCAATAGGTACAGGAGAATCAAGCTTTCACGCTCATTGGCAACATAGCAAGTTTAATGCTAGCCTGCAATATATAAGACCTGGTCTCAAATTTTTCTTTCAATTGTATTTTTCCATAAATATTATATTAAACATTTGGTGTTGCTACTATTCCTTCAGGTATTCAACTCAGAGCTATTGTTTTCTCTGTACCATTTATCTGTCTCACTGTCGGGAGGGGCAGAGAAGACAAAAAACAAAACAAAACAAAAAAACCAAACAAACAAAAAACCAGGAGAAACATCCCCGGCCTTGTGGAACTTACATTCTAGTGGGGGGAAAGATGGTAGATATGATTAATTTATAGCCTGTGTTCTGCGTCAGTGATGAAGACTAGGGAGGTAAAACAGTGAACATATATGGTCAAGGGGATTGGGCCGTGGAGATGTGTTTGAGAACATTTGATGGGAAAACTAGGGAAAGTCCTATTGAGTGATTGACCTCTCACCTGGACAAACTAAAAAGGAGATATCCTCAGAGAAGAAGTTAAGTGCAAAGGCTCTGATGAGGAAATGTTTAAGAAAGTTCTCAAAAGTCAGAGGATTCTGGTGTCAAGAAGTGGGAGGGAATGGAGCTAGAGCAGAGAGCAGGCGGGAACAGGCAGTGACCAGACAGGGCCATCTTGGCATGTTGGTGAAAGAACAAACAAGAAATCGGCAAGTGAGAATGGCAGAAAATGTACAGCTATTAAGAAATGGCTTCTACTTTGAATGATTTCTTTATTTCTATTGTATACGCAGTGGTGTTTTGCCTGCATCCATGTGTGTGTAAGGGTGTGGAATCCCTTAGAACTAGAGTTACAGACAGTTTTGAGCTGCAAGGTGGGTGGCTGGGAATTGAACTCAGGTCCTCTTGAAGTAGCCGGACAGTGCTTTTCTTTTCCATTCTATTGAAGACCAATTTTTTCTTTTACATAATATATCCTGATTACGGTTTCCCTTCCCTTTACTTCCAGTTTCTCCCTATCTCCATTAAACCCACTCCTTTCTGTCTCTCAGTAGGGAAACAATCAGGCTTCTAAGGATAATAATAAAGAGCCAGTGTTCTTAACCCCTGAGCCATCCCTTTGACCCTAAGTAAGGAAGTTGAAGAAATGTATTTTTGCTGTTGTGATAACAGAAACACGCATACATGTAGTAAAGCCAGAGCTTTTGTAGGCGAGCATAGGTATCACTGTTAAATGACACTCCCTAAAGGACCTCCTGATGCAAGATCCTCTGCCACTTGACTAAACTGAATTGAAAGAAATCATGGCTAGCAAACAGCAAACAACTGGAACACAGGCTTCCTGAGTTGAAGGACAAGGTGTTCTCTTGTTTCCTGCTGCAAGCATGAGCCCTAGTATAGAATCCTCAGTGTCAGAACTAGGACTGGCTGTGGAACTTCTACTGGTAAAGGGGAACATACTGGGTCCTTGCACCAGGACTAAAGTTCAAGTCTTTGATCTGATTTTCAAGGTCATAGCAGATCTGTGTGTGTGTGTGTGTGTGTGTGTGTGTGTGTGTGTGTGTGTGTGTGTGTGTTTTAGTTAGTAGGACAAAGGCAGACTTTTCACACAGCTGTTGTTTGAGAAACAGCTATAGGGCCAAGGAATTCTGGAACCTAGAATACAAAGTGTGCTGATTTTTGGGTAGGAAGTAACAAGATGGTTGCAAACAGGAAGGGCCTGAAGGGGTCCCCTTGTCTCTCAGTGATTGAGAGTATGAATAGAGCTTGTGAGTTTGTATTGTCAACTGTTTTGAACATGCCGAGAAAAGACCACCCACAAACGTTGGGTGTTTTCTGATTGATTTCGTTCTGTCTTAGGTGCTGTGCAGATGTGTCTGGAAACTGCTGTACTGGGCAAATGCCACACTCTGGCAAATATTCGTGCTGTGTGGGCTGAGCTCATCACTTCTTGCTGCCCCAGCATGTTGCTGACACTCTTTTTCTGTCCTGGACAAGTTGATCTAATGAGAGCATGCAGTAGAAAGAGAGAACCTTGTGATGACCTTCTGGGGTCACCAAGTCATAGAGCCCATATATTCAGCAGTCAGTGTTAGGTCTTGTGACAAGTGAGCATGGGGACTGAGGTCTTTCCCCTCAAATCTGGAGACTACATTGAACCACCAGTCTGCCGAAGCTTCTCTAGATTTCAAGGAGGTCCAAACCTCATTGGTCATTATCATTTGCTTATCATGAACAACTCATAATTGAGTAATCTTGTCTCATAGGCAAAGAAATGGGGCGGGAACTTCCTCAATCTTGGCTAAGAATGTGCTGTGATTAGTTTCAGAGCCAAGTTAATTTTCCCCATGGTTCAGAGGCTACGGAGGCCTAGGATTGGAATGAACAGAGTTCTCCAAGAGCTTACTGCTCCGAAGAACACGTCTAACGCCCAGTAGTTTGGGACTTCATCTTGCTTGCTTCCTGGATCTTCTTTCGCCTGTGGGTGGGTACTTGGAGCTCGAAGCCATCTATTCTTTTTTTTTTTCCTCTCACAGAAAGCTTGAGAAGCAGCTGTGACATAGCTTGCAAAGCCCACATCTGCAGTGGAGGTGCTGGGAACCCACTAGTGAAGAGGCAGCTGTGAGTCCTTAGACATGTGTCAGGGCTGGTGGCTCAGGGCCAAGTGAAATCCCAGGCTCAGCTAGCTCATGTGGCTACCCTCTGTAAAAGTTGGCTGCCTGAAAGAATGCAAGTCGAAAATCAGAACCACTCCCATACATTTCCCTGCTGCAGTTGGTAGAGGGCCGGCGTTCCCATCTCGTTCAGTCTCACCGCCGGTAGGGAGCTTCTTTAATATCATTTGGAGTCCCAGACACCTGGTTTTGCCATTTGTAAGCTCTTATGACTCATCGCCACACTGCAGTCACCTCTGAGACAATAGTAACTTTCCCAGCTGGATGGTGCCTATGTATGACATGGGATTGGCTGCATTTCCAGAAGGGAGTAAAAGGTACATGGCTTAGGTGTTGTCTCGCAACACCTAAGAGTTCAGAATAACAGGGCTGATCTGCAGAAACTGAAATGGAGTCACACTGCTCCTGGGAAGTTGTCATCCTCTGGCCATAGACTGAAGTGCGTGAGCTCAGGGGATATGGAAAATACTAGTGGTGCTTTTTAATTCCCTTTGCTGCCAACTATCTACAAATACACAGTTCGACTACAACTACTCTAGGAAAACTTCTTGCCACAGCGGAGGGAAGAGTTTGTGAATGTGGGGTGGGGTTTGGGGCTGACAATACCTCACCATTCCAGAGTACTCCAATATGCTCTGCTTGGACCAAGGGCAGTAAGGCTCTGATAATACGATTCTGGATTTCAAAGAATGTAGTGGCTCAGAGAGGAAGAGATTAAAGACAGAGAAACAACATAGTGATAAGGTTTAGGGCCTTTATTTAATATGAAAACATCATTTTGTCACAAATATGGACTGAAGGCATAAAAATGATTGTATTTCCATACGTCAAAACAGAAACATGTTCTCTTGATTGTGATTTCTATTATCTGTAAAAAATGCCAAGTGCTCCTCCTCATAGCATTTGTCCTGAAAGGTTTGCAAAATCATGCCAGGAAAGGTGTGCTGGCAATCATTGGCTGTTCAACTGAAGGGAAGAAAAAGCCCCCTGCGTGAAGCTAACCTGGGAAACTCCCTCACTGGTTGAACACAAGCCCATGCCCCAGTGCTCTGGGCTTGAACATGTTTCTTCAATTACTGATCAGGATGTGTAAACTAGAGCTATAGTCCAGACATAATTTATGCAGATTTGCTCTAGTTTATATAGCACTTTGTTATTCAACACAAAAGCAGCCACCATAGCAACCTCCGGGTCACAAAATGCTTACAGTACCTCAGAGAGGCAGATCAGCGCCTTGCAAAGATGTCTAAGAACACAAATATTTCGCAGCTCAATGGTTTATCTTTGCCCTGTGAACTAAGGGCTTGTTGGCTCAAGTGTTTTCTTCTTCTCCTTTTTTTTTTTTTTTTTTTTTTTTTTTTTTTGTAGTGTGACCTTAATGTCCCATTAATGCAGGCTGCGTTAAATAAGCTAGCTAGTGCAGGTTTTCTTCTCTCTTGGGATTTGTTTTTCATTTTCATTTCCTTAATGATTTAAAAACTTGTTTTCAAAGGTCTCCTCAGCCAGGGCCCAGTGGTGCTGCTGTGGGTCCAGGCTTCCTTCGCTGCTGAAGCACTGACCTTGTGCAGCGCGACGGAGCAAGGCCTTTGAGCTGCTCACTGGTAAGCGCACAGTAATGAGCTCCAGCTGTTGAACGTAGGCCCCGTTTCATTCTGGAAGCTTGTCCTTTTGGTGCCATTACCCCTTGTTTTGGTATCCACACACCATCTCAAGCCCCCAGTTCAGAGCAACGTCCAGACCCATAAGTGTCTTTTTATAGACTAGGCATGGCAGATTTCCCAGCCCAGGGGTCTCAGAGATCACTTGTAAAAAGTTTCTCTGGTGGAATGCAGGTAAGCTGGATCCCTGCTAATCAAATGAAAATCTCTGATTTGTTCCCTTGGCAGATGTTTGTGGTGTAAATACTCACACCATAATCCAATTTCAAGCCACCAAAACTGCAACAACTGGCTTGCAAAACTCCTGAAATTTTTTTACCAAATGGTCACCACACACCTTTGCAGCACCAGATTATCTCATTGGCTGTCCACAGCAACTTCACAGATAGGTCAGCGTCTTCAACCCCATTTAACTCCAACATTTAACAGGCCCCAAGGGCTTAGGTTAGCAACTGTCAAATTTTACTGTGCTTATGAATTCCTGGGGATTTTGCTAAAGGGGGAGCCTGTGATTTTGCATTCTTAGCAACCTCCCACGTGACTGTGCTCCACAGTTAATTACAAGGATAGTCAACCTTCAGGAAAAGAAGGGGGAGGAGGCCAAATGATGGTTTCTCTCAACTGACAGGCTGTGCTGTGCCTCCCTCCTCCAAGTCACATTCTTGATACTTCAATCAATTCCAATCCTGGCCTCAGCAGGGAGCCCCAATAGGCTTTCCCAGCAGTTCCTGGCAAAGGCTGTAGGGCACAACAGAGCACCCTTCCAGCAGAAGGGGATTTGTTTTGCACACTATTGTTCATAGGCTTGGGTGGTTTTAGGGTTGTTAGGAAAGTCTTTTGTAGAACTCACCCCGAAGTTGAGATAGCCAGACCTTTCCCTTCTTGAGCCTGATTTCACCAGGGTGGGATTTGCATAAAGTCATCTTCTCTAGAGCCTACTGGATTACCTTTTTCTGCAAACTGCAGTGGAACTGAAAGTTGATGCTCCTCCCTGTTCCCAAGTAGAAACCCATGGGCTGAAATCAGCAGCTCAGAAGATAATTACAGATGAGCAAATGTGGCTCCTGCTGTCCTTCATACTTAGCACCTTGTAATGAAGACTTAGACAGGAGAGAGGGCCGACTGGGGAAAGGCAAACCCAGGGGACTTTGTGCGTAGGAAAGTGCTGAGTTCTGAGAAGGACAGATGGCCCTGTTCCTGCCCTTAGGGAGCCTAAAATCTCACTGGGCAATGCACTTCCAGGAAGCCATTAGTGTGTAAGAGAGTACATCGTAAAGGCCCCATTGGCAAGCGGGATTTCAATTTGGGTTCCTGTACCAAATACTGTCTAGACTGCTGAGAACAATTTTCAAGGGAATGTCTGTTCTTCATTCTTGTTTTAAGAGTTTTCATTCAATCAGGCAATCAAAAGATTCAAATGTATCCAAGGCATCTTCTTGCTAATGGAATGTACCAGCAAAGGTCTCTTTTCTTTTACAGAGGAGATTGTCTCACAATCAAAACCATCTTTCTAGTAAACTTATTTTATCCTGATTTTTAACCCCATTTCTCTTTGTATATAGTTTTGTCGCCCAAGTCTGAAGAAAGCAATTGATTCATGATGATCCATTCATTCACTACCAAAATGTAAGTTTGCTGTTATGGAGAAATAATCTTAACCGCGTCCCTCACTTTTCCTTTACCACACTAACCAATTCAATTTTGTGACTGGCATAGGACTGGTTTTTGTGTTTACAGGCAGAGAAGTGCATAGCTACACACCCCACCTATTTACTCTCTTGAGAAATACTTGTCATGCTCTCAGACCCACTTTGAAACACCAAAGTCTCTGAAAAGCATTCCTCAATCCCGAGATTTAATTGGGGGTTATTTGTTTCCCTTTGAGTTGTAACTTGGTGGCCTCTTTTCAATAGGACATGTTTGATTTTACTACAGAGGCAATGATTGCTGTCTTTTCTTCTCTCCCAGGTCCATCTTACCTAGATTATGAGAATGTAAGACTGTCAGTTTAACCAGATATGGTGGTGAACACCTTTAATACCAGAACGTGGGAGGCAGAGACAGGTGAATCTGTGAGTTTGAGAGCTGTCCCTTTTACAGAGTGAGATCCAGGATAGCCTGGGCTACACAGAGAAACCCTGTTTTGAAAAACAAACAAACCAAATAAATAAAAGAAAAGAAGGAAAAAGAAAAGAATGTCAGCTTAACAATAATATTAATAATAACTGTTCATTACCGAACACCTCCTGGTTACAACAGGTTGCTTTAAAAGTATAAAATAACACACTACTAAAGGTACTGTCATCCACTCCAGCTCAGCTCAGAAAAGTCGGCAACTAGCATGACTTGTCTTAAGTAGCAATACTGAGTACAAAAGCCACCACGTTCCTCCCATTCTGTCTCCCAGGCACATGCTCTTGCTCTTGTTGGGGACAGGGACTAGGACACCTGGTCATGGGAGTTGTTTAGTAAATTGGCCAATGAATGAATACACCAAGGAGTGCATGTTACTCTGCTCATTGTATCAGCAATGAACTGATAGAAAAGGGTCTGGGTGGGGCCAGAGGCCTGCCTTCTGTGGCATTCCAGGCTACATACTTTCCCACCCTGCCTGTGATTGTGTTGTCTTCGCTTGTCGGGTCCTTTTTCCTTTCTTTTTCCCTTTTCAGTCAGAGACCTAAGCTTATTTTACACTGTCCACTTTAATGATTTTCCGCTCATTGATGGGAATAAAGTATTTTAAAATATTTCTTTTCTTTTTGAGATTATAATATGTCATTTCCCCTTTCCTTTTCCTTCCCCCGAAACCCTCCCATATCCCTCTCCTTGCTCTCCTTCAAATTCATCATCTTTTCCCCCAGTAATTGTTATTCCATGTGTAGGTCATATAGTTGTTAAAATTACCCATTCAAGATTTATATAGGAAATATTTAACATATGTTGCCAGACAAACAGAAAGACATTATATACAGCTACTGAATAAAGGTCAAATGGAATTCTTTTGAGGAATAATTGATGGAAAAATAGATAGTAATAAGAACTGAGTATTAGCATACACAACCAGGTGCCAAGGACTGTGTTAAGCTGTGGACATAAAGTTGACTAAAATCATTGTTTGTCCTTGTGGACCTTGGTCTCCAGGAGGTGAAATATTTGTATCTTATAATGGGATCTGTTTGGATCCAAGTGCTAGTCTAGCCAGGCCTGATGGCACACCACTGTAATCCCAGCACTTGGGAGGTAAAACTAGAATGATCACTGTACATTTGAGGTTAGTCTGTTCTACACAGGGTTTTAGGCAGCCAGGGCTTTATAGAGAAATTGTGTCTCAATAGTAAAACAAGCAAGCAAGCAAGCAAGCAAGCAAGCAAGCAAGCAAGCACTTTACTCAAAATGAGAAGGCTGGTTTGAACACATTGGTGTATGTCTTTTTTTTCCCCTTAAGACAGAGTTCTCTATGTTTCCCTGGCTGTCCTGGAACTCTCTCTGTAGACCAGGCTGATTTCAAACTCACAGAAATCTTCCTGCCTCTACCTCTGAAGTGCTGGGTGTCACTACTATGTGACTAGGTTCTTGTCTTTAATCCCAGGATTTTGGAGGCAGAGGCAGGAAGTTCTCTGTGAGTTGAAGGCCAGACTTGTGTACAAAGTGAGTTCCAGGCTAATCAGGGCAACATGGTGAGACCTGGCCTCAAAATAAAAGAAAACAAAACAAAATAAAAAATAAGATAGAATATATGTTTTGAAGTGCTGGAGATTTAGCCTAACCCATATTTTCACACATGGTAGGTAAGTCTTATACCACTGAGCTGCATCTCACACTCGGCCCTTGTAAAATATCTGAGGGCAGGGATAAAATCGGTTATCAGAACCATGCAGAGATTCCTGCCATTGAGTTTCATTATGAAAAATTGATTCAAGCTTTCGCCTCTGAATTAAGGAATGGATTGGGGGGAGAGGGCTCTACACTCATAGCTGTCATGGTCCTGTAGCATGTGCTCTAAAATGGCAAAACAAATTAAAATATTATCACCATAAATACTTCTAATAGAGCATTACTGCTTTTGTATTTTTCTCAAATCATTTTGAGGCATATTCATAAGCACACATTACTATGTCTCGATATTTTCTCTGTATTTACAAAATCATTATGTACCAACGGATTTACATAATGCTTTGTTTCCAGCTATGAGATGAATGTCTTTTATACATTATTCAATGAAAAACTTTTGTCATCTAGCAACATATCCTAGTTATCTTTTAATACTGCTTTTTAAATTCCTTTTAACAGTTATTTTTACTCTTAGTTCTGTATCTATGTATGTGTGGGGTATGCGAGTGTGAGCGAGCCAGATGTTCTGAGAGCTGGAGTCACAGGCAGTTGTAAGTTGCCACATAGGTTCTGGGAACAGAACGCCAGAGCAGTGTTTATTCTGAACTACCGACTCCTCAGTTTGATGTTGGTGCCACACACCTTTGATGCTTGGAAGGCAGAGGCAGGTAGGTCTCTGTGAATTTGCCTGACCTACAGAGGAAGTTCCAGGACAGCCAGGACTACATAGTGAGAAAACATCTCAGAAAACAAAACAAAACCAAAAAAGCAAACAAAAACAACAACAACAGCAACAAACACCAAAAGGAAGCCATCTCTCCTGCTCTTCTTCCATACAAAAAGATTTATTTATTTTTATGTGTGTAGCTATTTTGTCTGTGTGTTTGTCTGTACACCATGCGTGTGCCAGAACAGGCTGTTGGATCCCCTGAAACTGGAGTTAGAGATGTTCGTGAGCTGCCACATGGGTGCTGGAAAGTGAACCCAGGTCCTTTGCAAGAACAACCCTTAACTACTCTCCATCCCCAGTCTTAAAAAATGTTTAATTTAAGCTGCTGCATATTTTATGCAGTGTTTTCTTGTGTGGATGTTCAGTAATTAATTCTACTGCTTCTCTACTAAGAGACACCTAGAATGATTCAGGGCACTTACTATTTTTTAAAAGATTTGTTTTGTCTTCTGAGAGTTGTGCAACATGAAAATCACATACTGCTCTTGTGAAGGACCTGATTTTAGTTCCCAGCACCCATGTCAGGTAGCTCATAACTGTCTATAGCTCTAGCCTCCCCAGATGTCTGCATTCATGTGCACATATGTCCCCCACCCCCATGCAACTGCACAGAAAGACACATAACAAAATAAGTACAATTTAAAATTTTAAAATATTTACACACACACACACACACACACACACACACACACACACACACACACACACACATATATATATATATATATATATATATATATATATATATATATATATATATACATATTACAAGTGTTCAGCTACACACAGAAGCCAGAGGAAGGTGTGGGATCACCTGGGCTTGGAATTACAGGTGGCTGAGAGCGGACCAATGTGAGCACTGGCAACGGAACTCCTGGTCCTCTGCAAGAAGAGTCTGTGTGCATAATGGCTGAGCCATCTTTCTAGCCTCTCAGTGTAGTTATTCTTGAGATCAGTGTTGAGGTGAGCACCCCGGGCAATGCCCTTTATGTACATGTGAATCACTAGTTCCCCAGGGAAACTCTAAAGAGGTTCAGTTGTTCGGAAACAGGCACACATGCTTAAGTTAGCATCGTTTACCCTGGCTGTGGGTGAAACTCAGTGAGACTGATCTCAATCCATATCACTGCAAGAAGAAAATCTATAGTTAACATACACGAATCTAGTCAAGCTTCTTTCCAAAATGGGATAAAGTTACATACTATTAACAGGTTTTATTATCTTTTATATTTATTGATTTATGCTAACATTTAATAATTTATACCATCTGGAATTAATCATTTTTGCGTATAGTATAAGAAAGTTATGTAATAACATTTATTTTCTTAAGTGGACAGCTAACTGTCCCCAGTATTTCCTGAAAATCTGGTTTTCTTTTCCTTCTGTTTTGGGCATGACTACATGGGTCTGTTTTGACTCTTCTTTTCCTTGGAGAGAGCTTTATCAAGCTCCCCGTCAGCACAGTCTCTACACAATATTGTGATGACTTTTGTTGATCTTTTTACTATATACTCTATTGTTTCCAAGATGGGGCAACAATCATTAGAGTACTAAAGTTTCTCTTTCTATTATCCTTTCCTCTTTTCCTCTCCTCCTTCTTTTTCCTTCTATTGTTATTGTTATTATCATTAGTAGTAGTACTACTCTTTTGAGACAAGGTCTTACAGTATCCCTGGATAGTCTGGAACTTCCTACTGCTGGTTTTACCCTTGAACAATCCTGTCTCTTATGCTGGCATTATAGGCATGTGGCACTTTGCTCAGCTTCAAGTTTTCTTTTCTGCAACTAAAGAGTACACTAGTAAAAGCACTGTTTTACTGAGACAGGGGCTCATTATGTAGTCCTAGCAGGCCTGGAACTCCCCATCTCTCTATGTAGAACAGACTAACCTAATAGATAGCGATCTTCTCTGCCTCTAAGTGCTGGGATGAAAGGCATGTGCCACCACACACAGCTAGTAAACGTAATTTGCCTTGCAGATTCTATGTCCACATACAGGGACCTCAATGCTATTTTATGGCAACAAGAGTAATGATTGTAGCAAAAGGAAACAACACAGTGACCAGATGCTGATGCATCAACCACACTTCATTTCTCTCTTTATCTTGCCGGAATATGCGAGCAGACTCTTCATGTGAGAAGATAATGGGAATTCTAATTGATAACTGATCCAATGTCTGGCGATGGCAGGATGGCGAACTAGAAAAATATTTTCTGGCTTGTGTGGAGCCTGTGTGCCATCCCCAGTGCAACAAAACGACAACAAACACAAAACAAGACAAAATGATAACAAATGAATCCAAGATTTCTGTGCTTTCTTCACATCTTGAAAGCAAACATTGCCAATATGGTAGAATGTGCATGGAAGTCAGGCACTTCGGAGGCAGAAAGATTACCATGAGTTCAAATCCAGCCTGGGGTATGGAGTGACTTCAAAACCAGCCTGAGCTAGATAACAAGACCCTGACTCAAAAATTAACAAGTATAGGAAATAAAAGAGAGTAAATTTTACTTTACAAATTAACATCTGTGAAGGTCATTTTAGAGATAGATTTAAAGGGAAATGCCTGCAGAATAGAATGTAGTACAAAGGAAAAGAACATTTAGAGAAAATACAGATTTTTTAAATATTTATTTTGGCAAACTTTGGTCAAGATGATGGAAATAGCCTTCTGTAAAATAATTATCTGCTCATTTTTTACAGCAGGTATATTCTGAGGCCTCAAGTTTTTGTTACTTCCTATATGAATACATTAAGTTTTGTTTTACTTCATTATTTGAAACAGGATCTCACTATGTAGCCCAGGTTGGCCTCAAACTCTTGATTTTCTGTCTAGACATTCCACATGTTGCTGATGTGGCGAGAATGTGCCACTATATTCCTCTAAGGTAAGTCTTCATCCATGCATGTACACAACCCTACCCTACCCACACTACCCACCCTGCTTTTGGCTATAAATGGAAATGATGTGCTATTGATTCTAGGGAACTTCCAACTACTGCCAAAGGAAACTGTATTGATTTTCAAAAGGCTCCGACATAGTACTGCATCATGAAAGGTAGAATGGGTGTTATATAGTGCTCTGTTCTCTGAGTTAAAAGTAAAGACATTCCTTCTACTTCAAGTGATGAAGAAAGATTGAGTTTGCCTAATTAGATGAATGCGCAGTTTGGGGGCAACAACGTATTTATTTTCACATAGCATGAAATAAAGAAGAGAGAAAAAAACTTCTAGTTAGAAAAAATGCTATAATATTCTCAGAAATATTTTTATGTAGAATAAAACTAAGAACAATTTTTTTCTTCCTAAAATTACAAACCCAGAAGATACACCAAGAAGACTTTCCCTCCACTATAAGAATATGTCTTCATATTTGTAGTGGAAATCATGGATTTTAGTTTCTGAGAAATCTGAATGACCATGAGGAACAGTAATTTTCATGATAGAATGTTATAGCAAAGAAATACCTATGAGAGAAGAGATGAGGAATATTATATACTTTCTGTGGGAAGTGAAAGAGTTGTGTCATTCACTAGGTAGTTGGGCTTTCTTTCATTTCTTAGGGTCTGTGTTATGTCCTTTTCTATGACTCTGACCATACAGCTTGACAAAAGCAACTTAAGGGAGAAAAATGATTTCTTCTGGTTTACAGTCCATCATGGAGGGGAAGGCAGAGTGGAGGAACTCAATTCATAGAAGCTGGAACATGTGTCAAAGGATGTTTTCTTATGGTGGGCTCGGAAATGGAAAAACAGGAACCAAGGGTCTAGGCATAACTTTTGAGGCCCACTTGAAGGAACTAATTCCTCTAGCTTCCTACTTCTTCCAAATTCCATAGCCTCATCCCCCATCAAAGAAACAGCTCTCTGTACAGAAAGGGCACAAGGTTGGACAAGAAAGGGGGAGCAGGAGGAATCTGGGAAGAGTTAGAGGAAGAATATGACCAAAATACAATGTATGAAAAAATTAAATTAAGTTGCTTGATAATATATTACAAGTACTTAAACTCTTGAATAAAATCTCCTAATCCAGTCATTTTTTCTGTATTAGGAACCGTAGAAAAACTATGTGAACATATATCAGAAATACAGAATGTTCATGCAGGTACACTATTTAAAGAATGGGAATTACATACTTTGCGAGAGGAAGATGCAACCTGAGTTGGAACAGTAATGTGCTATTAAAGAAGTCTGGGTAAGTCTCTCCCTGTAACAGATGGAAACCGTTACAGAAAACCACATCAACTGATCAAAACAAGGAGAATGAGTGGCTATGTGATGCCCAGCCTCAACTGACACATCTACAATACATGCTACACTTAAGGCTCAGAGATCATAGCGCAAGACGGAGCAAGATCACAAAGGTCAGAGAAACAGGAAATTTGCTGTGAGATTTTGTTTCCTAGGAATGTCAGAGAAGCTACCCCCATGAGGTCTCAGCAAACATGGCTGCCTGAATAAGAACTGAACAAAGGTGAGACCAGTAGACATGCTAACACGGAAAGGGGAAATATGGAAGGACAATCCTAGACAAAGAACTACAGCAGCCAAGGAATGCTGAGAGTGAGAGAAATTGTCTTCCCCTGGAAAAGCACACCAGTTGGTTTTCTAATACCAAATGTCAGCCCTGAAAACGTACACATACAAGCAGCATTATACAGACAAGCAGGTTGTGTTTACACCCTAGAGATGGATATGGATATGTATATGTATGTGTGTATTATATATGTATATGGATATATAGTATAAATGGATATATATATATATATATTATATGGATATATTGTATCCTAGGGATATTTATCTATCCATCCATCCATCCATCCATCCATCCATCCATCCATCCATCCATCCATCCATCCATCCAAGTATATGTATATATCAACAAATAAATGACTTTGAAATGGAGCAAGTTGCGTTACATAGGAAGGGCTGTTGGGGAAAAGGAAAATTACAAAAGATGAAATTCTATTTTGATTTTAAGAACTTTAAAACGTCTCCACAGCGACTTAACATAGTATCATCAGGGTAATAAATATTCAAAGACATGAGCATCTTTGGGACATTTTGTACTCAAAGCATTACAGGGCCTTTCTCTTGATTCTCAAAGAGAGTGGCTGTCCTTCCTCAGTCCTTGGCCCCTGCCTTATACAAAGAGCATATGTAGAATTCTTCCCAATGTATTTTAGAATTCTTATATTTACTCATGCAATTTCAGATTATCATGTGGGGCAAGTGTCCACAATGAAAGCAAAACAGCTTTGAGAACAGATGTCACTCCTTCGTCTGCTTCTGCAATAACGTGCCTGTGAATGATAGATGGTGTCTCTATCACATTCGAGGAGGCCATGAATTATCTGCCAGATAAATGAGACTCGAAAACCTATGACTGCAAGTGAACTAATGAGCATCCTGCCCTGCATCAAAGCTCACCATCGGACTTGGAAACTTCATTCTCTATTTCACCAGAAGAGCATTAACGTGACCAGATAGAACTGCTATTAAAGGAAGGGATTTGGGAAAAAAAATGAGATCCCATCTTTCTCTTTTCTTTTCACTCTGTTTTTGTCTTAGATGCTTCCTTCCTTCTTGGCATCAGGCAGGTAAGAAACATTTGTGGAGTTCTAAAAGTTCATCCGAATAAGAACAGACCCTTTGATCAGAGACGCTACTGCCTTACATACCCTAATACTCTATCATTAAATGGAGATGAGTTTTATTGTTTTTTAATTGGGGAATCAGGATGCTGGTCTTATGTTCTGTAATCTGTGAAGAAGACAAAAGACCCTCTTTTCACAGCAACTCATCTTTCTTATCATTTGCTCTCTTTCCAGGGTTACTCCAAAGGACAGTTGCTCTTTCCCAGTTCCTGGCTCTCTAGTTTACTAGGCGATATTTCTTTATAAGGTCCAAGACAAAAGCTGCAGTACTGCTAATCAGTAGAAGCAAACTCTGAGTGGCCCATTGGAAGCTTTCTGTGGCATTCCATCCATTCTCACCACGGTCATAGAGACCAGCTGATCTGTTGCCAGTTCAAAGTTTTAGATTCTTTCAGAAGCTGACATTGACTTTCCTGGTATTCAGCCTGAGAAGACAGTGTATATGATGGAAAAACCCACATTCCTCATGCCCCATTTAAGTTTTTTTTCAGACATACCATCACAGAAGTGCTCTAGAAATAACTCATTGTGTACTAGACAATGACCCTGGAATCTGTGATATTTTGCTGAAGCAGACTCGTGTGATGTTTTGCTGAAGCAAGACCCAGGAAAGGACATGTGATATTTGGAGACAGTATAAGTAGGACCCAGAAATCAGTGACAGGGTGCTTGCATAGCGAGCCATGCAGTGCTTCGTGGGTCTAGCATCTTTGCTGATCTTCACTTTGTTGAGAGAGGCACAGCAGAGAACTTAGGGCTTTCTGTCTGGTTCTGGTCACTCCCATTGACCTGTGCTGATTTGGGGGAGGCCAGGCTATTTCTGCTGGATCATGCCAATGCTGCCGATTCGTGTTTGGTGACACTTTTGAACTAGACTGTTTGTTTCCTGATACTTCTGGACTGGACTGATGCTATTCTGACAACGGAGATTGGGATTACCCCCAAAGAACTACTTCTAAACAGGTTTACATCCCCTTTGTCCTACTTACTATCTTTTCTCTCCCACCTTTGGACAGTGGGCTAGAGAGGGGGGTTGAAGCGTTTGAGAATCCTTATTAAAGTAGGTTTTGAAAAATCTAAGCCTACACTCCTGTCTCTACTACCCAAGTGAGTGAGGCCACTACAGGTGTGTGCCATCATACCTGCTGGAGCTTCCTGCTGTTTTAGGTAGCCAACTGTCATACTGTGGAGTGCCATATGACAGGGAAGCGTAGGCAGCTTGTAGGAGCAGAAGGCATCTCAGTTCTATAGCTATAAGGAAGTATCCTGTTTGGTTTAGCATTTTTTTCCCATTGACTTCGCACAAGGTGGCAAATGGAACCTTAACTGAGAAAATGCCTTCATCAGATTGTCTGGAGGCAAGTCTTTCGGGTATTTTGTTTTTGTCATTTTTATTAATGATTGATGTGGGAGGGCAGTGGTTCTGGGTTGTATAAGACTGATCATGACATCAGGAGTAAGGCAGTAGACAGCACCTCTCTATGACTTCTGCGTCCCTGTCTTGAGTTCCCAACCTGATATCCCCCCTCGGTAATGGAGTAGGATCTAAGAGTTGTAAGATGAAATAAATCCCTTCTTACTGAGTTGCTTTTGGTCACGGTGTTTTATCACAGTAGTAGAAACCCTAAGTAGGACAAGAACCAAATTCTCCTATAAGTAATTAATTTAGAAGACAGATTTAAAATTTAAATGAGGCTACAGTAACCATTGACATTTTGACTCCGTCCTTTTGACGGAGTAAGCAATTCACCTTGCCACACTTGGACCTGTGGCTGAGGAAGAATGTAAAATTCCACTTGGGTATCAGGGAGCGCTGCTTACATTTGCGGGTACTTTGTATTCATCAGTGGGAAGGAAAGACAGCAGCTTTGCTTTCCTATGGGTTTTAAAAATTATGTGCGTGCCAGTGTTTTTATGTAAAGTGCCTAGAGTAAGGCAACCCACAGCTTTCTTCAGATGTGCCACACTTATCCTTTTTTGTGGAGGAGCTTGGTGCATATACCGAAGGGAATGGTAAATGCTGATCACCTTGCTCACCTGACACGGATGCACAGTGTGCAAGCCCAGTGCTTTAAATGCAGAACTCAGGATGTTTCAGGACTCCATTACGTTTGTATTCCATCCTGTCCTCAAGCTCCCTATCCATTCTAAAATCCAATTTAAAAACATGAAGCAAACTTTTAAGTCGTCCTGTCTGCTTGACATTACTGCTGCCCCCTCACATGCTCACCATTCTTTTGCTTCAACCTTGGCCTCATCTCTTCTCCCTCTTCTCTGACTCGCCAAAAGATGAACATTTTCCTTTCCGTTATGTATCATTTCAAATTCCATCTCGTGCCTGGGGCGTTTTGTCACTTCCTCTCTTGGAGGTGTGAAACTCATTTTTCTATAAAAGGGGACATATTTGTATACAGCACACTCTGATGAATGTTTTACAGTATCAAGCATAGGTTTGCAGTCCTTGACTCTGAGAAAAAAAAAAAAAACGACATCTTCCTCAGCCTTTCCTTTAATTTTGTTCTTTTGTGACTGTCATCGCCTGTATTTTCCTGTGCAGGAATGACATCAGAGAGCTATGTAATCACATCCAAACACAGCCTTTTTGGTATGGGAAGTCTATAAAGTCAACTCTGAGTACATTTACAGGCTTGTCCTTTGATTTGTTCTCAAAAGACTGAAGAGGGTTCTCTCCTGGTGTGAGCAGGCATTACAAAGAGAGAAGGCCCCTGACTCTTCTGTAGCAGAGGGCTGCCTCGCCTCAGTGGGAGAGGATGCACCTAATCTTGCAGAGACAGGATTCCCTAGGGTGGGGGGATACCCAGAGGGGCCTCCACTCTCTCAGAGGTTAAGAGGGAGGGGTTAGGAGAGGGATTCTGTGAGAGGGGACTTTGAGGGGGCAAAAATTGGTATGTAAATATATAATTAATAAAAATAAAACAAAGAGAGAAGCCATCATTTGAGGGACATGCATCCTGCGTTTGTTTTCAGCCAGTACAGTTATTCCTCAGATTAACTGATTAGAGGAACTTCTTGAGCTAAATCTCAACTGCACCAAGATCTATGGGTTTCTTTTTTCTTTTTTTTTCCTGTTTTTTTTTTTCTTTATGTTTCCTGTCTAGTAAGGAAATGGACGTGTCAGAGTGCAGTAGCTGAGTTGCTAAGGAGTGAAGAACAAAATAAGACAGCTATGCATTGAAAGGGAGATTGTCATCCAGAAAGACAAAGGGATCCATCCCACTAATGGAGCTATGTAATTAACGACTTGCTGGATGTCAGTCTGTAGTGAGAACCCTGGCTTGGGCTCTTGCCTCCTATAGAGTGGCAGTCTTAGCACTGTCTTCTGGCCCCTGGTGGGGGTGGGACTGACATAAATGCAGGAGAAAATTAAGTCCCCTATCCCGTCCCCCTAGAATCTTAAAACGCTAGAGACAACAGTTCAAGACACATGAGTATGGAGACATGCTGAATAGTCTCATGACAACTTGGCATAAGCCAGAGTCCTCAGAGAAGCAGGAACGTCATTGAGAAAACGCCTCCATAAAATCCAGCTGTAGGCAAGCCTGTAGAGAATTTTCTTACTTAGTGATTTATGGGTCAGGGCTCAGCCATTGTGGGTGAGGCCACTCCTTGGATGATTGTCTCGGGTGCTGTAATACAGCAGGCTGAGTAGGCCATAGAGAGCAAGTCAGAGAGCAGCATCCCTCCATGGCCTCTGCATCAGCTTCTGCCTCCAGGTTCCTCCCTGTCCCGACTTCTTTCTATGATGAATGGTGGTAGAGAAGTATAAGCCAAATAAACCTTTTCCTCCCAGGTTGCTTTGGTCATGGTGTTTTATCACAGCAATAGGAACCCTAGTAACCAAGACAGTAGATAAGCTCAATGCTTATACCTTAGAGTGCAATCCTTTCGGTTTCGATGAATACGGTTTCACTGGCTCTATTAAGGAAAAGAATAACCACAAATCAGAGATAAATGATCTACTAGTACACTGTATTACTCTTCACCTTGTAGTTGTATAGCATTCATGTATGATGTTTTCTATAGTATTTGAATCTCTCTCTAGCTATCCTATATTCTATTTAATTTTCAATCTCAAAGCACTAAGAAGTAAATTTAGCATTCCATGTTGTTATTATCCTATATTTCACAATGAGGAAATTGAAGTTCAAGGAAAGTTAAACAGAAAGGCCAAAATCATATGACTACCCAAACTGAAAGGATGATAGATTTTACTTATGATATTATTTTAGTGAAATATTGTCTATAATGATAAAGTTTATCACATGTCACCACCAGGAATGACACAGACTCAACATAGCAGGGATGGCTGGATCACCCATTTGATTCACATGGCACAGAGGACAAGGAAAGCAACCATCAAATAAAAGAGCTCCTTGGTCACAAACAGAACAATAACCAGAGTGGCACAGGAGGACAGCTGTGACTTGAGAGGTAGTTTCAACTCCTGATCTAGCAACACCAACTAGGACAGCCCCAGCAGCAATAAACTTGCCTGCTGTGTTAATGTTCCTGGAGTGTGGAACTCTCGTCATGCTACTTAGAGAGGGGAGCTGCTTCAGGAAGGGTATTTAGCTGGGGCCTCTGACCTACTCTGGAGTCAGGCATACACAGGCCTGATGATACCAATCAGAACCAGAGAAATGAGCAGGGCCTTTCAATCTGCATTCCACCTCCCCAGAAGCTCCTGTTCTGTCCACTAAACTCTCCTCAGTCAAGGTGACTTTAAATTTTACTTTTATTTCTACAGTGTTGAGAATCAAACGCTGCCTTGCACATGCAAAACTAGAATTCTACCACTGAACCACATCACCAAACTGGAAGACAGACTTTGAATGGAGTCTGTGTAATACACACATGTGCAGACACTCATGTACTTACATGTTTACATGTGTCTCATATCACAAAATCTATTTTCTTAGGGGTGAGACTCATTGATGATGAGCGAGCTGAATGAACTCATGACAAAGCACTCTTGTCTCTGCCATGTGATGCTTTCAGCACAGTAACCATCATCACTTGAGGACATCAGAATGTTCTGCTTTTTAGGGTACATGTGTTCATTTTGTCATCCATCCTGAAATGCCTCAGGTACAGATCAAAGCTTCTCTATTTATTTGTAGCTTGAGTGACTAATATTTTAGTTGCAAAAGGTGACATTATGTATCACTTCATTTTCCTACCTTTGTTCTCAAGTAGCCACTATGTAACTCAGTGGTTCTCATCTAGGTGTTGTCACCCCTCCCCCAAACACACCTTTCTGCACATTTTTTTTCATCACAGTTGATAACAGTGGGAAAATTACAGTTGTGAAGTATCCACGAGAATAATGCTATGGTTGGGGGAAACCATAACATGAGAAATATATTAGGGAGTTGCAGCATTAGGAATGGTGAGAACCACTGAATTTTAACCATTCTTCTGGATCCTAACCATGAACTTCCTACCTTGAAAATTAAGCACTGCAAACTCAAGCTCCAAGGCCATGCATCTATTTGAAGGCTTGTGTTTTCTTCCAAAGGATCTTAAATAACATATGATAGCCAGGGTGTGGCAGTGGTACACTCGGGAGACAGAGGTAGGTGAATCTCTGAGTCGGGGGTCAGCTTGGTCTGCAGAGTGAGTTCCAGGACAGCCAGGGCTACATAGAGAAAACCTCTCAAAAAACGAAACCATAAACAAAAGAAAACAAAGCATATCCTACTCTGTAATATATTTATTTTGAGAATTATTTTTTCTTTTTGTCTAATAAAATTATTGATGTAAAAGGTACTCCACATTTTGTTTATGATTTTAGATGCATTATCAGGGAGACAGCTGCTCTAGTGTTCATCACTTGCTCGAAAAGTGACATTTTAGGTCAATTCTAGGTGTGATTTTGTTACTTTACATGAGAGGCCAAATTCAGCACCACACCCTTCATCAGAAACTTTACCCACCAGAATCTATAGTCGACTCTGTTCTTCTCAAGTAGAAAATACAATTAATTTTGCTTTATTGTAAAATTATTCTTTCTAATGTTTAAAATTTATTTTATGCTTATAAATGTTTTGCCAGAACATATGTCTGTACATCACTTATGTGCTGATATCTGAAAATACCAGAGGAGAGCATCAGATCTCCTGGGACTGGAGTTATGGGCAGTGTGAACCACCATGTGATTGTTGAGAATTGAACCCCTGTCCTGTACAAGAGCAGTCCATGCTCTCATGCTCTTAACTGATAAACCATCTCTTTAGCCCTGTAAGGTGACTCTGAATTGGTACATAATGCCTAGTGGTTATTTTTAATATTTATTTTTAATTTTTAATTATTTGTATGTGTACTTGTCCACGTATAGATATGTATACATGACTACAGGCACCAGCAGAGGCCAGAAGAATGTATTGGATCCCCTAGAGTTAACGTTACAGACAGTTGTGGGCCTCCCAACTTAGATGGTGGAACCAAACTCAGGTCCTTTGCAAGAGCAGCCAGTGCTCTCTCTCAAGCCCTTATGCCTAGTGTTTATACATAGCTTCATTTAAGAGTAAAGTGCAACTTTTAGAGTAAACATTTTAATCTCCATTATTCAGATGAGGAAATGAGATTCAGAGGTTAAGTACATTTTAGAATTAAGTAGGGTATTTTAAAAATGTTTCAAATAAGCTACCAGCCCTTGAGAACTGTAGTCTCAGGCAGCCTGGGGTACATAATACCTTTCCACTCTCTTAGGAGCACTTAGGTGGAATGTTTGCAGAAACAATAATATGCTGACATCAGAGTTCTCTTCAGCTTTGACATTCTATAATTTTATTGATCCACTTTGCATTTAATTATGTTGATTTTTCTTTTTATCTCTTTCTTTAGCTTAAAAAAAAAAAAGTATCCTCCTTTGTTCATGACCAGGAGATGGACAATTGAATAGAGCACCATAACAAATACTCACGACTATTCAGACACCACTCTAAAATATTTATCACTTTCGTGAATCTGAAGCTATCACAACAGCTCAGAGTGCAACAATGCATGTCCCACTAACATCACCAAAATAGATATGGCTGGAAATGGTGCTTGTTAAGCTCATAATGATCCCATTCTCCAAGGACTTGCAATTCATCTCTTTTATGTTGTTTGATTGCTTACCTCGTCCTACAGGTCTGGGTAGAGTCCTCTTTAGTTTCATGTAATATGTGATACTGATGAACTGTGGTGCAGCCCTCATCATGCCAATCAAGCATGCGAATAGAGAGCCAGCTGACTGTACGATCGGAAATTTGTGCGTGTTCAGAAAGAAATGTAGGGAGTGAATATGAATCTGTTTTGTAATGGCTTAAAGCTAACCAGGCTTTTCCCGCAAAATGGTCAGGAAAGCTTATGAGAGTATTTCAGGATACCAGGTTTTTTAAGTTGCTAAAAGCCACTCTGTAACAACATGGTTTTCTGTTTGGAAGTTTGTAAGACATAGCAGCTTCTCCAACTGAGCACATCTCATTTCCCTTTGTGTCCTCCATGTGGGAGGTTGGGATATGCTGACCTCATGGCATGCCTGGAAGTAGCTTTCTATAACAAGCACTGAAGCCTGCCTTGTTTACATATGGCCTGACTTTCCCATATGCTATCCTAGTTGATAACTCCTGGGTCATATAATGTGTGTATGACGGTAAATGGACTCAGGGGCTGAAGCTGGGCTTTGTGAAATTAACCACTTTCTTTCTTTTCTTTTCAAAATCTCCCTTTTCCTGTCAGTTAGCTAATCTTTTGACTATTTAGACACTTCAGTTTCAGTTTTTTTCTATTGCACAGAATTTCAGGATAAATATACTCTACTATGCACTTTTTCAAAACTGGCATCAAGTTTGTTGAATGGGTAACTTCAAGGTTTTACATTATTGAGATTTATAATAAGAACTTACAGTATTTTATCGAAAACTACTTATTTTTTGAGACAGAATCTCATGTAGCTAATGTTAGTTTAATCTTGCTATGATGAGGACACGATGACCTTGAGCTTCTGATCATCCTGCGTCCACCTTCTGAGTGTGGAAATTGAAGGGATGCACCACCAAGTTCTTCCAACTCGAGAGCAAACTGTATGGCTTGCACATGCTACGTAAGTACTTTACAAGTGCTCTTCGTCCCCAATCCATAAATTCCAATTTAAAAATAAAAAAGGTTGTCCTAAGGCCTTAAACGGTGACAAGAAGATCTCCAGCTATGGGTCAGTGAGGTCCCAGAGGTTTTCAAGTCAACCCTGCTTACTGCCATTGCTCATTGGTCATCATAACTAGATGGCAAGGCTCTATTGTCACATTGCCTTCTAAATATTTATGTTTATGCCTGGAAATTTGTGTTGCCTCCAAACGTGGTTGGAGGAGTTTCCACAGTGGTCAAGAGTCAGTGCAGAGATGTATAACTGGTGTAAAATGATAAAGCTTGTCCCCTGATATTTAAAAAAAATTAATGGTGGGGCTCGAGAGATGTGTGGCTTAGTGTTCAAAAGTCCTTACTGTTCTTGTCAAGGACCTAGGTTCGGTTATCAGCCCCAACACAGAGGCTCACAATGGTCTGTAACCCCAGTTTCCATACTAGAGATTCCAAAAATGATTTTCAAAAAGAAGAATCAAACCCATGTGGTCTCATGTTCAGGGACTCCCAAGAACATAAGCTGATCTGTAAATAAAGATAGGAAGAAGCAAAACTGTCCCTGTGCCTGGAAGAATACACAAGCTCATGACTCAAACATACAGTCATTTCCCTTTCTGACGATAAACCCAAAGTGAGAAAAATATTAACAGTTTCAGACATCTGTTTATTAGCTTGTTTGGGTAAATACTCATTCTAGAAAATTTTCAATAATGCTAAACTAACCTTGATGTGCATTAGCTGTAGGATCAAATACAGAGGATTTAAAGAACATAGTCCAAGTAATTTTTTATTTTAGTTTTTCAAGGCATTTTATAGATCAGGACCTTACTTATAGTTTTAAGATATATTACTATTTAGAGATTATTATATAGTTTATTATGGAACCACAATAATATTTTTCTTAATACAAGTAAAGCTGAAATAATGCTTAATTACAATGAATTGCCATTTTAAATATTTTCCTTTTTATTTCTCTAGAAGTTATTAATACTTTGATGTGAAGGCTAACTTCACCACTTATTGTCGCTGAAGCAAGGAGTAAAAGTGTAATTCAAATGTGTTTTTATAAAACCCTTTTTCATCAAATTAAAGCATGTGTATAGTTTTAAATGTCAAATGCCATTCAAAGGCCTTTAATGAGAAACAGCAGTTCCCTTGCCTTCTGCTTGCTCATTATTCAGTTTTATTTAGTATTTAAAATTTTTATTATGTCTACAAATATTACACAAGTAATATACAAATACATTTCCATTGGGAATGAGTCAAATCATTCACAAGTACAGCAAGCAAAATTCTCAAGTAGTCCTCTCACACTTGACTGCCCCATCCACCCTCCTTTCTGAAGCAATCGTTGTCATTAGTTTGGGATGAGTGTTAACAGTCTCTTCCTCATGGAGTTACACACACACATACAAACACACACACACACACACAGGCACACACACCCACACACAGGCACACACACCCACACACACAGGCACACGCAGTCACACACTAAAGCATGCACATGCATACACACAAGCACACACAAATTTAGCTACAATAGTGAGACCACACTATAAAATTGCTTTGCTAGTTTGTTCTCACTTAATAATATGCCTTGGAGACCTTTCATGTTCCTGTAACATAGCTCTACTTCATTTCTTTGAACATTGCTTAACAACTGCTGACTGTTTCGATTGCTTCCGACATTTTGAAATTGCAAATAATGCTGCAAATTGAGAATGTAGCTCCATGAGCGAACACTTGTTTGTCTACCACAGTCAAGGCCATGGGTTCAATCCCCAGTACTACACACATAAATATATATAGCAATAAAAATTTTTGTTTGCATGCCTCTTCAATTAGACACATATGCTGTGTCCAAAAGTGTGCATGCTTTGTATTTTAACAGCAATTGGGAAATTGCCCTCCAAAGAGATTGCAGCATTTTATAGGCTTCTAGCAAAAGTAGAACCCTTTAAAACCACATTTATGGACAGAAGAAATAATTTCTTTCATCTATCTGGACTTTATGTAATGTATATATTTAATTATCTTGGGTCAACGACTCATGTATTCCAGACAGGCTTTGCATTCACTATGTAGTCAATGATGACCTTGAACTCCTAATCCTCCTGCCGCCACTTTCCAAATGCTGGGATTACAAGACATGTATCCTGTGTATGAGTACTGATATGGACCAAAGCCAGGGGCAAGGACACTACCAAGAAAGGCAAATTCCCAACACTGGAATTTGTTTTTTACATTCTGTCTGTGTTAGTAGGCTTTATGTTCACTGTGATAAAATAAGCAAGCGAAGCAACTTTAAACATCCTTGCTCTTACAGTTTCAGCGTTTCAGTCTATGATCTCTCCTTCTTCTTCTTCAGGTTCCGGGAAGACTGAAAACCACAGCATGGAGAGCAGGGTAAGCCGAAGCTCCATATCTCACAGTGGCCATGAAAGAGAGAGGTGGGATGACCCCACAAGGGCCTACTTCCTTTAAACAGGCTCCACCACTAAGTTTTATTACTTCACAAGATCCCATCAAACTATGACCTCGTCAATGGACTGAGCCATTAATGAGTTCAGAGACATCAAGATTCAATTGCTTCCCCATATTCCCATCTCTGAAGATAGTCACATTTCGAAGTAAGCATTTAGCACTTGGGCCTTGGGGAGATATTCCAGATATAGACTGGAACAGCATCAGTTAGAGTGACCTTTATTTTATTCTAGAATGCAATGAATTACCCAAGGAACGGTAAATGCATTGCCATCATTTCCTTTGTAAATTGAAGATCCACTGTTTCATTCTATCAAATGCCTTGACTGGGGCTGGGGAGATACCATTAAAATGTCTTCTGAAAAAGCACAAGTACTTGAGTTTGAATCCCCAGCATTCCTAGAAAAAGAAAGGCATGCTGGTGCATATCTGGTGAGGTAGAGACATTAGAATACCCAGAGCTCACTGAATGTCTAGTCTAGCCAAATCAGTGAGGTCACAGTTTAGTGAGAGAATCTGTCTCAAAAAAAAGATAGCAGACATTCACCTCAGGCCTTCACAGACATGTACCACATGTATGTAACACCTATAAGCACACATGCACATGCCTATAATGAACATGTACATACATTATACCCATACTCACAGACATACACATATAATACAATGCCATACATTTCTGGTCTTTGCTACTTTGTGAGTTCTTTTCCTCACTATTTATACCCCCCACCATTAACACACATGTTTCACCTCACTGGATAGGAGAGAAACAAGGTTAGGATAAGAGGGGAGAGAGGAATTAGGAAAATCCCAGAATCTACTTTCTTTATCTTTTTCTTCTTTGACCACAACTACTAAATGCAACCAAATTCCCTTAAACAACCAACAAGCACCCATCCTTCCTATAGGGGTTCTAGCATTTTCATACCCTGAAAAGTTCCCAGAATTCCAAATTATATAATTGCTGAAATTATCTGTAGTTGGTAAAACCATGCCTCTGCTAGAGCATGAGGCAGATCAGAGTCAACTGCAGCATACAGTCTGAGGCAGCCCTAAATCCCCACACCTGGGATTAAAACGAAAGCATATTCTTATAATATTACTGTTTTTAAAGATTTTTAAATTTATTTTATGTATGTGAGTACAATGTTGCTCCCTTCAGACACACCTGAAGAGGGCATCAGATCCCATTACTGATGATTGTGATCCACCATGTGGTTGCTGGGAATTGAACTCCGGATCTCTGGAAGAGTAGTCAGTGCTCTTAACTGCTGAGCCATCTCTATAGCCCTATTACTGTGTTTGTCAAAAATAAATTAAGATTCCAAAATTCTCACTACAGTCATGACTACTTTACAATTAAAATTTCAGGACAGCATGCAAAGTAATGAGATTCATAGCAGCATTCGTATATGTACTTTGTTCTTGTTCATCTCCTTTCTCTTTGCTTCTCTCATTTCCCTTGCCTACTCGTGCTGGTCCCCGTCCTCTCCTTCTTTTTTCATGCCTCACATATTTCATTATCCTCTATTTTCATCACTTCCCTTTCTTTAAGTGCTCTTCTTTCTTTCTCATGGTTCTTTTTCTAGTTTCATTATCTAAACACACACACACACACACACACACACACACGCACACACACACACACGCACACGTCACACACAGACAGAGACAGACACAGACAGAAACAGACACAGAAACACACACACACACACACACACACACACACACACACACACACACACACACACCCAAATAGATAGTTTGGAATAAACTTAACCAAGGAGCAATTTCTATAATGAACTTGAAGATATTGAGGAAGTCTCTAGAAGATGGCAAGCCTTCCATGCCTATAGATTGGAGAATTAATATTGTGAAAATGGTCATCTGTGGTGTTCTGAATCAGATGTCCTTTATAGTCTTGGACATTTAAAACTAGTGCTGTTTGGGAAGTCTTAGGAAGTGTGCCTTTGCTGGTGAAGGTATCAAACTAGATTCAGACTTTGAGAATTTAAAGACTTGAACCATTTCAAGTCTTTCTGCTTCCTGCTCATGTGTTTCAAGATAAGAGCCCTCATCTTCCTGCCCCACACACCATGTCACCCGACTCTTCCATCACGGGCCCTTATACATCTGGAGTGAGAAGCACAAATAAACTATCTCCTCTGGTTAGTGTTTATGTCAAGTTAACATAAGCTAGAATCATCTGAGTTGAGGGCAACTCAATTGAGAAAATACTTCCATAAGATCAGCTGTAAAGAATTTTCATAATGATTTATGTAGGAGAGCCCAGTCCATTGTGTATGGTATCAATCCTGGACTGCTGGTCCTAGGTTCTATAATAAAGCAGACTGAGCAAGCCATGAGGAGCAAGCAGCATGCCTCCATGGACTCTTTATCAGCTTTTGCCTCCAGATTCCTTCCCTGTTTGAGTTCCTGCCATGAGTTCCTTTGAGAATGAACAGTGATATGGAAGTATAAGCCAAATAAACCACTTCCTAGCATATACCCAAAGATATCTACATCCTATTTCAAAATATTTACATATCCATGTTTATTGGAATCTGGTCATGATAGTTAAATGAAATCATCTTAATGTTGGTTAACTGATAAATGAATAATGATAATGTGGTTCATTTATACAACTGAATTCTATTCAGCACTAAAGACAAGATAAATCATGACATTTGTAAGAAAAATGGTGGAACTGGAAAATGTACAGAAAGACAAATACCATAAGTTCTCTCTCATATGTGGCTCTCAGCTCGAGATTTTTAGATTGAAATGTTTAATAATGTGGAATGTCTGTAGAAAGAGACCAGGTTAGAAAGAGACTGTGAGATGGTCAGTGATGCCTGAATGGGCAGGGCTATAAAATGCTATATTTTATACAACATGGCCATTGTAGCTATGAACGCAGAGAAGCAGTGCTTTTCTGTGCTGGACCTGCATGAGACTGGGGCTGTGGCTATTCAGTCATGGACTGGGAAGGGGCTCAGGGAGCTCTACTCCTCCACAAGGAACTATTGGGTCTCCATGCATTCTGGGTGGGCCTAAGGGAATCATTGTGCTCAGAGGTTTATCCACTGGTGATTATGCCCCTGTACCTCAAGCCCATCTTCAGTGGTGAGAAAATCAAACCCAACCAAGAAGAACTGAAAGCAGGAGGGTACCTGTAGGCTGGAAGGATGGTTGATGAGGGTAGAGGGGAGTAAGAGAAGGTGGGGAACTGTGATCAGAATGCATTGTACACAGATATGAGATTGCAAAGGAGCAAATTGAAATAAATTAAAGGTTGTAAAAATGAAGAAACCCTAGAGGAAATGGACTCAGTATTAAAACCAACCAACCAACCAACAACAACAGGAGCAGGTGACATGATTCAGCCTCCAGTGAGTGTGTTTACATCTATCTCCCAAGCCTGAAGAACCCATGTAGGAGAGAATCAGCTCCTGCAAATTGTCATCTGACTCTTTATATGCACACACTTTTAAAAAAGAAAGAAAGAAGGAAAGAAGTTCGTGGTGCAGCTACATAATAAAGATTTTGTCTAGCATGACTGGTGACCCACAGTTCCATCCTGAGCCCTGCAAAATACAAAAACAAATATCCAACAATCACAACAGCAGGCAGAAAAGAGAAACTGAAAGAGAAAAATAGGAAAATATACAATTGGAAATCACCAGGGCTAGTGGTGTATGCCTTCAAGCCCAAAAGGCTAAAGTGTAGGGTTTATAAATCTCAGACCAGGATGGGTAACATAGTGAGATCTTGTCTCAAGAAGACAAATAGGAATTAATGGCAATTATTACGTAGCCATTTGGGAGAATTACTGATTTAGAAGAAACCCTATTCCAATGGCCAGCAAATTTCTGTGAAGGATCAAGGAGATAATACCTTTAGGATTGCAGTGCACAGTATTTGGGTCTCAACTACTCACACCTGCCATTATAATATAGGAGCACTCTTAGGATATATGTAAATGAAAGAGTCTGTGTTCTAATAAAACTTGACTTACATGCAACCATGTTCAAGAGAAATCCATGTCCTCTGGGAAGTTGTGCTTCCACATTATTGCTTTTAAGCATGCTGTTCAGAAGGATTCCATGCAGAGTTTAATATTACAATCACTGGCATGCATCTAAAAATCTCAGTATTAATTGTTCCCTTAAACCCCCTATGTGGATCACTCTTATGAGCGGAACTGGGAAGAAATCGGGTTTTTTTTTTTTTACAGAGGAAGTCTGGGAACTGAATTTGAAAGCTTATGAATAGGAACATTCCTGAATATAAAAGAAGCTTATCTAGTTGTTTTGATTTGTAGCAGCAAAGAAAGAATGCAAGAAATCTTCTGGAGAACATCCGGTACCACTCTGACCTAACTGAGACCCATCTCACCATTTACCAGCATCCTGAGTTCCAACAAGCAAGATGCCAGGCCTGATACGTATTTCCCTAAGAATGTCACTACCCTTACATTGATAGCAACTGTCAGCCTTTATGTTGGCTATAAAATGAGGTATTTACTAGGAATTAGGCACAGAAAGCAGCATGTTACCCCTTCAGACAAAGCAATAAGCACTGCGTGAGTCATTCCAGGGAGGATGTTCATGCCATTGGGGTGGGAGTGGTCATACGATTGGACAATTTTCCTATTGGGACAATGACAGACTTTCTCTTTGGTATTTTTAGTGTTGGAGTTGGACAAGAGTTCTGTGCATGCTATATATGTTCTCTGAGTATGATTCCAAGTCAGAGAATTCTCCTTTCAATGACTTTATTCTTCAGAGGTTAATGCATGTATGCAATGAAATATAACCATATCAACCCCCATTTTGCCTTTGAACTCTCCCAATACTTCCCAACATGTCCTCCTGCCAACTTCATGTGTGTGTGTTTAATGGTGTTTCCCACTGGTGTTTCACTGATATAGGTGGTGCTGGATTCAGAGTGAGGTACCTGTTCAGTGTTCTATGAATATGATTAATTTTCTCATAAAATTGTTAAATTATTTCTAACAACCCTTATGTTAAATAATGAACACTTGGGTACATATTTGTAGAAGATTTTAAAAGCACTTGCTATAGTCATGTAAGGGGTGTGGGTTCTTGATTAGAGTCCTTCAAACACTCACTAATCTTCCCTGGAGTGTGGATTTCTGATTAGAATACTTTAAATGAAAACTAACTGCCTCTAGGGTGTATATTTAAGCTGACTTACCATATATATATATATGTATATATATATACCATATATATGTATATATATATACATATATATATATACTTTATAATTAGCTCTATACTTACTTTTCATTTTCCTTTTCATTATTTTTCACTGAAGTATAAATTCTATAAATCAACACTTATCAATTTTAAGTGAATTACTGAAAAATTTGACAAATATAATCACTACCATGTTTATAGGGTACAACATATTTTCACCTAAAAATGTTCTCTCATGCTGTTGTGCAGACAATCTGTTGACTTTTGAACTTGTGTAAATTTGCAATTTTTATATATTCCCAATGCATTAACTCTTTTGTTGTTATAACATTTCTGCTTTTGGCTTTATCATTATTTTTGTCTTAAATTTTATTTAGAATTGTACCTAATGTCTTCCATCCATCTTTAAAAAAACATTGATTTTTATGATATTTAGCTGTGTAACTGTTTGTGTTTGTGCACGTAAGTGCAGCTGCCTGAGAAAATCAGAAGAGAGCAGCAGATCCCTTCCCAGTGGGGTTACTTGGAACTGGACCCTGGTCCACTGCAAGAGTTCCAAGACATCTTTCTAGCCCTCCCCGTAGCCCGGCTTTCGTACATTCTAATAACTTCATGGCTTATTTTATAGCATTCTACTTTATACTTTTAGTTTGCTTATCTATTTGGACCTTCAGCATATAGACCCACCATGGTTTAATATTGCATTATTATAAATAGATCATAGAAAACATAGCAGTGTGTTTCCATTTAATTTCTTCCCTTCTTAGTGATACTTTTTGTGTCTATGTATCTATGTATCTATGTATCTATCTATCTATCCATCTTCTGTTTATCTATATACCTTTTTTTGTCATAAACTGTCTTCTTCAGCCTACACTGACAGTGTGACAAACTGCTATGAGTTTGGAGAGTTATGTCTTCCTACGTATTCATTTGGATATACTTAGGCTTGAAATTTACTATTTGTTTTTCACTCATGTTTTTTCTGTTTTTCTTTTCATATTGATCAAGTATGAATTTCTTCTTAAATTCATATATTAACAACACTTTGTGTGCAGAAGATTCATTTTCCTTTTTTCTCTAGGCTTCACTATATATAGCCTGTATAAACCAACTTACTGAGATTTAATATCAAATTATTTTATACAAAATATGAAAACACGGGCTGGAGAGATGGCTCAGAGGTTAAGAGCACTGACTGCTCTTCCAGAGGTCCTGAGTTCAATTCCCAGCAACCACATGGTGGCTCACAACCATCTGTAAGGAGATCCGATGCCCTCTCCTGGTGTATCTGAAGACAGCTACAGTGTACTTATATATAATAAATGAATAAATCTTTAAAAAAATATGAAAACATTATAGTAGTATACTTTCCCCCTATACCTTAATGACCAGGCTTCGTTTCACTCCAGTGATGTTGATATATACACACATATACATTATATACACATGTATGCACATATGTATATGTGTATACAGTATAAGTCTATCAGTGTGTTATAATTTCCCCTGTAAAAATTGTACGTTCACTAAAGTAGTTCAGAGGAGGAAAGTGATAAGTTGTATCCTCCTACATATTGGCCATTTCTAGCATTCTTACATTCCCTTTTCTATATTGGAGTCTTCTTAATGTAACTCAGTTTCAGGGGGAAAATATTCATCAGCATTTCCTGTAATGCCAGCTCATTGGTAATGAACTCATTGGATTTTTGTTTATTTGAATGTGTTCTAAGTTCACCCTTCATTATTGAAGCCAGAATCCTAGATATAAAATTCTATCTTGAGTGCTCTCCTGAACCACCTTACATCTGTACTTTAAATATGTTGTCCAATGTCCTCCATAATGTCTCATGAAGGGGTTTAAATCTTATATCTGAAACTCTGGCTTCTCTCCACTTGATTTAAAGACTTACATTTCTCTTTTGGCTTTTGACCAACTGAACATGATGTGTTTAGAAGTGTTTTCCGATCTTCTCCTCTTCCCTTCTTACTCTTCCTCCTCCCTGTGTAGCCCTGGCTAGCTGGAATTCACTGTACTGCTAAGGCTACTTTCTGCCTCTCAAGTGTTGGAAGGAAAGATGTGCACCATTGCCCCAAGCCCCTTTTCTTTTTCAAAAAGGAATGTTTGGTCTTGGGGTTTGAACCCAGCCTCTCACAAATACTAGGCATGTGCTATGTACCACCAAGCAGTGGCCCAGATGAACACAGTATTTTCGTTTTCTCCCCTCAGCCCCGTGTCCAATGTTAGATTCCTTGGTTGTGTGCTTTAACTTCACTATTTCGGCTTTTGTCGCTTTCACATAGTTGTGGTGTGGATGGTGCTTGAGCTCAGGTTGCTCAGAGGATCATAGTCAACATGTCAACTGAATGTGTGACTGAGACCAGAGAGTTCATTTCCAAGATTATATACATAGTGGCTGTTGGCTGGAAGCCTTCATTCTGTCATCCTTCAGCTTCCTGCAGAGAGGGAGACGGATTCATAGAGAGTGCTCCACGGAAGCGCCTGTTCTCCTCAAACCCATGTTTTATTCCCATTCCATTCTTTCAATAGATAAAAGTCTACATGAAAAATGCAAAAGCCCAAATATTCTACTAGTTTAAAGAAAAAGCCTTATGCTGAATTATTTTGATATAAGACAGAAACAATAAAAGGGGTAATCTGAACTCTGCTGCCACAACAGAAAGAGCTTACCCACCTTCTATTTAATTTGTAATGTGAACCAGAGTGTAGATCCAGGTGGAGAATGCATCTCAAATTGGTAAGTAACCACAGCATTTGAGAATTTATATTAAATTCCAAATTTGCAATAAAAAAATCCAAGAATTTAATCCCTGCTTTGGTGGTGCATGCCTTGCAATATCATACTTGGAAACTGAGGCAGGAGTTCAAGGTTAGCAACCGCAAACTAGCTATCTTTAAAATATCCAAATAAAGAAAGAAATGAAGGCCAAGAGGTTAAGTCTGACATAGTGATACATGCCCATAACTCCAGCATTCCAGAAGTCCAGTCTAGGCAAAGTATAAATACCCTGCCTAATCACACACACACACACACACACACACACACACACACACACACACACACACACACACACACACACACACACGGCTCAGAAACATATTCAAGTCAAGTTTTATCATAATCAAGATGATTGGTTAAGCATACTAGTGGTAAGAACCAACTGAAGAGAGAATTTTCTTCTGTTTCTATCACGAGCCTTACAGTTGTAGACACCGCTAGGAGAGGGCAGATGCCCTTCAGTATTAGATCTAATCTGGTAACACCTTTCTTTCTTCCTGGTTCTATTCTTCAAGTTAATCTTTCTGGCTGCTTCTTTTAAGGTTCCTGGCCACAGCATTTTGAATATCAATACAAAGCAGTCATTTGCATCTGTCTTTCTCTTGCAAACACTGATACAGAGTCAGGAAGTCTTTTGGAAATATCACTCACATTCATCAAAACATTGACAAATAATTGGATACCTTTTAAAGAGATTTATTTTATGTATATGAGTACACTGTCACTGTCTTCAGACACACCTGAAGAGGGTATTGGATCCCATTACAGATGGCTGTGAGCTACCATGTGGTTGCTGGAATTGAACTCAGGACCTCTGGAAGAGTAGTCAGTGCCTAACCACTGAGGCATCTCTCCAGCCCGACTGGGTACCTTTTATGAGTAGAACATAGCCACAGAATAGCTTTATTTATAGTGATCCCACTGGCATTATAGGAAATACTGAGTAGTTTTAAGGACAGGATTGTATATATCTAGTATACTGGAAACATGCCATGTCTGACTAGATGCATGACAACTAGATACTATAAAGCTTGAAGTGAGACTTCAAGCACACAACACAAGAAAAAGGGAACTCTGGAAGAACAGTCAGTGCTCTTAACCGCTGAGCCATCTCTCCAGCCCTACAAACCCTTTTAGCATTCACATCCTTTTTGGAACAGGCTGCTGTACAATCACAATCTTCAATAAGGAAAGTAAGACAGAGAAAATTTAAATTACCAGACTAAATGCCAACTTTGTGGTTTTAAATTCAGGTGAGCTGGGTTTTGAGCTGAAAGTCAAAACAACAGAATAATCTAAGTGAATTTATTTTGGGATTTGATATTGAGAAGACAAAATTTCAGAGTTGTATCAATACTTTTCAATCAGTTTTCAAGATTGAAACATTAAACATAGTGTGGATGTGGTGCGGTGGTTTAAATGAGTATGCCTCCATAGTCTCATGTGTTTGAATGTCTGACCCATAGGGAAGTGGTACTATTAGGAGGGTGACCTTGTTAGAATAGGGTATGACCTTGCTAGAGGGAAGTATTTCACTGTGGGGGCAGGCTTTGAGGTCTCTTATGCTCAAGTTATGCCTAGTGTGGCACATAGTCTACTTTTGTTGCCTCTGACCAAGATGTAGAACTCTCAGGTCCCTTTCTCACACCATGTCTGCCTGCACTCCACCATGCTTCCCCACAACACCATGATAATGGACTAAACCTCTGAAAATGTAAGCCAGCCTTAAGTAAATGTTTTCTTTATAAGAGTTGTGCTGTGGTCTTGGCGACTCTTCACAGCAAAGGAAACCCTGTGATGGGGGGAGGGAGGAGGGGGTTGTTCAGTAGCTTGACAGGCAAGCAAGAGAACTGGAGTTCAGCTGTTCAGAACCTAAGTAAAATGCCGGGAAGGCATGGTGGCTCACCTGTAATTATAGCCTCAGAAGACAGAGACAGAAGACCCCAAAGCAAGCACAATAGCGAGATTAGCCTTATCAGGCTTGATTAAGAGACATTGCTTCAAAAGCATGGGCTGGAAGAGTAATTACTCTTTCATCAATGAGCTAGATGACATATCATTTTTATATTTTAAAATAAGTCTCTAAACTGTAGCACATGCTATTTGCTACTATACAAGCAGTGATATTTTTGTTCATAATACAAGCACAGAATTACAAAGCAAAATCTTATTTGTGAATTATCTGTTAACTTGACAATTAGAATGTGTGGTTTGCTTGCAGAATGGTATTTGATGTTTGTGCTTATCATCAACAAGTATTGTTCCTTTCTTCAGGGCTCAATGATGCTTTAAAACATTTTTTCTGCCTTAATAAGTACTACATTGTAAGGCAGAGCATACACCGCCCCACTGTTATATAATCATTTGCTTCTTATTCCAGAAATATCACTGAAGGCAGTATCCATCTTCTTCTGGTGATATATGTATATATATATATATATATATATATGTATATATATATATATATTAAGATATAGACTTTAGGATATCTAGGAGGTCCTTGGAACCTCTTTTCAGTGTGATGCTTTAACAGAAATAATCATCATAATGAAAGAATCACTATCAAAATCATGCTTCTTTAAAATTGAAAAGGCAACATGTTCCAATAGTTTGAACAATCTATTATAGCAAATCCAAGTCTCTCAGGTTCCAGAGGCATTTTCTATGAGTCCCTCACATACAAACTGTTCCTGGTGGAATTTAAAGGTTGGCTTTAGCATGTGCATATTCTGGACAGAACACAAACTTGATTGCATGTGTTGTGGATGCCAATTATTCCCTAATGTATTCTTTCTACTAAAACGATAGTACTGACCAAGTGCCTTGGACACATCTTAAGATACATGCTCTCCACAGCAGGATATGTTTCTATGATTTAATCTACGTATCTTCAGGACTGAAGAGATGGCAGCTAGGAATAAGCACTGCTTTTGCAATTGTGTATTTTGGTCTTCGCGTGGGACTGCTAACAGTGGGAGCAGGGGTTGTCTCTGATCTCATTTTCTGCCTTTGGGATCCTTTTCCTCCTAATGGGTTACCTCCTACAGTCCTGCCTTAATAGGAGAGGTTGTGCTTAGTCTTAATGCAACTTTACAAGCCATGGCTGGTTGATATCCATGGGAGATCTGTCCCTTTCTCAAGGGAAATGGAGAAGGACTGGATGAGGGGAGGGAAGAAGAGTGGGATGGGAGCGACTTGGAGGAGAAACGGAAGGGAACACTGTAGCTGGAATGTAAATAAATAATAAATAAATATTAATAAAATATATTGTATTATCAAACACAACTTTCACTGCAGCCTGGCTGGCTCAGACATGTCTAACTTATTGGGCAGAATCCCTTCTAATCTACATTCCCAGCCTACCCACTGTACCCATTGATGTGGGTACAATGCAGGCAAGGCTCAGCACCACTGAGATGCAAACTATCACCTCTGTGCAGGCTTATCTATGTGCTTCTTAATGATTTGACTGCCTCTGAAACTACCGTTGCTCACTTGGATGCTACTACTGCACTGTTTTGAGCTACTGCTGTCTTGGGTATCTCTCCAGCTGTGCATCCTCTGGGCTCCACCTCACTTTACCTAGATGCCAATATTGTTGGCAATGAGCATTATGATGCTGCCTGCGGGGTGCAAAAGTTCTTGTAGGACTTCAAATCCCTCCAGGACACCATTGCCCTTATGGGTCTGGATAGATTTTCTAAGGAAGATAAATTGACTATGTGCAGTTGAGGAAAATGCACTGCTTCTTGTCTCGGCTATTCCAGTTTTCTGAGGTCCTCACAGGTCACTTTGAGAGATACCATTAAAAGATTCCAGCAGATTTTGAAAGGCAACTTTGACCATCTGCTACTGAAGAAGCTATGGCAAAAGTGGTTAAGCTGGAAGACAAGCGTTCCTGCTGAAGGGCCTTTTTGCTGAATGCATTCCCTCTTCTGTCCCTTCTTTGCCCCCATGCTGCACATGTTTTACGTGTAGGCCACACAAAAGCCTTGATTCAAAAATGTCATGGTTCTATCTAAAGAGTATTGTAAGTTTCCCCAAAAGTATACACCTCTCCCCAAATTAGTGCATATCCTTTATTTTTTTTTTGTGATTCAATGAACATCAAGTATCTGACAGTGGTTTCAGGGATCTCAGACTCTCAAGATCTGTTTGGTTTAGAATAATCTGAACTTGAAGAGTTTCCAAAAAAAAAAAAAATAGTTTGGACATGAGTGTAAAGAGCAAGGGCTCAATGAGATTGGAGTCAGACTGGAGATGCAGGGTGAAAGATGATACAGGAATAGGCTAATTACTAAACTGGGCCTCAGAGGCAGAGGGAAAGCACATTCACAGCTCTCAAAAAGCCACTAGTGAATTCAAACTAATGGTGAATTCAGATAATGAAGGCAAGAATAAATCTGTGGGTCAGATGTGAGTAGGAAAACCACAATAGAGGCATGTAGATAAAACTGTCAGAATTAATCAAGGGGCAGAAGTCAGATAAGACATATAGGCACAAAGCCAGAAGCAGCAGGATAAAGACAGCTAAACGTAGAGGAAGATTAGAAATCTGAAATCTACAGACCCTGACTAGAACATCTACAGGAACCAAAGGGAAAAAAGGAACCAAAAACATAGATAAAATGTTATTAACAAGCAAAGTCAGGTTCCCTATCCCTAGTTCACTTCTTTTATGTCTGTTCTTTTTATTTATTTATTTATTTATTTATTTATTTATTTATTTATTTATTAACTTGAGTATTTCTTGTACATTTAAAGTGTTATTCCTTTCCGGTTTCCGGCAACATCCCCTCCCTCCCCTTCCTTATGGGTGTTCCCCTCCCAACCCTCCCCCCATTGCCGCCCTCCCCCCGACAGTCTAGTTCACTGGGGGTTCAGTCTCAGCAGGTTGGATATACAAAGAACTCAAAAAAGTTAGACCAAGAAGGGAGACAAATAACCCTATTAAAAATGGGGTTCAGAGCTAAACAAAGAATTCACAGCTGAGGAATGCCGAATGGCTGAGAAACACCTAAAGAAATGTTCAACATCTTTTAGTCATCAGGGAAATGCAAATCAAAACAACCTGAGATTTCACCTCACACCAGTGAGAATGGCTAAGATCAAAAACTCAGGTGACAGCAAATGCTGGCGAGGGATGCGGAGAAAGAGGAACACTCCCTCCATTGTTGGTGGGGTAGACTGGTACAAATCCATTCTGAAATTTTATGTCTGTTCTTAAGAAAGAGGTTGTCCTTCCTATGGGGTTGCAAACACCTTTAGTTCCTTCAGTCTTTTCTCTAACTCCTCCATTGGGGACCCTGTTCTCAGGTCAATGGTTGACTGTGAGCGTCCACCTCTGTATTTTTCAGGCTCTGGCAGAGCCTCTTAGGTGACAGTTATATCAGGCTCCTGTCAGGATGTAGTTCTTGGCATTAGCAATAGTGTCTGGGTTTGGTGTCTGCATATGGGGTGGATCCCCAGGTGTGGCAGTCTCTGGAAGGCCTTCCCTTCAGTCTCTGCTCCACACTTTGTATTTCTTCCTATGAGGATTTTTATACCCCTTCTAAGAAGGACTGAAGCATCTGTACTTTGTCCTTCTTCTTGAGCTTCATGTGGTCTGTGGATTGTATCTTGGGTAATTCGAGCTTTTGGGCTAATATCCATTATCAGTGAGTGCGTACCATGTGTGTTCTTTTGTGACTGGGTTACCTTACTCAGGATGTTATTTTCTAGTTCCATCCATTTGGCTAAGAAATTGTATGGAGTCATTGTTTTTATAGCTGAGTAGTTCTCCATTTTGTGAATGTTCCACATTTTCTGTACCCATTCCTCTGTTGATGGCCATATGGGTTTTTTCCAGCTTCTGGCTATTATAAATAAGGCTTCTATGAACATAGTGGAGCATGTGTCCTTGTGATATGTTGGAACATCTTTTGGGTATATGCCTAGGAGTGGTATAAACTTGGTCCTCAGGTAGTACTATGTCCAATTTTCTGAACAACAGTATCAACCAACCAGAGTACCCCCAACCCCAGAACTCCCAGGGACTAAACCACCAACCAGAGAGTACACATTGAGGTACTCATCATTCCAGCTACATATGTGGCAGAGGATGGCCTTGTTGGGCATCAATGAGAGGAGTAGCCTTTGATCCTGTGAAGGCTTGATGCCCCAATGTGAGGGAATGCCAGCGGGGGAAGCGAGAGGGTGTGACTGGGTTGGAGAGCACCCTCATTAAAACAGGGGGAGGGGGATAGGATAAGGGGGTTTGTGGAAGATAAACAAGGAAAGGGGATAACGTTTGAAATGTAAATAAAGAAAATATCCTATAAAAGAAAAGAAAAAAGTTAAAAAGGAAAGAAAGAAAGGGTTGTTTGAGAAGACACAGGGCAAGGTAATTTTTGCTTTTCATAAGGCCTCAAGAAACATAGATACAACATAAAACAATAAAAACCATTATAACTTATGATTAGTTGATGTTTGAACTTTGTTTTTATCTTATTTATTTTTGAGACAGAATCTCTGTTTGTAGCTCTGACTGTCAGAATTCTGTAGACCATGTTGGACAGGATATCACAAAGATCCCCCTGTCTCTGCTCAGATCAAAGGCTTGCACCACTACAGCTGGCTGAGGAACTTAAGTCTCAATGTAAAACTCAAGAGAAAATGGCTGGGACACTCCGGAGTAGTGGTTTTTGACCTGGGGAATGCATTTCACTTATTTCGTATATCAGATATTTGCCTTATTATCTTGTAGCAAAATTACATCTATGAAGTAGCAATGAAAATAATTTTATGGTTGGAGGTCACCACAGCATGATGAATATAGTATTAAAGGTTCCCAGCATCAGGAAGGTGGAGAAGCACTGCTCTAGAAAGTAAATTTTAATTTCTTTTTATCTGACTGATTTTCGTCTCAACACAAACCACATCTGAACTTCACCTTTGAATTGAGCCATTCTGCCAAGTCAAGCAGTTTGGGGTGAAATATCAAAAGCACTGAATTATTTGTTAGGCTTTTGCTTTTAACCCCAAAGATCTTACCTGCGAAAAGTCAAAATGTAATCAGTATCCAGGAATCGGAGCAATCACATCAATAATACTGACCTTCTTTGAAGGAGCATCAGTCTTTGTGCTACTGGAAGAAATACCTGAAGTAGATCACCTATGAAGAATGTACATTTCTTCCCAGTGGCTCTGGAAGCTAGGAAATCTAGGATCCGGATAACAGTAAGTTCTAGCTTGGTATTTCTGCTTCCAAAATAGTGTCTTGAACTCTGCGTTCTCAGTCACCAAAGAGAGGAGTTCGCTCACTTGAGCCTTTCTTATAGTGGCATTAATCCACTGGTGATGACAGAGTCTGATCACATAAAGCTTCCTATCAAGCCCTACTTGCCAACACTGGCATTAGGATTAAGCTTATGGATTTGGGAGAAGATGTTGAAACAGTAGTAAGAAGAGTGGCACAATGATAGGTGTCATGGCTTGGATCTAAAACTGTCCCTGACAGTGTCATACATTTAAAGGCCTGGCTGCTAGATGGTGGGTGTTTTTTGTTTGTGTTGTCGACAGATAATATCATTATGTGGGCCAGGCTGACCTGGAAGTCACTATGTTGACCTCAGAGCTAGCCACCTTACTCTCCTCCTGAGTAGTGGGATCAAAAGCATGCACAATTGCTCCTGGCATAACTGGTAGGTTTTGAGAGGTGATTGAATCATGAAGGCTCCAATGGGTTAATCCACCAACGGATTCATATCTAAATGCGCTAGTAGAAAGTGGGGATTAGGAAAAGTCTTCTGAAAAAAATTCTAAAAGCTTTAATCTATTTGTCTGTAATGTGTACGTAGTACTACTATTTCAAAAAGATTTGTTGAGCTTCTTGTGAGACATTTCCATAGAGTTTATAAAAGTCTGCAGAAACAAGATCTCTAAATCTTCAAGCTAAAAAACAAGAAAAATATCATCTTAAGTCTTATTGCAATCAAAAATTTCCAAGCTAGGGACAAAGAAAATTCATCTAACACTGTCCAGAAGAAAATGAAAATATGGATGGCATCTACATAATAAAACGTTAAAGGAAAGAAATCAAATCGAAAATATATTTCAAAAATGAAGATGAAATGGTCATCTTATCATACATGCAAAGGCTGTATGAACACAGCACTATGACAAAAAATTTAGAAAACATTTCCTATGGAAGGAAAAGAACTACCAGAAAGAATCTACGTCTACACAAAAGAGTGAACGAAATGTTGGCATTATAACTGTGTGGACAAACATAGACTCACAACCTGAGTTTAATCCCTGTGACCCCCATGGTAGGAGAGGAGTGCATGCATCCCTCAGGTTGCCCTCTGACCTCTACACAGGAACCATTCATGCACATGCACACACAGAGAATGTGAATAAACAAACAAGTAAATAAAACATACCTAAATGTCTTTAAAATACTGTAGACTATCTAAAGCCAAAAGATAATAATGTATGGTGAGGTTTCTAATACATGTGGGACCAAGGGAGACGGGTCCATGGGTAAAGGTGCTTGCCACACAAACCTGATGACCAGCGTTGGATCCTTGAAATCCATATAAAGAATCAGAAGTGCTAGCAAGCATCTACGATCCAAGCATTTCTATTGTGAAGTGAAAGGTGTAGAGAGAAGACTCTAGAAGTCTGCTAGCCTAGGGTTAAAACTCAGTAGCCAAGCAAGGGAGGTCAGGCCTCAACAAGGTGGAAACAGAAACCATAGCGAAAGTTGTCTTCTGCCTTCTCCAGGCATGCTATGTCTCGTGCTCTCTGTCTCCGTCTCTCTCACAGGCACAGATTAATAAATAGTAAATCACTAAAAAATATAGAAATAAATTATATAAGAAGAACATAAATTTCGATTATATAAATGGGAAGAACAGCACAAGGACTTGGATGGTGTATATATGAATATAATGTCTAAAGTGATGTGCTATCCTTTGAAGGGTATACTGTAAATGAACTAGATATATGATCATCTTTAACAAAGCTACCATAAAAATAGCATTGCAGCTACAGTTAAAAATGCCATACTCGATGTTTTTACCAATGTATTTGAAAAATGTCTTGATTTATGATTACTTTGTTCTTCGACTCATTTGGAACATGGACCTTGGGGAAACCTGAATAAATTATCTTTTTTAAAAAATAGCTTATATCTAACTCTTCACTAAGTTTCAGAAACAAAACAAGTTTCAATAAATAAAAAGTTACTTAAATAATAGAAAATATATTCTCTGTCTTCAAGGGGATCAAAACTAGGACCAGGTGGTGGTGTCCACACCTTTAATCACAGCACTTGATAGGCAGATCTCTGAGATCAAGGATAGCCTGGTCTACAGAACCAGTTCCAGGATAGCCAAGGCTACACAGAGGAACCCTCTCTTGAATAATTAAACCAACCAACTAACCAACCAACCAAAATCAACAAAAACAAAACAAAACAACTCAACTCAACAACAATATAGCTAATAAGTTTATAGCTAATAGGTCATAGGAGTTGATAATAAACCTGAAGAACTGCCATGTGTGTGCTGGGATCTACACAGGGGTTCTTTGAAATAGATGCAAATGCTCTTAACTACTGAGCTATCTCTTAATCCTATGTAAAGTAAATATTTAAGAGCAAACAATATACTTATAACTAAAGGAGACAGTTTGATGAAAAATTAGTTACTTAATCAAGAAACATAAAAATCATATTTGAATGTATTTATTAAAAGTAGTTCTGTGTATGTGGAGAAAATTTTGATAAAACTAAAATGAGAAGTAGAATAATGAACCTTTATAGTTATTCCTTCTTAATAGTATAAAATGCTGGAAAAAAAATACCAACCACTTCACCTTCAGTGATATTCATGAGACCCTGTACCCAACAGCAGCAGAAATGCATTCTTTCAAGTACCTATAAAGCTTAGAGCAAACTATTTACCATGTTTGAGATATGAAACAAGTCTTAGTAAATTAAAATTATACAAATCATTTAGAATATTCTCTGTAAACAATGGGATTAAAATTAGAAATAGCTACAAAATGTTACAGGGAAAATCTAAAAGAATTGAAACCCAGGTAACATATTTCTATGTAACCCATAGGTCAAAGAAAAATCCAAAGGCAAAAATTAGTAAGTAGTTTCAATTAAACGAAAATGCAACATAGTGGGATTTTAGTTAGAGAGTAATTTACAGTATCAAATATCTATAATTACAAAAGAAGAAACGTTTCAAGTTGACCTCAGCCTCATTTTTAGGAATCTGGAAAGAGAAGAACAAATTAAGCATGAGTGAAAAAAATGGATGTAATAAAGATTAAGCGGAGATGACAAAAATAGGGAAAACTAGCAACAGTAAGGACAACAATGGGAACCAGTGGCTGGCTTTTGGACATTGTTAATAAAATGTGTAGAGCTCTCAGTGGACCAATTAATCCGATAGACGAATAGGCAATATAAGTATCCAGAGACTTGGTATATTCTATAGATACCCAACTAATTTGAGAATGTGATTAAATCCTTTATGTTGACAAATTCAACAATTTAAGCAAATCATCATGTTCCTTTGAAGATGCACACTATGAAAACTCATGCAAGAAAGAGATAAGGCTGGTGCTGGAGCTCAGTCAGTGGCGGAGCCCAGAGAGCACTGCGAAGTGTGCATGAGCACCTGGGGCCTCGTCACAGCATCACCAAGGAGAAGGAGGAAGAGATGGAGAAGAAGGAAGAAAATGATGAGGAGGAAGAACAAGAGGCGGCGAAAGAAGAAAAAGATCGTCCAAGTAGTACTATACTTAAAAAGTGACCATCATTATTCTAACCTTTCCTTTATCTACTGAACATTTTAGAAAAAAAAAAACCTACTCCAGCTCTTAAGAGTTTTCCAGAAAATCAGGGGAAATTTTACAGAACAAAACGTAAGAAGAGCCCATGAAGCACTGGTAGCAGTGGGAAAAGAAAGGATCAACAGTTGTGGCAAAAAAAAGGGTGATGCCAGCAAAGAAGCTGGCTGAAAAACTAGGAAAGAGCAAACTATTAAATTGCAGAGTGAGATTCCTAAATCAAAGAGAGGAAAATTCAACACAACAAACAAACAAACCGAACAAACCCCACCTGACTCTTGTGTAAGTACTCTTCCATATTTTTCTGTTTTCTTCTTAAAAGTTTTGGTTAATATACACTAATAACACAAACCAGTTTTGTTGTGATATCTTCACATATGTTTATTATACATTTTTTATAATATTGATTGCCCTTGTTTTCTTTCTTCCCTTGTTCTTTCCCTCTGATCACCTTTTATTTGCCAAATAAGGCCTGTTGTATTTCTTCCTTCCTTCCTTCCTCCCTTCCTTCCTTCCTTCCTTCCTCCCTCCCTCCCTCCCTTCCTTCCTTCCTCCTTCCCTCCCTTCCTTCCTTCCTTCCTCCCTTCCTTCCTTCCTTCCTTCCTCCCTTCCTCCCTTCCTCCCTTCCTCCCTTCTTTCCTTCCTTGGGTGGCTGGACTTCCTTCTATCTTCCTTTTTTGTCCCCACCAGCGGGGACTCAGTTATTCAGGGTCCCGAAGAGGCTTTCTACCTGTGGGCCAAAATGGGGGTGAAGAGAAGAAGGAGACCAAGCAAAAGTTCTCTTGTCAAGGTCTCATTGGGGATGAACGTTACAGCTTAAGGCTTTCAGGCAGGGGGGGAGGACCCTTGTGAAATAAGTGAAGGAGGGGGGGAGATGAGGGTATAGGCAGTGATAGCTGGAGGCAAAGAGGTCAGGCGATGAGGTCAGGTGGTGGAGACACTGGGTGTAGACTGAGGAGATAACTGGTATCTGCTCGAGCCAGAGGCATCCCTTGAATGCTATACTCCCCAGTCAGAAGTTCATGGGAGAGGTTTTTATCCAACAAATCTTAAGACTTATAAGGTCATCTTAGGGTGAGTCTGTGGCCAAACAGCCCAGAGTCACCTAGCCATTTTGAGCTATGCAGTCAAAAAGCGGTAGCCCAAATCCAATATGGCTCCAAGCCATCTCCCATTTTTCTTTTATAAAAACATTAGGGGTGGAAGTAGTGGTCTGAGAGAGACTGACATGCCTCACAGAGTGCCCAGCTCAGCCATGGTGAGCCACTTGTGCTAGGGACTGCACCCCAATGGCTAGGAATGAACTTATGCTGTAACACACACACGTTTCGGGCCTATACGTGTGTGTATTGAGCAGAAACTAGGCAGAGGAGCATTTGAACGACCCGTACATTTAAACAGGGTGCCTAGCACCTCGTCTTAGGATCAATTCTCTCAAACCCCAGCCTTATCTGTCCTAGGATCACCTTGTACGCTCTAAGTTCCTGTCTTCGATGTGGTCGAGGGTCAGGAGAAGCTGCCCGTCCCTGAGGCTAGCATCCATGGATCCTCTTCTCATTCCTCTTACTTGAGCCTCAGGAGACTGAAAAGAGTAGGAGCCAGATGGCATTAATACCAAGAAGATTGTGGAGATTGGGCCTCTCAGCCAAGTAGTGGCACTTTCTCATCTAGTTCTCCTCTTGCTGCTAGCGGCCATACCACCAAGGGCCTAGCCAAGCCTCTCTCTCTGTAATAAAATTTGAAATTCCCAAGTGTGTAGCAGCTACTCCAGAAAGGTTCACCCACTGTAGCTTGCCTAACAACAGATTGGGAGGAACTCCAGACACTGCAGACACAATGGTTGCAGCAGAATGGTAACTGCTACAATAGCAGCAGCGAAAGTGCCAAGTCTTTCCCAGGACAGTTCAGGATCGGGTCATTCTTCTCTGGAACAAGCAGTAGTGCACAGGAGGGTTGGAGCCGAGGTGGGATGGGACATAATGACTGTAACAGCCAGAATTTCTGTGATGACCAAAAGATGAGGAATCCTCCATATTCTCCAAGAACACAGGAATGCTCAGGGACCCGAACCCAGGAGAGCTGAATCTTCATGCTCCCAGGATCAGCATGTCTCAGCAACCACCTCTGCAGCTGGGCACACTTTGCAGCATCCTGTAGAAAAACACAAAGATTCCCTCTTCCCCATATAAAATATCTGGAACAGATTGGCCAATATATGGATCTTTCCTATTTCACCCTGGGCAGGAGAAATATGCCTAGTTGTGGTGTGCCATAAACCAGAGTGTTTGCATCCAAATTTTAAAAAATGAAAAAAGGACATATTTTTGTATACTGGACACTCCCTTTTTTTATTTAAAAACACAGTTGTTAAAATATTATTATTAAGATAAGTCCTTGCGATTAAAATTGAGGACACTGGAGCACTTCTTGTATTTATAAATTGACTTTATACCAACTTATTGTCTCCAACATTATTGTTTTTGATATATAAAGAATGAGATTTTTGACTAACTGTTTCTATATAATTGCTTTTATATAAGGCCTATAATCTGCCTGGTCATTGTCCTCCCTCACTAAGGGGTTAGGCAATCCAGGTTTGAGTTCTTAAAATTATAAAGGAACAATACTAGTGCCCTAACCACTAAGCCATCACTCTCCAGCCCCTCACCAGCTTTATTTACCTAAACATAAGCATTAACTAGATTAAATCCTATAAATATGTCCAGATTCAGTCGCACTAGAAATCACAGACGGCAGGAATGAGGCTGGGAGTTGATAGCAAATGGAGTCTTCACCTCTTTTCATGAAGATTAATATTCTCAACTCCATTACCATTTCAAGAAACTGGGTCTATGGTTTTTACTTTTAGTTGTCTGGTTCAGAGCACTAGAAAAGGACAGTGGTTAGTTTATTAAAATGTCTCTGGTTTCAGTGAAACCTGCCTCCTAATAATATAGCATTAATTGTATAATTTGAGGCCTAGTATTCTGAAACTTTTAATCAACTACAAACCATGCATCTGTTGGCTATCAATTATATGTGAATTAAGCTTGATTTTTATTTATTATTTTTTTAAACAGTGGCTACAGCATGTAATTTAATAATCTGTGCTGAAACAGAAAAGCTCAAGGAATAGTAAATTGTCCAATAGCCACATGTGTACCTTTTCGTTAGATGAACCACCTGTAAATACAATGCAAGCTCATTTCTAACAGGTTGCATACAAATTGCATTAAAAACATACAAAATAAAATTCTTAACTTTGCCTGAAAAAATTGTGTAAATATAAATATCAGTAATCTTTGTAATAATTTAATTACTGTTTGAATAAAATATATTTTTTTCGAGTTCTTTTCTTTCTTTTCTTTTTTTTTTTAAATACTTTCAAGACTCATACCTACAATTTCTGTATTAACACAACTGAAGCTTTATCTCCATAAGCCTTGTTGAGGCATGTGAATGCCTTTACCTTCCTAGCTGGACTCAGCCTTGAATGTAACCTATTAGTCTCTCAACTCTCTTTTATTGTCTTACTAAGTCTTAACAGCCACTAACAAGCATCCCAAGTGGGATGGTGAAAACTCAAGAAGAGTCAGAAAATAGAGGTCTGCTGAAGAGACAGCTTATTTAGTCACATAGAAAGATAATCAAAATTGTGAACAAAAAACACGAAAATTCACTGAAAACAAAAACAGCAGCGCCACCAAGATTGCCACTTACAAGGCAGGCTGATTCAGATGGGAGCTTCCACCAGAGCTCAGCAAAGACAGATGAACCAGACCCAGATTCCATCCTCCTCTTTAGCAAGTCTTCCCATTGTCAAGTCTACAAGTAACACAAAACGAGACCTAAGACATAGCTAAGAACCACTCTGGAAATAAAGACAGCGAGCGGATGTGCCTCAATCCATGAGAATCGCTGGAATCCTCACGACTTAAATGGAGATCTCAGGCAGCCTGGGGTCCCTTCACTGTCCTGGGACGTCTCCCGGGGCAGCATAATCAGTGAGATCCTGGCACATCTGCAGCTCCACATTTGTGTCTCTCTGAGACACGATCCTCCCTCAGCGAGATGGGAGCACAGCTACAAGAACCAGAACTCAGAACTCCAGAACTTCAAAGGAAGCAGCAGACTAGAGTTCATGACTTTTAAAACACAAGACACGAGACACAGACGCTACCTCTGAATTGGAACCGCCTAGGTCTTTTCTTTACAACCGGGTATGTAAAACCTTTTTCAACATTCCCCTTCTGGAGTGTTCTACTCCTTCAATAATAAACCAAGGACAAATTTCTCACGCAGACAAAAATTCACTTAAAATTAACCATGGTTTTCATCAATAAAAACAAAAGAACTGATTAAATCCTTTTCTTAACTCTTAATCCTCTCTCCCTGAGTGACATGATCTCTCCTATAAATAGCCTCTAAATCCATACCTTCCCCACTGGCAGTAAGCAGCAATTATTCATTGGTCCTTACCTCCTCTTGATCACGAGCGTGTAGCTGAAGGTCTCGATTCCTGCATCTCTCCCATCTCGATGGTCTGTAGTCAGCCTTGCTTGGGGCCCCTGCCCACTGTTAAAGGCGCCCTTGTCCCCGCCAGCGAGGACAGTTATTCAAGGTCGAGAGGCTTTCTACTGAGGCCAAAATAAATTGAAGAAGAGACCAAGCAAAATTCCTCCTTGTCAAGGTCTCGTTGTTGGGATGAACATTGCAGCTTTTAAGGCTTTCAGGTGAGAGTGACCTTTGTGAAATATGAAGGAGGGAATGAGGTATAGGCGGTGACCAGCTGCAGGCAAGAGGTCAGCCGATGAGGTCCAGGTGGTGGGGCACTATGGTGAACTGAGGGAGATAACTGGTATCTGCTCGAGCTGAGGCATCCCTTGAATGTTATACTCCTGTGCCGTAGAAATTAACGGGAGAGGCTTTGTCCAACAATCTTAAGACTTATGGCAGTCATCTTAGGGGTGAGTCTCTGTGGCCAAACAGCCCAGAGTCCACCCTAGCCATTTTCGAGCCATGCGGTCAGCGGGTGGGCCCAAAGTCCAATATGGCTCCGATGCACTACCTTCTTCATTTGTTTATCTCTCTCTTATTGAAGACGGATCACTCTTTATGTAGCTTCCCTGGTTGTCCTAGGACTCACTATCTAGACCATGCTGCAGGTGAACTCACAGAGGATCTACGTGCTTCTGCCTCCCAGAGATGTAACTGCATCTGCACCCAAGTGTTGGAATTAAATGTATGTGTCATCATGTCTAGCTTCTACTTTCAGGTTTTTTATTTTTCTATTAGATATGTTTCTTTACTTACATTTCTAGACATTATTCCTTCCCAGTTTCCTGTCCATAAGCATTCCCTCGTCCTCATCCCCCATACGGTATTTCCCCCTATACATCCCCCTTAGTGCCTCCCCTCCCATGTTCCCCTGCACTGAGATCCAACCTTGGCAGGACCAAGGGCTTCCCTATTTTAAGTTTTTAGTCCATATATATATATGGGCAAAATCACTACTGTACATGTCTTTAGAATCTGGCTTCTAATACTATAATCTTGCTTTATTCTGACACTGGGTGATGCAGACACTCCTATCGTGTTCTTAAACGCTTTAAAGAAATTGTCGCCCAACCACTTCATACCAACAACTTCATTGTTTTTAACAGAGTAGAACCTATCTTTAGTATCCTGAAACCCTCTGGTCCTGAACTATTCTTGGCTATCAAGTAAATCTGCTATTACACTCTACAATCTGTGACGGGTACTCAAGCCCCAAGCAGATGACATACAGGTCCTCAACACTCAACTTAGGGTCAGCTCGCCAGTCTGAAAGGTCAGTGTCATAACTTTCTCTTGATGTGTAATCATAACTTCCACCTGATCTCATGACTTTAGTGCCAACATCTGTCCACTTAAGAGAGTACTCACACATATGCTGAATAAAAGGAATGAAAGATATGTAATAAATGAATAGGCCTTGAAAGGCTCTGCAAAAGCAGAGCACCAGAGATATTGGCTCTCAATAAATCTCAGTTAAAGAGAAATAGCTGGTGTGGAAGTTTCGCTTTTTGCATCTTATGAAGACAAGCAAACTTGCCCAATCTGGAGAAAAGAGTATATTGAATCACATGGGCTTTTTGACAACTGAATCCTTTATATTATTATTTTAGAATGTTGCTCTCTTATGTTTTTGGAGACAGTACTGTAGTTACCTTAATTTTACCATCTTGATATTACTGAGATAAGACATGATTTATAAATTTAAAAAAAAATAAACTATTATAGATTATATTTATTCAACTTCCTCTATTATTTTACGTTGTACTTGATTGGTAATATTCTGACATCTAGCTTCCACTCTTCTTCCTTCTGGACCGTTCTCTAAAATTTACAGTGCTCTGTGATTCAGCTCAATTGTGTAATGACAATTTTAGCAGACTGGCTCCTCTTTGTTCTACAATCATAATTGAAGTTTTTTGAAATAAAGGGTTCCCAAACATCCATCAGTTTTAGTACCAAAAGAAATCACTTTTGTCTTACTCTCTTCAGTGGGTTCTGTGTTCAGTTGTATCTAACATAACCCTTTACAATTTTCTCCAAAATGTCACAGAAAACTAAGGCTATCAATTCCTTTTGTGGACTGATGATACGACTATCTCTTCCAGTCTGTTGCTGTGGGAAATTGATACAACACAGGAAGCTTAACATTTGACAGACATTAAATCATAAGATGTTTAGCATGTACAGTATTTTCTTCACACTAGAGACCTCAAAAGTGTACTACTGACATTTCACTGGTGGTGGAATCCAATTTATACACAAAGATGGGGCTATGCTTGGAGTGCAATTCACCATGTGGTGATTATGGCCTACCATAGACACCAACAAGTGTTATATACTTGAGTAGTTAGCATCTAGCTAAGCATTTAGGATTGAGACCTTTTGGTGAAAGAAATCAAATTAATATAAGTGAAATGAAAATCTATTGCCAATAGCAACTAATGTCATTGATTTAAGGCATTACCATCATTAGGTAGTGTCCAGCTGCTGGGTGATTTTATCTCCACCATTCTAGAAACTATGTGTGGTTATAGGACGCTAGATCGAGACGCAATTGATAGTAAAACTTCAGATGTTAGAGCCGAGATCAAATCCAGGTTAATCTGCTCATAAGTGAAACTGGTTTTCCTAAATTTCTGATGAGGATTTGTGTGTAGGTACAATTTGGTCTATTTTCCATTTTCATTTAAATGATTTGGGTACTGTGGAGACTAAACAGCATGTTGAAACTTTAGTTGCACCATAGAGTCTCTATTTAGAGCAGCTTAAGTTGCTGAAATGAGTTATTTTTCATTTTCCTAGTGAGTTTTGAAGAAAGGTGGAAGATTGAACCAAAATCATGTAAAAAATATTTCATAAAGGCGGTGAAAGTTTAAGAAATGTAATTGTCTTTCTAATCTCCCTCCTGTTTCACCAAGGCATCCCTCAAAGGCAGGATATTTTTGTCATTAATGAAATCTTAATTAGCATATGTCTAGATCAGTACTCAGTGCTGATCTAGGTCAAAGACACCTATGATGTGTCTGTGTTACCCAGAGGTTAAGTGGGTTGGGTAAATTGGGTCATTAGCTCCGCTTGTGTGGTTAGAAATATCAGCAGTAGGTCAACCAAGTGCATAGACTATATGCATGTTGTCGTCTGTTTTCAACCTAATTTTGCAAGGTGTGCTGTCCCAAGGTCTCAGAACAGAGAGGGATGGAAAACCATAAACAAAAGAGGCGAAAATAAACCGGGTTCACCCCAAATATAGCCTTGTAATTCTGCCCACACCTCACCAGCCTTTAAAAATGTCCAGAATACATGTAATAAGTTATATTGGCAAAAAGGAGATGGACTTATTGAATATACTATTTTTATTACTGCTACTCTAGGTCCCAAGAAGCTAGCATGCAGCGAGAAATGGTTCAAGTTGGAGTTTATTTTCAAGAAGGAGCCATGTGTAAAACTGCTCACCTGCTCACCCTTCAATACCTGCTTTGGCTAAATGTATGGGATGCGGAGTAAAAGAGAAATGCTGCTAACCCCTTTCCAAGAGAGGATAATGCATCTAGAGCAGCCATAAAACCAGTGAGAATGGGCATGGGCAGAAGGCTGTGGATGTTGATGGGAAAGGAAAGGTGAGGGACTGCCCATGGTACAACCAAAAGCTTGATAAATGGAACAAGGTTGAGATCAGTGTGGAAGCAAAGCTTCCTGGTTAGGACAGTCTATCTGAAAGTATCTATGCAATGAAGCTAGAAAGGAAATGACAGAGCTTACATTATCCTGGGAGAGATAAACAGCAGAGACCGTGGAGCTTCTGAAAGGGAAGTATTTTAGCTGTGGCAGGGTGGCTTGGACTCTATTTATTTCAGAATTTTTTAATTGAACTTTATCATTTCAGAATTCTAGTTAAGACATAACCTGCAGCCCTGGCCCATTGGGAAAATTATTGGTTTATTTGTCTCCTTCACTCACTGAACAGAAGCTCGTCTGTGATGTTCACCATTTGCTAAATAACATTATTTACTGTCTGTCTTCGGTATGCGCCGGTCTGTTTTTATATTTCCTTGTTGATTGTTGATTGATTGATTGATTGATTGCTGCAGTTGCAGTATTAGGGGCTAGAACAGGGCTTAGCACAGTTTAGGTAGAGCACATTTCCTGCTTTGACTGCGGCCCATCTTCAGTTCATCCTAGTGTCTAATACCTTGACAGTGGAATGTCACTTGACACGGTGGTGAGATTAGTGAGCCCAACTTCACAGGAATTCAGTGCGATATATTGGAATTTGTGAAATTTTGTCTGTCTTAACTCTGGAACGTTGAACCTGTGTACCACTAAAGGGACCATGGCAATCAGTCACATTAGATAAAAACCCTAGATTCTCCAGGCTAATGAGAATATCTAAATGGGCCACAGATGTTTCAGCCTCCTGAACTTCTCTTCCTGGGCATTCGCTTCTGAGTATTTAAATCCTGATTTCACCCCTGGGTCGATTGTATACATTCCTCACCATCAAACAGCTTAACTTGGACAAAGTAAGAGTTTATCTCTTCGTCAAGAGATCACACTTCATGGGGAGGCCTTCTTTGTAGGCCTTCCTAAATCTCCTGAAGGCCTTCGCTCCAGCCTAGTCTCTTAGCCTCATGGAGACTCCATCATGTTCATGCAACATTAGAGGCCCTTGTGAGGAGGAAGTGCATCGGACCCTCCACCTTGTGCAGTGGTGGCTGGAACATGCCCAGCCTCCCTGAGCAGCGTGCTGGTGCTCATTTTAACTGCAGACTTACAACCAGCAAACTACCATATCCATAAAAGCAGGCCAAACACATCGTTTAAGAAAGAACGATGACAGGAAGAATAAAGTTTATACATGAGCTACAAGCTTAATTTTATCAATATCTTTAATTTACTCTGTATGTCATATGCATACGTCTCGCGAGTAAAACGAAGCAATCTGAAGGGTTACTACTCTCTACCACATCAGTCCAGGTTAGATTGATTGTGGCAGGGTCCAAGGTCATCTCTTCCTTTCTTCTTTCTTTCCTTCCTTCTTCCTTCCTTCCTTCCTTCCTTCCTTCTTCCTTCCTTCCTCCTTCCTTCTTTGTTATATTTTCTTGTGAATCTTATCTGTGTTTGGCTGGAAGCTAAGAATTTTGAACTCTCAACGGTCATCCACCAGTTAAATAAATAAAAACCCTCTCACAAGGTGTCATCCTCGTTCCTCATCCTAAAGTAATTCGCGTTAATGCATTTAGTACACTATTATAAAACATGTGAATTTGGGTGATACTAACAATGGTTCTTGATCAGGCTTTTAAAAAGTTTTGAATCTTACACTCTCTCAGGTGGTACCAGAATCTTTACGCTACCCCTATAATTCTATATATTTATTATCCTTGGGAGTTTTTTTTCAATAGAGGCTGATTTCTGAGACTTTCGTCTATATAATGTATTAGGTGCTTGGCTCTGATAACCTGTTAATTAATTCTTAATGCACCGTTTTGTGGGCGCCATGTGTTTTGATTCATAAGTTAAGTCATGAGCTGTGCATTTGCAAGTTTAGGAAAGTTTCCATCTGCCTGCCGACATACTTATAGACTAATGTGTGCATGGTGCCGGAACAGAGTCAGTCAGGTCCATTCAGCGACTCAGATAGGGTCCTTTGAAAGAGATTTCTCTTCGATTTGTATTGAAATCGAAGCGGTTAATGTTACTAAAGAAGGTACCATTATACTAGGTTTTTTTTTTTTTTTCATCTTTATTAGCTTGGGTGTTTCTTATTTGCTTTTCGATTGTTATTCCCTTTCCCGGTTTTCCCAGGCCAGCATCCACCCTATTATGCTAGTATCATCCTTAAATACCTTATTGGTGCTTCAAAATTAGCATATTGAACGCCTGAGGTCAAAAGATTGGGCTCGAAATCGCTCCCTTACAATTTAATATAGTACGAGACCCTGAGGTGCTTACATAGGTTTCTGAAATTCGCTTTTCTTCATTTGTAAAGATGAGGGGTGACAAGAACTCAGGGAATCTAACAGTTTTCAAACTTGGATGTGTGTTGTAAAGGTTAACAGCTCCTAGACCTGTTTGCTGTGAGTTAAGGAGTCTGATGCTAAGGTAGGCAGAAGAGCCCACCTAATAGCAGGCTGAATCTGGCTGCTCATGGTATCTTTGCTTAAACTACAAAGAGTTACAGTTTGTACCATTGACAATGATCCACAGACTAGTTAGTATTACTTGGTATTTGAGTAAGTGTGTTGGTCGTTTGACTATCTAATGAGGCGGTAGTTTGATCATATAGCAAGTTGGTTAGGTATCTATGAATACATTTATTCCCTCTAAAGCTTCTGACATTAAAGAGGCTTAGATAATAGGCAAATGTCTAGATACAGCCCTAGAGATGGGGATGTCTGCCATCACTGAGGCAGGCGGGCCTGGAGCTATGTAAGAAAGGTAGCTAAACGCTGACACGTAGGAGCAGCAAAGCCAGCAAGCGGTGTTTCTTTGTGGTATCTGCTTCAGCTTCTGCCTTGACTTTTCCTTAATGATGTACTGTGGTCAGGAAGGTAAGGCAAAGAAACTCTTCCCCAGGTTGCTTTTGGTCATGGTGGTTATCACAGCAACAGAAATCAAACTAGGATGGCACATATGCACAGTAGAAGATGCTATGCAGTCCATAGTGAAAGGGATGGAAACTTTGATTTTGACACTAACATTCAAGAACCCTGAGTGGACATTCTATCAAATGAAATAATCTAGGCACAGGAAAACAAGAACTCTATGAACCTGCCCATATGTGGAAACTAAATTGGTTGACTTCATACATGTTAAGAGTAGGAAAGACGTTCTTAGATACTACGTATAGAGCAGAGGAAAGGGGAGTAAGGAGAGCTTGGTTAAAAGATGACAAGTTGCAATTTTGATGCATTTGTCAATTCTGGGTCTTGAGACATAAGCCATTTGCTGTTCAAGGAATTTTCTCCTGTCGCCATGTGTTCAAGGCTGTCTCCAGTTTCTTCTATTAGTTTCAGGGGATCCATCCCATATGCAGCCACCATATTCAGAAACTATTGCTGATGCCAAGAAGTGCATGCTGACAGGAGCCTGATATAGTTGCCTCCTGAGAGACTCTGCCGGAGCATGACAAATACTGAGGCAGATGCTCACAGCCAACCATTGAGCTGAGAACAGGGTCCCCAATGGAGGAGCTAGAGAAAGGATTGAAGGAACTGAAGGGATTTGCAACACCATAAGAACAACAATACCAACCAACCAGAGCTCCCAGGGACAAAATCACCAACCAAAGAGTACACATGGAGGAACTCATGGCTCCAGCCGCATATGTAGCAGAGGATGGCATTGTCTGGCATCAACAGGAAGAGAGGCCCTTGTTCCTGTGAAGGCTTGATTCCCCAGTGTGGGGAAAGCCAGGGTGAGGTGGGGGAGTGGGTGGGAGGAAATGGGAGTACCTTTATAGAAGCAGCAGGAAGGGGGAAAGAAAGGGGGATGGGAGGAGGAAGGGGATAACATTTGAAATGTAAATACATAAAATATCCAATAAAAATAAAAAAGTAGCATGTTATAGAATATATAAGAATATTAAGTTCTGGTGTTCTATGATGCACTAGGGTGAATATAGTTAGCAACCATACTTAATAGATTTCAAAATACCTAGGGGAAAATTTTGAGGGCATCCCTGTTAGAAATGATGCACATTTAAAGTGACATATATGCTAATTACCCTAATTTGACCATTAGTCAGTATATACACGAATCAATATTTGCATAAATACTTTTGCTTATATTTTTGTGTACCAGTAAAAAATAAATACATATTAAAAGTGGACAAAGATTTTGCACAGAGTATCCAAATACTAATTAATTTTCTGGAGAACAGTCTTCAGGCAGAGGTTGCCATCGATTCTCAAGATCTCTTTTACAGATCCCCAAGTTTATGAGGTTTATACTATTAAAAGAATTGGTAAGACAGACTTTGGAGACATAATGATGTTAATAATATAGAGGAAACATGATACTTGAGAAGACGGGGACACAACGCTTTCTCCATATTTTTCAAACTATAATGATTATGAGAATTAGCGTCTATTGACTTCATATAGTGCCTTCCACCGGACTCCAATGTTCTTCACCTCTACTTTGTCTGTGTGACTTGCTGTCTATCTCTTTCTTTCTTTCTTTCTTTTTTTCTTTCTTTCTTCCTTCCTTCCTTCCTTCCTTCTTTTCTTCCTTCCTTCTTTTCTTTCTTCCTTTCTTTCTTTCTTTCTTTCTCTCTTTCTTTCTTTTTCTTTCTTTCTTTCTTTCTTTCTCAAAATAGGGTTTATCCGGGTAGTCCTGGCTGTCCAGGAACTTTTTCTGGAGAACACAATGGTCTTGAACTCAGAGATCCACGTACCTCTGCCTCCTGAGTGCTGGGATTAAAGGCGTGTGCTACCTCTACCTGCTCTGTGGTGTCATTTTAATCTCCCACAAGTCCTCTGAACAGTATTTCTGCCAATCTGGTTCATTCCTTGTACTCTTCTTCCACCATGCTTCTTTTAGAAGTCCTTATGAGCCATCATCTTCATCAGAACACTTGGCAAAAGACCTTCACTGAAATAAGAGTGCTAAGGTGGTTGGAGCCTGAGATTCCAACCACTTCTACCATCTGAAGGTCATTCTGCCTCAATTGCACCCAGTCTCTAGTTCTTGGGTGCAATTAGAGTAGAAGTGCTAGAGTGTATAGTAGGTGTAAGTTTAACCAAAGGGGAAGACTCCATGTTTGCCCAGGCATCTTCATCTTAATTTGCTGTAAAGAATGAATTAGGCATAAGCGAAAACTGAAAAGAGCTGCAGTGTCCGGGGGGCTTGGGCTTAAAAATATTAGAGATCTAGATTTTATCAGATCCATAATAAACTAAAAATTAAAAAAAAAAGCCCTCATGATATAAAACAGCAGCTCCTGTTGCAGCTTCTGCAAGGGTCACCTTCTTCAGAAGGTGCTTCCGTTCAGTTCGCCTCGTTCTTAGAAGCCTCAGCAAAATTCTCCACCAGATCTGGAACTTTATGGTCGTCATCCTCTCCAGTAGCAACTGGTGCCTTTCCACCCACAGATTGGGCAGAGTTTCAGCCGGTCTCCTCAGACTGGTCAGACGGTCTGCACCAAGCTGGTTGAGGACGCCGGGAAGCATTTCTGTCAGCGGCTTTGTCTCGGCGTGGCCTGTCTTGGCGAAGGTGTTTGCTGCCAGAGACGCCTGAACTATAGGGTTGTTAAAATGGATCACTGTTCCTTGCTTTGTAAACCACCTCTTCAATAGCAGAGACATTGTTTAGCCCTAACTTCTTTTAGGAGAACCGAAGTGTTTTTATCGTCTGCTGTGGCTGTTCTGGGAACCACCTTTCTACGAGCACTTCCTTTCCCACCAATACGCACTTGTGCCTGCAGTTTGGCGAGTTTTCCTGGTTCCTGATCGTTTCTTTCATCTTGTGTGGTGGAAATGAGGCCGCAATGTGGAACTAAGGTTCATCATCTGGGAGGTCTCAGGCAGACATCAGGATGAGTACCTGGCTGTCAGGATGCAAGATGGCAGCTAAAGGCGGAAGTACAGTGTTGGTGTGTAAAACAATATATACATTGGCTGCTTATCAAATCCCTTCAAACCTGTGTTCTTAAATTTGGACCTGATTATTCCTTCAATAGCAGATTGCTGGTTGTTTTGGAGACAAAGTCGTATTATCCTCTTCTGACCTGAATCTTTTAAATATCCACCAAAAGTCTATTAGAGGGTCCTCAGCTTGGTGCCGTTAGGATGGCGACATCATTCAAAGTAGGAGAGTTTCTCTTTGTCAAGCAGCATGGTGCTTTGAATGGAATAGCTGTCCCTCCATTTTGTTCCCTCTTCTTTTTCTGTCCACCTCACAACAGTGACATGAGCAGTTTGGTCCTGCCATATGCTTTCTCCACAATGTGTCCCAGCAGGTCCAAAGAAATAGAGCAAACCCATAGGACCAAAACCTGTGTGCCAAGAGGAACCTTTGTGTTATAAAGTTGACTGTTTTCGGTCATCTGTTAGAGTTATGAGAAGTTGATGACCATATCCTCGAATCATTCATAATTCCTTTAACATGGAGTAGAAAACCATGCATGCTTTCTGAGCAAGTACTTGGCAACAGTGTGCTTCTAGACAGCCTTCCAAATGCAGTTATTGAAACAGTGGCCCCAGATGCCTTAAAGTAGTTGTTTTGTTTTTGCTCTTCACCCTTTCACTCCTCCCACCCTTTGGCGTAGGGCCAAGTCTATAGTAGGCTGAATTCCTGCAGAAATGACTTGAACTCATGCAAAGCTCAAAATGGAGTTTTTTAACTGCCTTCCAATTTTTTTTTCTGCCAGAAATAAGCCCCCTCCCCTAACATTTTAGCCAAAGATAAAAAGTCCCGTGTCTCAGCCAGTTGCTGCACCTACCCTTCTGTGCCTGGCTTTGCTGAAGTTGTTAGTTTTCCTTAGAAAAACTTTCACCAAGAAACTACCTAATGGGGGCCAGCTGCAGCTCCAGGTTTTATGAACACTTTGATAGAAACCACATTAAATAGCAACACTGGTTCACACATCAATTTCTTCGTGTTAAATCCAAGTTTGGGCATGTGAGGAGTTCCCTGTGATGTTTTACTTTTCATGGCCATCCTTTCTTATGTAGCTCAACTGCCTTGGCAGACCTGGTGAACTCGGTCTCAGAGAAATGCAAGTAACACGCCAGAAAGAAACTCAAACTGGTCACAAAGAAAGCTATTTTAACAATTTTAGGCTCGAGCAAACAGGTAAAGGGTCAAAGGATTACTGAAAAATCTCAAACAATTCCCTAGTGTTTGTGGCAGTCTCAAACTGTTTCTTCTGTGCTCTTCCATGTTGGCCTGTGTGGCCCTTGCCTTTGGCATTCTCTCCCCCACTGTTACCTCTTTGTTTCCTTTATGATGAAATCTCACAACACTTGTTAGCTCCAGATATCTCTTCCCTCTTACCTCTGTGTGCCTTTTAATTAAGAACGTGATCCCTTAACCACGTAAATCCACATAGAACTTTACATTGGTGTTGGCTCCTCATTGCTTCAGTAGCTTCCAAGAATGGGCGTACCCTGTGGCTGTTGATCTGTGATAATGGATCCTTTTAGGTAAAACTACACATATCTGGATTTGTCCTTTTTTTTACTATTAGAATTTGTATTTTCTTTGTTTCCATCTCCATATTGAAGAAAAATAATCCTGACAAGGCATTGATGAGGTGAAATAGGGCTGTGCTTGGGTAACACTTCTTTACATAGTGGGTGCTGATAATGACAACTATTGTATTACTATCTTTTAAAATGGTTACGTTTTTCTTTACTTGAATTAATGCTTATTCTCTCTCTCTCTCTCTCTCTCTCTCTCTCTCTCATTTACTCTCTCTGACGCATTACCCCGTCCCTGACACAAAGTAAACAGGTGATCAGAGGAGTTACGGGAAGCTAATTCTCTCTTTTCATTGTAGGTTCGCCGAATCGACTCAGGTCCTTAGGCTGCATGGGCACCTTCTACTAAACCATATTATTTGGTGCGTCTGAGAGGGATGATTGCTGAGGAAGATTGTCCAGTCAGTGCTTTTCCAATGTAGGTAATTTTGGCTTTAGCAAAGTTAAAATGATAAAAAGATGATATGAAGTTGAAAAAGAAGGGCCGTGTTCCTGTGACCAGTTGGAAAACTGAGAAGAGGGATACTGTCTAAATATATTATATGCATGTACCAAATAATTAGCAAATAATAAAAATAATGTGGCAGAGTCTGGGACAACTTAGTATGTAAATTGTCTCTTTGTAAATGTCGTACGATAACGTCATATACATAAAACAATACCGTAACTA